>NC_045768.1:69358288-69671077 GCF_008692025.1 Phocoena sinus
ACTGACCTTCTAGTATCTATTTGGCTGCTCAAAAGTGGTCTGGACTTTGGATCTTGGTTCTGTTCTGGACTTCTGGATATTGGACTTCCAGATAAATGGAAGTTTATGGGATTGCAATTATATGCAAATACAGATTGCCAGGAAGTGCTTTATTAATCTCTCAAGCTGACTACATGAACATTTTTTCAGGATATTCACATTCGAGCAATCCTTTATATAATATAGAGACGATTTACTTGAACCCCACACTAAAAATGTGCTTGAAACCCCTCTAATCCTATTTTCTAATATTCTCACTCAGCACTTGCCACTGTCTCTTCGTGTCTGTGGTTTCATTTGAATGTGAGCTCAGATATCTCCTCATTAGCTACCACACTATCCTATGAGATAAGGGAAAAAAGCCATCTGCTCCCATTTCTTGATGTAGAAAGTTGGGGACAGATAAACACATATAACTCATAAAATGTCATCATTTAATAAGGGAGTAGGAACATTAAAATATTTAAATTGGTGTATAGAAACTAAAATTTAACAATAAGTTAAAGAGTGAGTCAGAAAGAGTCTCGGACAAGCAGTTTTTTTATTCCTGGACTGGTTAGGTTAAGGTTAAAAAAGAGAGAAGGGGAGTTCACAGCACATCACAAAATACTTAATATTATTTTCTTCAGGTGGCTTTTTTTTGGAGCACAGCCTCCGGACGCGCAGGCTCAGCGGCCATGGCTCACGGGCCCAGCCGCTCTGCGGCATGTGGGATCTTCCCGGACCGGGGCACGAACCCGTGTCCCCTGCATTGCAGGCGGACTCTCAACCACTGCACCCCCAGGGAAGTCCGGACTTTAAGAATTTTAATAAGAAGCCCCACGCTGATCATATCCAATACAAGTTATTCAACTACAGGTTCGTCCTGTGATCCACATTTGCAAGAACTTGAACGGAAATAGTCATATAAGACTCTAAGTAGTTTTACTAAAAACAAATAACCAAAAGCATGTACTGGGGCTGCTGAGAGACAGGAAGCAGTGCTCAGGAGAGGTGCTTAGCGGAGGCTGCGATCCAAGGTGATTATATGCTGAATGTCACTGGCTATACCACTCATTTGGGGCTGGTCTCCCAGAGCCACGCAGTGAAATGAGAGAGTTGGATTAATTTTTAGCGTGGTTGATGATTATGCACCAGTGAAGCATGTGGTGATACTTCCCAGGGCATTTAAGTTCTTCCTCCTAAAGCATAACACTATCTTATCCAGTTCTATTTATTTTTCTTAAGTGTCTGTGACTTGCAGAGCATTAAGACGCCAAAACATATGTTTCTGAAGCCTGTTCTCATTTCTCACCTTCAGTTAGACTTTCAAGGTCAGAGCTGTTTGTGGCTATCCACTTAATTGGACTTAAAATAAAAGGCAGCAGGAAACAGCAGATTTGTAATGGCCCTTCGAAGTAAGCACCAAACGAGCAGCCTGGCACATCTGAACCTATTTAAATAAATCAGCCTCTTGTTCAGGGCCCCCAAACTCCATCCACCCTGCCACTAGTCCCCGTGCAGCTGTAGCAAGCTAGCAGCAAGAGAGAGGATGTTTCCTGAACCCCTTGGAAAACCACTGGAGCTTTGAACCAATTGTGCATTTTTGTACACAGCAGGATCGCATGGCTAAGTTCTCTTTAACCTCGGAGTCTGCTCATTAATTAGGTTTGTGCAATTACTGTTCATGCCAGGCAATGACAGAGTAGATCATTACTAGTATCGTTATTATGTACTGTATGTAGCTCCATATACTTACAAACCTTTGTTCAAAATGGATGCAAACGTTCCTAGGACCTGGAGTGGGAGAGGTTATATGTTTTGGGACAGAGTGGGTAGATGGGCAGGATTGGCCCACAGCCAAGATGTATAAAGCTAAGTGCCAAGGTTCAAACAGCAACATGGGCGAAGTTCACATCTGGGAAAGAAGGACTGTGATCCAACTGCTTTCTTGACAACGCTTCTGGATAATACGTAGGGAAAGGGATTTGACAAGAAACTCTCTTAGATAATACAGAAAAGAATCAGGAGTAGGTTAAAAAGGGTGATGTAGCAACTAGACAACAAACATCCTGGGTCCAATGTTCAAGTAGATTCACGTTCCCAGGTTCTCTATAATCAATAAGTCCTGAACCTCAAACAACCCCTAAATCTTCCTCCAGTCCTTAGCTTCAAGGGCATCAAGGTTTCCAAGACCAACTCAAGGAAACAGGCAGCTTTCGGGTTGATCCAAAGGTTCCAAATCACTCTAGGTATAAGCAGATGCCTAGAGAACAACAGCGAACAGCTTGGAGACCCAGTCCCAGTTGAGGAGCTGCCCCATCTATGGAGCATATTCCTTATTCCACAGAATAGAAGATATTTGCAAATCATATATACGTTCTTGCCCCCAGAATATATAAAGAACTCTTAAATTCAACAGTAAGGCAAATAACCCAATTTTTAAGTGGGCAAAGGATTTGAACAGACATATCTTCAAAGAAGATATACAAGTAGCCAATAAGCTCATGAAAAAGATGTTCAACATCATCATCCTTCAAGAAAATGCAAATCAAAATCACAATGAGATACTAAGCCACATCCACTAGGGTGGCTATAATCAAAAAGACATATAACAGCAAATGCTGGCAAAGATGTAGAGAAATTGGAACCTTCATACCTTGCTGGTAGGAATGCAAAATAGTACAGACACTTTGGAAAACAGCTTGGCAGTTCCTTAAAATGTTAAACATATGGTGAGCATATGACCCAGCAATTCTACTCCTAAGTGTATACCAAAGAGAATTGAAAACATATATCCACACAAAAACTTGTAAGCAAATGTTCATAGCAGCATTACTTATAATGGCCAAAAAGTGGAAGTAACCCAAATGTCCATTAACTGATGAATGGATAAATAAAATATAGTATATCCATACAATGGAATATTGGCCATAAAAAGGCAACAACATGGATGAACTTTGAAAACATTATGCTAACTGAAAGAAGCCAGACACAAAAGGCCACATATTGTATGATTCCCATTGATCTGAAATGTCCACAACAGGCAAATCTATAGCAACAGAAGGAAGACTGGTGGCTACCAGGGATGGGCACGGAAAGAGGGATGAGGAGTGATTATTAATAGATACAGGTTTCTTTTTGGTGGTGATGAACATGTTCTAAATATAGTGGTGATGATTTTACAACTCTGAATATACGAAAAACCAGTGAATTCCACATTGAGGGTGAATTCTATGATAAGTGAATTATATCTCAAAAAAACTGTTATAAAAAGTCAATAGAGGACTTCCCTGATAGCGCAGTGGTTAAGAATCCGCCTGCCAATGCAAGGGACATGGGTTCGAGCCCTGGTCTGGGAAGATCCCACATGCCACGGAGTAACTAAGCCCGTGCGCCACAACTACTGAGCCCGTGCACCTAGAGCCCGTGCTCTGCAACAAGAGAAGCCACCGCAATGAGAAGCCCACGCACTGCAACGAAGAGTAGCCCCCGCTCACCACAACTAGAGAAAGGCCACGCACAGCAATGAAGACCCAACACAGCCAAAAATAAATTAAAAAAAAAAACCAAAATCTTAAAAAAAAAGTCAATAGAGAGAAACACTACATAATGCTACATGGTAAGGAGAGCTACTTCGAGGCCACAGCTGGAGTGATCTGGCCTTTAGAATTGACAGCCCTTACCTGCCCTGATAGCCACACTTCCAACCTGAGGAGACTGGAGAATGTCTAATGAATTCTGTTTCTCAAGTCAGATATTTGTTGTTTGCTCCTTGACTTTAATACATAAGCAACTCTGTTTTGTGAATGATTCAGGCCCAGACTTTTGATCGTGAACACTCATCAGCACCATTATCAGTTTCTGAAGGGTATTCAGTGCCCTTTTCCCTTCTACCCTAGATACCAAGCGAGACACCAGATACTGCAGGTGGGATTGGTTAGTTCCTGAGTCAAAGGGAGTGATTTGATCCAAGGCAGAAAACACAGATGCTGGCAAACCAACATAAGGCCCAGCCACGACCGGATGGAGATGTGACAAGGTAAGATTGAACACGGATGATGTATACAAGAAAAGAGTAAATACATTTACAGGACAGTGACAGGGGACCTCGAGAGAACTTCGTGGTTGAGCAAGGTTCAGTTTCCAAACAGGGAAACTACTTCTCTCCTAAACCCTCTGCAAGAACAGAAGGAAAGCAGGTTCAAGTCCAAACACTGAGGATTTGACTATTAGCTAGGGATCAGTTGGGGAATTGCTCCTTCATCTGGCTGTTTGGGAGGCAGAGAGAAGAGGGCCTAGGGAGTGAGGCAAGGTCCTGAAATGACAGGAGGGCAGGCTAACAGCATATGGGAGGGACTCAGAGGAAAAGAGACCAGGAATAGAATATATGTGGGTGAGTGGGACCATATTCTGCTAATCACTTTTCCTGTGTGATTGCATCAAAATTCACAGCCTTTCTCAGAGGGAAGGGCTATTATTTTTTCTTAATCTATGGATAAGCAAACATAAGCCCAGAGAGGTTCGGTAACTTGCCCAAGATCACACAGCAAGGAGGGTCACACTCTATCTCAGTCTTAAATAATAATTCTATTGTGTTAACCCTTAAACATCATCCTCCCTCTCAGGAAACAAAGTCACAGGTTCCTAGAACACATGCACCAATACTCAGTGCCTACCGCATGCCTAAAATAATAGAAGTGGCTCAACATCTTTTTCATTGCTATCAGGTGACAGGGAAAAATAAAACTGACTTAGCCTAGAAGTGGTTAGGGCAACAGATGACAGTTTAAGTGGGAGGAATGGGGCTGCTGAAGGGGAAACCTCTATTTCTACTTGCAACCTCCTTGCCCAGCTCAATGGCCATCAAGCAGTAAAAGAGAAAGTACAGAGCACCAGCAACTTTGACCCTTTCTAAGAACATCCTATGGACAGGTGAAGAAGCCTGCATTACCCCTTCAAAGGAACTAATCTCCTTCCATTCGTCTTCTTAACTAGAAAAGTACTCTGAAGGTGGTAATTTCAGGGCTTCATTACCTGACCACCTCTTCTGTTGGTCAGTCCATAATTAGGGACATATATTTGTTTATTTCCCATTAACAGAGAGGCACAGAATTGTCATCGCTGGTGGGGACCCTGGAGATAAACTAGCCCCTTCATTTTCAGAGGAGACACTTGGGGCAAAGTACCTGGACTAGGGTTAGACTGCCAGTGTGTGGGATGAAAGGGACTCCATCTCTCCAGGCTTGGTTCCTGCCAGTGCAGGATTCTGAGTGCATCCTTTAAAGCTGTAAACATGGCATTAATATAGTCTGGTGCCCAGACCCCTTCCAAACCCATCAGCTTTTACCAGGACAAGAACCGTGTCTGCATCATTTGGTTTACAAATCCAATCCTTCATAAAAAGGTAACTAACTTAATTGAAATGCAGCGTCAGCCTTCTTGGCAAGGTTCTGCTTCTTTCTGACTCCATATCTCCCTGTTTCGTCCACATTTCTTTCCCACCCGATGACAAGCTCATTGGGAACCAAGGATGAGTCGAGGCTCAGGGAGCACATCATGCTTTGATCTGCACCTTCCTTACCCTGCAATCAGTCTCTGTCAGAGCCAGAGGGCGTAAGAAGCAAAGCCACCACCGGCTTAAAGGGCACCTTTGTGGAATTAAGAAAAGGCACCCTTTCCCCTGGGCAGACACAGTCCCACACCAAAGCACACAGCTTGTCCAGTAGAGTGATGTCTGGATTTCTGTCCCTATTTGCCCCCTTGGTCAGACAGATGCCCTTGTGCAGTACATTAGCATAGCCTTGAAGGGCTGCCCCACTAAGAGGAAGAAGGAAGAAAAAGGAATTTCTAAAAGTACTATTTTTTAAAACTTAGGTCACAATCCATTGGTGGGTCATGAAATTATTTTAGGGTTGAAACTAGCATTTTTAACAGAGTAGAAAATACTATATATATATATATATATATATATATATATATATGCCTCACACCTAGATTTTATTTTTATATGTATATGTAAACATATACATATGTATGTATATGTGCATGGGTATGTGTATATACTGAATTGAGATGTAAAATATATTTTTTAGTGGGGGTCATGGTAAAAAATATTTACAAGTCACTGACTTAACACAGCCTAATATGAAATGTGCATCTAATTTGGAGGTTTGCTTTGTCTTTATTCCCAACTGTCCAGTAGGAAGCAACAAGAAAACTAGAATGCATTTAGGAGTCAGACAGACCCAAGTTCAAATGCGGTTTACCACTAAATTTGGACCTTAGGCAATCATTTATGTTTTCTGGTCCTCAGGTTCCTGATGGGCCAGTGGAGATGGTACCTGTTTCAGAACGTTGATGTGGCAAAGATCGGGTATTAAGCACGCGTCCAGTTTTCAGATCTCTCTCTTCTCTCGACTTTGGAGAGACCAGCAGAGACCAGTGATCCAGGGACACACATGCAGCTGCCACTGAGGGTTTCCACTGCCAGAAGCCACAAAGCTGAGGAGGTGTAGAGTCCTGCAGTAAACTTTAAATGATTTTCTCCTGTGCAAGTTGTTCTCCTGTCTGTATGGAAGAACTGCCTCCCAAAGCAGGCTTAAACAAAAATTACTGTTTAGCCAAGTCAATTAAATCATTTAAGCGAAAATACTACAGGTAAGCCAGGTTAGGAAAAGAGTTTGGTGTTGTGGTTATGGTGAGAATCTGGTCTTCTGTTTTAGGTAAATGTGTTAGATTTTAGTTTGGCATGGTTAGAGTATTCCACATAGTAAGGATGAGAGCCGCTGAGGACAGAAATGACAAGCTAAAGTAATCTTTTAGGTCATGTGGGTCAAATCTCCCATTTTCCAGATTTGGAGATAGGGTCCTAGGACATACAGGATCCACCAAAGTCACGTGGTTGGGGGGGGCACACCCCATCCCTTGGGAACATCATTTCTTAACTCCTGGGTCACAAGGCCTCCTTCTTTAGAATAATTCATCTTTTAAAACAAAAATTGCAACAACTTCCTGCCTTGATTTAGGTGTGGAAATGTGGGCAAGTATGAGAGCTAAAGTTAGGGTTTCTCAGCATATGTTTGTAAGAGATTTTTGAGTCATCACAGCAAACTTTAAAAATGACACAAAAGACACATAGGAAATTGGCAATCTATAAATGAAAATTTGAATTCTCAAAAAACATATTTTCAACCTCCCAATTAATCAACGAAATGCAAATTAAAACAATGTAATGTTTCACCTATGAAATTGGAAAACATTAAAAATGATAATAGTCCACACTACCAAGGATGTAGCAACCTAGCAGAAACTTTAAAAGGCTCATAAACTTTGTTCCAGAATTCCTGCTTCTCCAAAATCAAAAATTCATGTATAAGGCTGCTGGCTGTAGCATTTTTTTTTTTTTTTTTTTTTTGCGGTACGCGGGCCTCTCACTGTTGTGGCCTCTCCCGCTGCGGAGAACAGGCTCCGGACGCGCAGGGTCAGCGGCCATGGCTCACGGGCCCAGGCGCTCCGCGGCATGTGGGATCTTCCCCGACCGGGGCACGAACCCGTGTCCCCTGCATCGGCAGGCGGACTCTCAACCACTGAGCCACCAGGGAAGCCCCTGTAGCATTTTTTATAGTAGTGAAATATAATATGAAAATAACTTTCTATTTTATGATAATGCTAAACAGTGAATAACCGTTTTGAAAAACAGTTAATGATCTGAGGAAATGCTCATAATAAACCAAGTTAAAAAGTTAAAATGGTATATATTCAATATAAGTTTAAAGTTGTGCATATCCAATATCATTCAAACTTATTTAGATATATAGGTACATATGTGCATATGTGTGTGTGTGTGTGTGTGTGTGTGTGTGTGTGTGTGAGTCAAAGTCTGGAAGAATAAATGCAAAAATGTTCATAGTTATTTCTGGATGGTGCAATGGAGAGATTATAGGCTATTTAAATTTTTTTGTATTTTGATGTGTTTTTATAATCTTGTACAATGAATATATTACTTTAAGTATCTGGTAAAAATATTATTTAAAAGGCAAATCTACAATTTAAACTTTCTGTTAGAATTGCCTTTTACATTTGATTTGACTCAAAATTTGCCATTGGTAGGATCTGTTGATAAGGAGTTTTATTACAACGTCAGGCTATATTAAACATTCTGAAAGTATACAATTAAAACATGTATTATCATCCGTTGTTATATGCATTATCATTTGACAAATCCAAAGTCTAAAACATAATTTTTGGCAGTATGATGATTAAACATTCAGAGAAACCATTTTCACTATATACACCTCAAATTATTGGATACTGTATTCTTTGATATATTTTAAAATTACCCAACTATATTAGTGAGGAAGCAGGGATTTCTTAGAACCTAGAACACCAACTAAGCACAAATCCAGAGGGGTCTGTGTTGCTTTGCCTCTGAGGTATTTGCCATTCCCCAGTGGTCAGAAACTGGGATTGTGGAAACTACAAACATGAGGCCTGATAGGGAGGAGGTACTTCAGGGGCCTCCACACCCAATAAGCTAGAAATCCTGAAGGGTGGACACTCTTAGTGGGTGAATAAGGAAAAACAAATCTGCCTACTGAAGGGAAATAGTAGAATGTGCCTATTTTGGCCTTAGTTTTGAGTGGTACTGAAAAAAAGAGCAAGAAAAAAGAGTCTCCCTTAAGAATTTCTAAGCACAGCCTCACTCCTGGCTTTGAAGTCTGAATTCACACTACATGGGTAGAAGAAAGTCAGACATTTAGGTTAGAATGGTTCGAGGTTGGTTGGGCTCCCGGGAACTTGAGAGAAGAGCAAACAAGTCCTCTCTGTTGGGATACATTTAGAACCGAGGCCTCAGTGACTCCCTACAGGTCAAGTTCCAAGAAATATGAGTTCAAAGTTTTAGAACAGGGCTTCCCTGGTGGCGCAGTGGTTGAGAGCCCGCCTGCTGATGCAGGGAACGCAGGTTCGTGCCCCGGTCTGGGAAGATCCCACATGCCGCAGAGTGGCTGGGCCCATGAGCCATGGCCGCTGAGCCTGCGCATCCGGAGCCTGTGCTCTGGAACGGGAGAGGCCACAACAGTGAGAGGCCCGCGTACAGCAAAAAAAAAAAAAAGAAAGTTTTAAAAGAAATCACTAAATACGTAAGAAAGCAACCCCACATGAAACATAAAACAACACAACTAGATCTGCAAGGACACTAACACTAGAAATACCAATTATGAATTATAAATATACTTAATATGTTTAGAATAATAAAAGAAGGCATTAAATAATAGAAGAAGAAGAAACAGTGAAAATCAACCTGACAGTGGTGAAAAGGAGCCACAAAACCTAGAAATGAAAAATATAATAATTACAATTAGAAACTAAACAGATGAGCACCAAAGCAGATTAGACAAAATTGAAGAGAAAATCAGAAAGTAGAAAGCAGATATAAAGAAATGATCAGCAAGAAGAACACAGAAAAAGATGAGTAGTTAAAAGACATCAAGAACAGGTTGAGATGGTATAACGTATATCCAATCAGAATTCTAGAAGATTATGGGAAGAATGAGGTAGAGGCCAAATTGGTGGAAGGCATTAATCCTCAAATTCAGGAAGTCTAATGAATCACAAATAGGGGATAATTAAGTGAGAAAATCACACCTGTCATGGCATCAGGAAAATGCCAAACACCAAAAACAAAGAGAAAACCTTATAAAGTAGTCAAAGAGAAGAGACAAACTTCTTACAAAGGAGCAACATTCACACCAGCAGCAGTCTTTTAAATGGCAAAAGTGGAAGTCAGAGACAGTAGAATTATTATTTCAAAGTGGAATGAGAAAATAACTTTCTACCCACCAAAGCTATCCTTCAAGAACAAAAGTAAAATAGATCTGTAAGCAAATAAAAATCAGGAGCAGATACTATTAACAGATTCTTGCTAAAGGAACTTATAAAGAATGTTAGTCAGTACAAGAAAAAGTCATAGAGAAAAGGTCTGATATGAGAAAAGAAACGAGGAGAAAAACTGGTAAAAATGTGGATACTTCTAAAAACATTGATGGCATAATGTCTAATTTGTAGGATTTAAAAAGTGAAGATTATACCTCAATAAAGCTGTTATAAAACATCAAGGTAGATCTTAAATTGTAGACTTCAAATCATTTACATTGGGGGACAGGAGACTGAGTTAAAATGCTCTAAGGCCCTTAAGATGTTTAGCATGAGTGTAAAGATATTAGCTTTACACTCTGTTGAGTTAAATATACACATTAAAAATTTTAGGGTAAACAGGGAAAGACTAGAAATAAGATGTATAAATTCCAAACTACTAATGGGAAAAGCAGATTTAGAAAAAAATCAATCCGAAACAAAAGCAAAAAAAAGTTATAAAAAATAGAAAGTTTAAAATAGCATGATAGAAAAGAATCCAAATATAATAGTAATCACAATCAATGTAAATAAACTAAACTTTCCAGCTAAAAGATAATGGTTGTCAAACTGAATTAAACAAAATGCTGCTATATTCTGTTTACTAGAGACTTACCTAAAACAAAAGGAGGTTGAAAATAGAAGAATGAAGAAACTAAACCAGTCAAATCCACACAGATGTTCTTGACTCATCTTTAAGCAACTTAACAATCTCATTCCTCGTTAAAGTTAAAATACAAATTATCTGGTTCTAGGAAATAAAAGGGGGAGAAGGGAGGCGAAAAGGAGAGAGGAAGAAAGGAGACAGGAAGGGAAGTGGTGATAAGTCCTCACTCTCAACATTGCCAGGATTCACAAAGTTTAGGTCATCTCTTGCTGGAGGAACCAGAGTAGCTAGGGGAACAGCCATGGGCAATCTGCCCTCTGTGTATTAAAATCCACTGGGCTTTCTGAGTCTCTCAAAGGGCCTCCTTCACTCTTTGAATCATATGCAGTAACTGAAGGGTTTGCTTTTAACATAAGTAGAGGGAAACAAAACAAGGAAAATAGCACCATGCTGCTGTATCCCTAGATCAACAAACAGACTTGTGATACTGTGATTTATAAGAAATATATATATTTGGTCATTCAGATGACCAAAATATATTTCTCATATATATTTAGTCTTGGTTCACAGTTCCGGGCTCCTGGCTCTCAAAACCCCTGGAATTTCCTAAGTGTGGACAGTGATAAAGGTGTCGTTTGTTATGTTAATAAGGCAACTTTAGGAAAGCACCTAAGGATGGGGGCTGGTTGCCAATGGAGCCAACTGTGTGATTAAAGGGTGGGACTGAGGAGAGAGGGGCTGGAGGTCAAATCAATCGCCAGTGGCCAATGATTTAATCAACCATACCCACGTAATGAAGCCTCCATAAAAACCCCCAAAATGGCAGAGTTCAGAGTTGGTGAACACCTGGAGGTGCTGGGAGAGTGGTGCCTGGAGAGGGCACGGAAGCTCCATGCCTTTCCCCGTGCCTCACCCTAGGCATCTCTTCCAGCCAGCTGCTCCTGAGTTACATCCTTTTATAAGAAACCAGCGATCTAGTGTGTGAAATGTTTCTCTTAGTTTTGAGAGATCCTCTGGCAAATTCATTGAACCCGAGGAGGGGGTCACTGGAACCTCTGACTTACAGCCAGTAGGTCAGAATTACAGGTAACAACCTGGACGTGTGACCTGCATGGGGAGTGGCGGCAGTCTTGTAGGACCGAACCCTTAACTTGTGGAAAACTGATGTTCTCTCTGGGTGGACAGTGTCAGAATTGAGTTAAATTCTTGGACACCCTGCTGGTGTCTGAAAATTTCTTGGTGTTGGGAGGGAAGCACCCGCTACCTGACCCCCTACACGTTTGAATTGGGTCCAGGAACTCAAAAGAATGCTACAATCACAGGCAACTAGTCAGTTAAGAATTTTAGTGTCTATATTTTCTTGTTTTGAGGACAGAGAGTTTCCAAGTCTATCAAGTAATACTCACTATAAGAACGATCTCACTGAAATCTGTACATTAATTTTACTAATTTACATACTAGGTATGGAGGGGAAACAAAGGTTGAATTTATAACATATTCTTTGCATTAAGAAGGCTTGGGACTATACATTTGTATTTATATAATTGTTTATGGTTTAGCATCTTACCAGAAATACTTCACTTTATGAAGAATATTTTATAATATTGTTTCAATTTCGATTTTCCCATGATCATTAATAACAATTTGCATAATCCTGGCAAGCAACTTTTTAGGAACACACAAAATGAATAAAGCAAGGCACACCTAAATTACTAAGTAGCCTGCCTTCAACCATCCAGCTTTAAGCATCTTTATTTAGACCATTCCCTTCATTTGAACTGGGCTGACATGCTGTCAGATTACAGTGCCAAGTCTAAGAAGAAGTTAAATACCATGGACAGCTGCTTTCTAGGCCAATGACAGCCTAGCACCATAGCAGATCAGGGGACCTCAGCAGGCAGGCCAGGCACACTGCAAAACATGCCAGATGCCCTGAAACTCCACTGCTTCACATCCTGCAGGATTCAAATTAATTACTAACCAGCTCTGGAGAGGTTTTTGGAAGATAGTCCCAATCATTTATAAATAAAAATACCCTTAAAACAAAAGTCTCCGCTTAGCATAGATATTTCTAAACCACAAAATAAACTTTCAGGACAACAAAGGCATTTGAAGGTTTCCTTGGAGTTTATAATAATGTCTTCCCTGCATATGTTCACTGTATATGAAATTAGGCTTAAAAATATTATAATATGACAAATATCACATGCCCCTAAGGGAGACAACAGCCTGCTTAACTCAGTGATTCACTGGCATGAACTACAATCTTCAAGGAATATTTTGAAATTCTCAAATTGGAAATAATTTATCCTGACTCACTTTTCATTTAAGAACAAAAGATGAAAGGAAAGGAACTAACACTTAGTGAACAACCCACAAGGACTATGTTAGCTGCTTAACATTCATTTCTTCATTTAGTAATTTTCCCAACTTTATGAAGTAGGTATTATTATTTTCATTTTCCTAATTAGGGAAATGAGGCTCATGAGTTTATGGGACTTCTCTGAGGTCACAAGTCTTATTATACGCCTGGGCTAACACCTTTTTTCCCTGAATCAAAGCCCAGGATCTCCTTACCATGTCATGACACTACACGACATTTTTTTAAACAATAATATTATCACTAAAAGACGCAATAAAAATATCAAATTAAAAAACCAAACACCAGGTGGAACAGTTAAATGAAATGGGAAACTATTACTTTAAATATGAGAAAAATGTTTGTATTTTCTATTTTTTCACGCTCCACATAATAATGAAACCAAATTAAGATTTTCAACTGGTCCATGAAACAAGCAGTTTCAAAGATATTTCACTGTCTACAGCCCAGCAGAACTGATGAGTTTTCAGTAAGAACCATTGATGACTTGTATAAAAATATCTAAAATATGTTTCCTCCACTTTCCCATACTCCCCTCTTCCATAATTGTGCAATTAAGACAATGAGGTAGCTTTGCCTAAAAATATGCTTAGTATTTTGCTTCCTAAACTCTTGTACAGCACATTCCTCTCTATGAAGACTCCACTGAGGGCTGTCTTTGGCTTGGGGTCTTTTTCTGAGTGTTCTGATGATGTTAGAAGCACTGACTTAGGTAGGAAAGGTGGAGTATACAGCCAGAAATCGACTTTGCAGATCAGAGAACAAGACAGCCAAGCTCAAAGACTCATCCCTCCTTGAGACACCTTATGTTCAGTGCTTAGAGAGCAAAATCTCCATAAGATTCTGAAGTCAGACATCTGATAAAGACCAACTGCTGCGGGCTTCCCTGGTGGCGCAGTGGTTGAGAGTCCGCCTGCCGATGCAGGGGACGCGGGTTCGTGCCCCGGTCCGGGAGGATCCCACATGCCGCGGAGCGGCTGGGCCCGTGAGCCATGGCCGCTGGGCCTGTGCGTCCGGAGCCTGTGCTCCGCAACGGTAGAGGCCACAGCAGTGAGAGGCCCGCGTACCGCAAAAAAAAAAAAAAAAAAAAAAAGACCAACTGCTGAAAAAATGTTTTTCCAACAAATATTCAAAAGTGAAATTGGCAAGGTAAAATTTCCTAAAGGAAATCACACATCATTATGTACTGTTCCACCTAAAAATATCTGCATTCCAGCATACCGAACAAGACTTAGCTATGTTAAAAAATTCTGGTCCCATGATAATTTATAGTTCAATCTAGTTACTGAATGACAAAATAAATAATAATGATTAAGTGGAATAAACTAAAGCTATTTGGTGCTCAAAGGAAAATAATAAAATGAACATATTTTGGAGGTAAATCAGAAACAGGAGATATAGTCATGAATATAATTTGCTTTCTTTTTTAATTAGGTAAATCCAGATTCCAAAATTTTTAAAATGCACAATATTAAGCATAGCAAAAATTATGGATATGAGTAACAACTTTAAGGAATGCCAGCCTAAGTTATTGACTTTTAAATTACCATTAAAATGACATGACAGTCACCTAATATAGTAGGTAAAAATCCTGCAAGAGCTGATTTAATGAGTGACTTATAATTTATTAAAAACCTTCTGTAAACCATATTTAAAAGGTTATTACTAAATGCACAAAACCACCTCCTTCCTCCCTATTAGAAGACAAAATCCCCCTGCAATCTTCAATACACCATTGGACTGCTCTGCAAATTCCTTTTTCATACACGTTGCCAACATAACCTTTAGCCGAGTCTGTGCCTAAGT
The DNA here is from genome assembly GCF_008692025.1 of Phocoena sinus. Classification (NCBI taxonomy): domain Eukaryota; kingdom Metazoa; phylum Chordata; class Mammalia; order Artiodactyla; family Phocoenidae; genus Phocoena; species Phocoena sinus. The sequence continues at coordinate 69,373,015 of NC_045768.1, forward strand.
TAATCAAGTTCCACTGCGGCACACCAAAACGAAAAAGTACTGAGTTCTCAAAAAGACTTTTTATCTTTGATGGGCCCAGGATATTTATAAGACACCAAATCATTCCCTTGCCTCTAAAAAACAGGCCTTTCCCTTGGCAACTGTTTAGCATTCTAATTGGAATACACACATAGACGACTAATGCAAACCACTGAAACTTGTAGCCAGTCTTGAGGAGATGGCTTGAGGGATCATCCTTTGGGCTACAAAATTAGATCAGGGACTGGGCTCCAGTGATGACCCTGTCTTACGCCCTCAAGGATACAGACTCAGTATCACATCTGAATGCTTATTTGCCACGATTTTTTTTTCTTTACTACAGTTTCTAACAACCAACCATATACTGAGTGATACGTTAGAAAAAATACAGTATAGAACATTTCTTTTTTGCATGGAATAAATAGAAATATTACTAGTGGGTTTTTTGTCTGTGCTTTGCTTCTATTTCACGGCTGCTACAAAAGTGATGGATGGTCATCAAACTTGAACATAAAGGAATTATGCTAAATTAATATCATTTTTTTCTTCATTCTGGACAAAACAGCTCACTCTCCACTCAACATCCGTTTTTTGCATACATGAGAATTTCCCCAGATGCAAGTATGAAAAGTCTGCATATGTATTTTGTTTTACTGTTTAAAGTCACATTCCGAGACAACATTCCAATGTTAGGATATAGATCAGAATGGCATTACTCAACAGAAAATTTTATTGATGTGGCCCATGGATTATTTTTAATAATTAATCTACATTTTTGCAGATCGATTTCTTCTAAGCTCTTTACCAACTTGCTTGCTACCTAAGTGGTAGGATGGCCATTAAAAGGTCATTAAAACTCCCTCAAATCCTACCATAAAAAATATTTTGGGTCATGTTTATCATGGCGTGCAGAATGGGCCCTCGAGCTACAGAGGCAGGCAGCATGGCTTGCCACTAACTCTTTCACATATCCCGATCGGTGCCTGGTCGAGTGGTCTGAAGCACTATTGTGTGCATCAAGAAGAATGGCCATGACCCATTCTAACGACCAGTCCTGCTAGGCCCTAGGCTGCTGACTTAAAGATCCAGCTCTGCTGACACAAACAAACTTTCTTCGCTAAGCACCTTTAAAGAGATGGTTCTTGATAACTGTCACATGTTCATTTAAATCGAAAAAGCCCTGCAACTTGCAAGCCACACACACACACTTTCCCATGAAAATGAAACGGCTCACAAAAATAAGAAAATAAGCGACAAATAACTGCTGAGCCTGCTCTGAGAAGATTATGTAACCTATATTTATAAATGTTTTACTCTGAGGCAAGTAGCTTGAGAACTTAGTGCACATTCCCCAGAATACCCCCCAAATTATTTTTCCCACTGTCATGTTAGTCTGACTGTCAAAGAAATGCATAAAGCACCCTGCTATTCATTACAGCCCCAAACACCATCCCATTTAAAAAGTGGCAGATCTAAAAAACATAAGAGTTCCAAGCTATGGTCAAGAAGACATTAAATAAACAACCACCACCACCAACCTTTGCTTGGGCCTCTGGTGCTGTCACCTTGACGACTTTGTTGCGGTTTATCATTTGCTTCACCCATCTTTCTACTTGGACGTTGAATTTCATGAAAACCACATAGCCAAAGTAAGCTGTTAAGAGAAGCAAGCTTTCCCACCACATGATAAAGTTATCCAGGAAAAATATGATCAGCATGATCAAGTCAATGATGTAGAAGGACACATCCCGAAAGAGTGGCCACCATGTCAGGTTTAAGATTTCTCTGGAAAACAGAGCACACATGCCAATGACAAAGAGGATGTTGAACACCGCTGAGCCCACGATTGTGCCAATGCCAACATTGCTGTGAGCGATAAATACCCCTATGAGAGATGTGAAAAGTTCTGGGGCTGAGCCCCCGGCAGCCATAAAGGTGGCTCCAGCCACATCATCAGAGATGCCCAGTTTTTCAGTGATGACAGTCAAAGAGGGAACAAAGAACTCATCGCAGACAATGGCTAAGGCTATGAACATGTAGATCATTCCAACGACATGGAGAATGATGGCACCTTTTCTTCGCTGCTCGAGGGAGAAGATGTCTCTTGGGTAGTCTCCTTGGGCATGAACTGTACTATTCTCAGACTTGCCTTCCTGAGAAACAGGTGGCTGTGGAGTATAATCTCGAATCTTGTCATTTAAATCTAAGAGAGTTCTTTGACGGTAATCGTGTGCTACCCTGGGGCCACTTGCACCACTGGCCTCTCCTGTGCTCGGTGTCTCTGTCTCAGAAAAGGCATTGATTGAAAACGGAACAGTGCTAATGGCTACCAGGCCCATGAAAAGGCCTAAGATTCGAACCAACTTCAGTTTTTTTCTGACATTATAATGTCTCCCGCAGCCAGACGGTGACTTATCTGAACACCATTTCTCAAGGAAAGAGATGGTGGTGGTGCTTTGGTGCAGCTCCATCCTGGGTCTTCTGCTGGATGTGGTGGTCTTCGAATTGTACACTCAACCAGATGGTTCTTTCATACTTTTCCTCACTTTACAGTTAACAGTGCTTCTGGGGTGCCTCCACAATCAGAGATTCTTAGGCTTCACATGAAATATTTTCAACATTTATGCTTAAATAAAAATAAAAACAAGGATATGTGAATCGTAAAATCATGTCTTTTTTACAAAACAACTTGGCAGATATGAAAAAATCCTATCCTATAGCCATGTGACCTTGGGTTAAGTTCCTTAATTTTTCTGTGCCTCAGTTTCCCCATTTCAAAAATTAGGACAATTACAGCACCTACCACCAAGTGCTGCTTTGAGGATGAGTTAAAATACGTGAAGCATTAAGAGTAGGACGTGACACACACTAGGCACTTATGATAGTATATGTACAAAGGCAAACATTTTGGTAAATCCAATGTTAGACATAGACTATGTATTTGTGTCTGTTAAATACAAAAATTTTATAGATGTAGATGGAAATCTATGTTTATCCCACCTTAACTCATGTAACAAATAACCTCCCAGGGCTAAAAAAGGCATCACTGGGCTTCCCTGGTGGTGCAGTGGTTGAGAGTCCGCCTGCCGATGCAGGGGATACGGGTTCGTGCCCCGGTCCGGGAAGATCCCACATGCCGCGGAGCGGCTGGGCCCGTGAGCTATGGCCGCTGAGCCTGTGCGTCCGGAGCTTGTGCTCCGCAACGGGAGAGGCCATAAAAGTGAGAGGCCTGCGTACCGCAAAAAAAAAAAAAAAAAAAAAAAAAAAAAGGCATCACTTCCTTTAGAATTATCTACGTATTTGACAACCAAAACCACTGTCTTTTCTTTTGGTCCAATTATATAATTCCAGTTGCAGGCACACTTTTCTGATTAATCTATCACTTGGCAAGGGCTGAGTGTTGGAGGAGACAGCACTCTTTTCCTGCACACATAAAGATCTCAGGATCCTATTTTTCATGGAAAGCCCCTCCTATAGCAAATGCAGAAAAGTAGCCCTTTAAAAATTTAAGTTTACAAAAGAATGTTCTGATGACATGAACAAACTGTCTTCCCTAAATATCTAGACACTGTATTCAGCTAAAGCTTATTTTAAAAAACAACCTTTAGTCGTATTTAAAATAGACAACTTAGTAAATCAAACAACTTCTAACAAGTAGGCTACTTCAAGACATCCAATGTGTATTTCATAGACAATATGCAAGTTGCAGTGATACCTCTGTCCACAAAATCTGCCAAAAATAGCCCTGACACGACTCTCTAGTAGGTTAGATACCCAAGCAGTTTTCATTCTCTGTCTCCACAGAGAAGGGTAAAATACCCACACATGACAGCTGATATTCCGAAGGTTCCCCTTTCTAATTTTCTTTAAAAAACAGTTTTGTTTTGGGGTTTTGGTTTCTTCTTGTATCAACGATTTCATTTTAGAGGCATTCGCTGAGATCATCTCAGGTGTAAAATAAGCTAATTAAACACACGCCAGTGACACACTGAGATTAGCTGGAACTCAGGTTTGCAGAGGGAGCCCAAATCAAACCAGGCTGAGATGCTGTTACTCCTGAGATAAACCTAACCCAGCACAGAGATTCCCGGCTGGCCTGACAGATGTCTATGCTTAGCGTGAACGATTAAGCGACTCACTGCGCTCAGGGGATTGTCACAAAGCTCGGCCGGGGCAAACGTCAGGGACAGACTCAACTCCCAGGGTGCGCTATCGGCTCCAGCCTGAGCCGGGCTCGACCTGCAAAACCCACCGCTCCGCCGGCGAAGTGCACCCCCAGCCGCGCCCCAACTTTGCCGCGTGTGGTCCCAAACTTTCCCTGGTGGGTTCATAGGAAAATAAAACTGAAGGACAGACGCCCCACTAGCGAGCCAGAAGCTGGGATGCAGTTTGAGGAGGGGCTTGGCCGGCATCTTCCCGAATCGTTGGTGAGTAGGTGTGGAAGGGGAGCGCCCCTCTTTGCGCCTTCCCCGACTGCAGGCCCTGCCCAGCGCCCCCTACCCCGAGCCGGAAGCAGGGGCGGTTGGGGTGGGAGAAGTCGGGGCTCGGAAACCCCGCCCGGGAGCGGAGAGAGTTGGCTAACTCCTTTCGGGGCCTGGGGCACCACGTCCTCCGCGGAGCTACCTGTGAGCCTGCAGCGGGATGCGCGCAACCGGGATACGGGGACAACGACTACTGCGGCCACCAAGCCTGGCGGCTGGCCGGGGCTCGACCGCCCGCACTTACCGGGATCCGCCAGGAGAACGCGCACACGGCGGGGGCCCGAGCGCGGCCCGCCGCTCCGGTCCTCCGCTTTCTCCGGCCCTCCGCCTCCTCGCTCCGAGGCCCGGGCTGCGTGCGGCTCGCACTCGCCGCCGCTCTCGCCGTCCGGGGCTGGGCTGGGGAGGAGACTGAGCCGCCGTGAGCCCCGCGCGCCGCCTCTGGTGCTGCCGGGCCCCCTCCGGCCCCTCCCTCTCGCCTCCGCGCGGGGAGCGTGGCCGCAGGGCGCTCTGCTCCCGCGCTCTCTGCTCCACGCCTCCCGGGCGCAGAGGCGACGCCGGCAGCCGTCCCTTCGCAGATTTCTCTGCAGTGAGGACGGGGGTCAGGATTTGCAGGCGAGCAAGGACGGAGAGGAGAAATCGTACAGGACGGTGACGCGCCTGATTACCAAAGCCTGAAAGTGTTGCCAACTTTAGGGTCATCTCTGCTGGGCCCCTCCTCTCCAATTATCTGCAAAAGGTGACAGCAGTCACACATTTAGGAGGCCATGTAATGTGTAATGGCAACAAAGACGATCAGTGAAAAGGCAAGAAGGCCTGCAGGGTTGTATGTTCAGGCCCAGGGTTTCTGAGGTCTCTGGTTTGGCTGGCTGGGACACTGAAGGATCTTCAGTCTTGCAGTCGGACGTTTAATTTCGTGGGTGATGAAACTGAGACCCAAGACATTGTCATTTTGAGTCATAGACAGCGTTCATATGCTGGCCTCTGGACTCCAAGCCCAGTGAAAGCAAGATCCCCCCCACCACAATAAGTTGAGCCAGGCTTGTTGGGGACTGGAGGCAAGAATCTGGGCCAAAGAGTGGGCGAAGGTAAGGCAGACGGGTTACTGCGGGAAGCCACTTTTACCCCGCCCTGAGATCACCACCAAAACTGCCAAGAGGGACCCACCAGGAGAAACGTTTCATCAAACGTTTTCTGCTCTCTTTACCCTCCACTCTCCTCTTGTTTTCCACTTAGAGAGGGTTTCTTCATGCTTTCCTGGGTCTAGGAGGAATGTTGGTCATATCTGGAAAACTCACTACCTTTGACTTTGGGTAAAACTCTATACTCAGACCTCTACATTTCCTCTTGATAAGTCAAGAGCAGCCTGGAGAAATTAGAAATCTCTTTTTCTCCCACCAAAGCCAGGCATTTAAGACTATTGTCTTGCTAAGGATTTAAGGTCCTATTCTGGAAGTCATAGTGTGAACTTTAAAAATATTTTTTATTTTGGAAGATTCCAGATGTTTACAAATATAAGAGAATAGTATAATAAACCTCCAATAGGGCCATCACCCAGCTTGAACAATTATCAACTCACGGTCAATCATATTTCATCCAAATCCCCTTTCCCCGTGCCATCATTTTAAAGCAAATCCCAGACATTGTATCATTTTATTTATAAATACTTACAGAAATAAAGGAAGCTATCAATCACTTCTTGTGTCAGGAAGACTAAGGAATCAATTCAAATAGGCTCCCACTAGACAAGGATAGACCAATCTGAGCACCAAAAATTGATAACAATTGCAATTGTTTCAAACGTATCAAATATGATTACATCTATAAGTTCATAATGATTCTAAAGTAACTCGACTGGTCGCTGTTGATGGGTAAGAAGGAATTAACTCATTATTTTGAAATTGTTTTAGAAAAAAGAAAACAATCATGCATTTAATCTGCCTTTTCCATACAAACTGGACTTCAGGGTAACCAATTAGCCTTTACTTCTCCCCTGCCCTTGTCTTTGCTTTCCTAGTCTAATAATCCTAATCTTCCCTGACACAGTGATGCATCTGGCTAAGAAGATCTTGTATACAAAGTTCTGCTTAAAAGAAAACAATTATATATATTTTTAAAAATCACACCCTTCCTACTAGGATCTTTACAAATGTTATCCAGCTGACTCCCCCCAGAGCCCACAGATGACCCTGAATCTCCACTTGGTGGGAAGGGGAATGAGGCCCGTATGCAGGTTGTATTGGCTGGGGTTTGTACTTGGCTGCGTATAACAGAAACTCATCCTTAGTGATTTAACCAAATAAGAGTTTATTTTTTGCATGTAAAAAGAAGTCTGATTTAAATCTTGATTTCTAATATACTGTCAAAAAACATTTTAATGTGAGTAATCAAATTAGTATTTTTCCGTGGCTCTTCAATAATGAACTAATTCAACTTTATTGTTGGGATTACATTGTCGCTTAGGCAATGATTATCAGGATTTTAAAACTTAATGACTTGTTATTCTAAGTTTGTTGTTTCAAACTTTTGTCAAGCACATTTCAAAATAAAGAAAAAAGGCTGTAAAATAAATAAATAAATAAATAAAAAGACGTCTGAAAGCAGACTATCCAGGGTTTGCAGAGGAGCTCCACAATGCCATCAAGGAACCCAAATCCTTTATCTATCTTCCTTAATGTATGACTTTTATCCTCATAGCCACAAAATGCTTACCTCTTTCAGATATCACATCTGTGCTCCAGGCAGGAAGAAGGGAAAAAATGAAGAGTGAAAGACAGAAGGCCTCCTTGCTAGGCTTGGCCTTTTTATTTAGGAAAGGACATGCTGTCAAAACTTCTCTTACATTTCATTGGTCACAAGTTGGTCACATGGAGCTGTCTAGCTGCAAAGGAGTTAGACTAATAACTGGGCTATTAATCAGCATGTAGAAAATCAGGGATATACTAGTAATATAGAAGGGGGAAACAAATGTTGGGTGGGTGACTAGCAGTATTTGACACACAGTTCTATAGTAGCTCTATAGCAGCTCAATGAGATCCACATCGGACTGAAGATCTAGCAGCTGAACTTGGCAGTCAACTGCCATGACAGTTGAGAAGGCTAAAACTGCTGTCATTGTAGTAATGGAGAAAAGCTGGCCTATCGTTTGTCTAGGTCACGATATGAAAGCAGTAAAACTGAACAACACCTGTAGGTCTCCCAGGTCCACACACCTTACTGCCTGGTCATGAAGAAAAAGGGAGCCTCATGAGAAAATTTACTACCACCACATGATAACGTATTACAGAGTATCCTTGATCAAGTTCTTTGCTAAGAGATTTAAGTAGAGTGATCAATGGGTATGAATTATTATTAAAGAGCCAACTCTTTGTTTATTTTTAGATATCTGCATAAGTATACACATTAGTTGGCATCATATTTATCCTTCTACTAACTGTATGATTTATTTGAACATAGAGTTTATGGAGGTCATTGGTAATTACCAGTTAAGAATGATGGGATGGGCTCCTGTTGTAATTCTGGAGAGGAGCCTTTCAAAATTCAGTAATGACTGTTTAAAGGTACGGGGTCATACTTAAGCTAATAAGGACTTTTTCATATAAAACTGCCAAAGGAAAAAAGAAACCAGGTTCCACTTCAAGATGGTGACATAAGAGGATGCTGCACTCACCTCCTCCGACGAACACTCCAAGTCTACACACAGAACAACGTCCTCTGAAAAACAACAGCAACAACAAAAACTGGCTGAGTGACTCTTACCCATTGGGTAGGAAAGGCTGGGACACAATTTTACTGTAAGCCCCACCCTCAGTGTGGTGACCCAGAGTCAGGAGGGAACTAAACGCAGAGTTGAGAGGCGCCTATTTTCTTGTCTTGGCATGTTGGCCTGAGGGACAGACATCTGATTTGACACACATTTGGGGGCCTGCTGGGATGCTCTCTGGGGATAGAGACTGATGGGAACCATTTTTTCTGCTCTCTGTCTGCCTTGGGGGCACGACCTTTTTCTTTTTTTAAAACTCTAGGCTTTCTTCCTCCCCTTTGCTTGCTTTCTCTTTCTTTTCTTTCCTCTCTTTCTTCCTTCCTTCCTTCCTTTCTTTCTTTCCTCTCTTTTCTCTCTTTCTCTCTTTCTTTCCCAGTGGGCACCATCTCTGTGCTCTCCCTCTGCCTCGCTCCAGAGCACCAGTATCTCTTGGAAGGGATCTTTTACACATGTCTGGTATCCCGGTTTTTACTTCTGGTGCCCGGTCTGTCACCCAGAGGATAACCCTGGATCACTTGGCTCTGGTAACCAAGAGGGCTTACACTTGTTGTCTCATAGGACTGTATATATTTGTATTCTTTAAAAGCTGCCACTTGAGCATTTGGCTTCAATCAGCCTAAATCTGGGTGCTGACTGAGGTTCCCCACTTTGGGACACTGACAGATCTTGGCACACCCTCAACTACTGAGAGCCACTAAAAGTAAAATAAGCTGCTTGGACAATCACAAAACTCTGACAGGCAACCAAGAGCTAGGGTAGGTTTGAATGATGAGGTTCATCTTCTACATGAGGCCACTCCTTCAAGACTGGGAGAGGTGGCTGTTTTATCTAATGCATAGAAACCACACAGAGAGTCAAGCAAAATGAAGAAACAGGAATATGTTCCAAGTGAACGAACAAGATAGGGAATTCCCTGGCGGTCCAATGCTTAGGACTCCACGCTCTCACTGCCGAGGGCCCAGGTTCAATCCCTGGTAGGGGAACTAAGATCCCACAAGCCGCGTGGCATGGCAAAAAAAAAAAAAAAAAAAAATCCAAAACAAACAAACAAAAACCTTAATGAAAACTGCCAAAGGGATACTAGTAAAACTTACTAAGCACCCGTATCATTTTCACATAGAAACACAGGATGGTGTGATTTAAGGTAGGGTTGGGAAGGTTCCCTTTCCCCCATCCAAAATGACATCCCCAATGGGCACTGTGCCTACAATTCCACCATGAGTAATTTGTTATTTTGGCTTTTTATTTTACATCTTTGGGATTTTTTTTAACAAAAGTAAGTGGCTCTAGAGTTATTGTGATAATAAACAACTTTACATTGCTTTTGACTTGACATTTAGTCTAAAGGAAAACAAAATTCTAGCAACTTTTCATAAGAGGAAAGTGGAGGAAAGAAAGCTGAGTGAGCCAGAAAGTTGTGGGCAACAAAGGTAAAGATGACATAGTTAGGTTTTACTTTGTCAGTTTAACCACTTTTTTCAATCTCTTCTGATGTGCTTTTTTTTTTCTCCTTTCTAGTATAATCTCTAGCTTCTCTGTTATCAACATCTGCAGGCAATCAGAACATATATGAAAGATTCGATGTGCACAAAAGCAGTAGTTCCCAACCTTGACTCTTGTTAAACATTAGAATCAATGGGGGATAGTTTTAAAAGACTCTGACAGGGGCTTCCCTGGTGGCGCAGTGGTTGGGAGTCCGCCTGCCGGTGGAGGGGACACGGGTTCGTGCCCCCGTCCGGGAGGATCCCACATGCTGCGGAGCGGCTGGGCCCATGAGCCATGGCCACTGAGCCTGCGTGTCCGGAGCCTGTGCTCCGCAACGGGAGAGGCCACAGCGGTGAGAGGCCTGCGTACCGCAAAATAAATAAATAAAATTTAAAATAAATAAATAAATAAAAGGCTCTGACAATGACCTTCTTCTTCCCCCCTTATTATGAGCTCTTTGAGAACAAGGATCAGTATCATGTATTTTCCAGCATCAGGCACAGGGCTTGATATCTATTCTGCACACGGCTGTGGAGTGAACTGAGTTGTGGCAAATGCAGTTCCTTAAAGGAGAGTGGGTCAGTCAGGAGGGTGCAGGTTATGCTGCAGTAACAAAGAGCTCAGAAAATCACAGTGACATAAAACAACAAAGGTTTCTGTTTCTCACTCACATTACCTGTCCTCTGTGAATTCTGCTGTGTCATCCTCACTCCTGTCTCCAAGTTGGTCACTATCTAGAACATTGCCAGTTGCTGTCATAAAGAAAAGACACATGGCAAATCTTGTACTTGCTTCAGCTTGGGAGTGATACATTTACGGCTACTCACATTTCACTGGCTAAAGCAAAAAGCATGGCCATGTCTATCTTCAAAGAAGCAAAAAATTGCAGTTGCACTACGTGATTGGGAGAAGAATGGAAAGATTTGGTGACCAGCACTAATGCCTATCATGATGGACAACAGGAGCAAAAAATGGAACTAACATATATTATGTACTTACCATGAACTAGAAGTTTTCACCTATCTCTTTTCAATCCCATGAGTTTTAGCACTATTACGATTCCCATTTTACAGATGAATTAACTGAGGCTCAGTAAGGCTAAGTAGCTTGCCCAATACTAAGCAGCTCTCATTTGTACCCAATATTGGCTCCAAAGCCCATTCTTTCTGCTAATCCTCACTTGTATATGACTGAGGTTTTTGGTCCCTGCCTAAGTAAGAGTAAGTTGCATTTTTCCTGATGGGATTACATCCTTAGGTGATTCCGGTGGATTTTTTTTACCACCAGCTGGTCTGTAATCTAGCATAACTATCTACTTCCTAAGAGGATCCGTTTTGCTTATTTAAAAATCACAGGTGTAAATATCAAAATAGAATCCCAGTGTGCTCTAAAAAATGTTCTCCTCAGGTTCCCAACCCTGAGCTGACTTTGTTTTCCTTTGCATTTGGCTCATTTTTTGGCCAGGGGCTCTCGCCTTCCAGGTCAATGAGAACCATAAAAGCAGAAACAAATATCTGTGGGGTTAAGGAACGCAGTACAGGCTTCTTTGCTTTTGACAGTGGTTTCTGCAATGGCACTTAAAGCAACACACCCAAATCATTGCTCTTTCTTTTTCTTTTCTTTTTTTTTTTTTAATCTATTTAGGAGATGAGAAATGATGAATGCCTGTTATTTTTACATTAGAGACAGGAATTTTTTCCCTGGCTTAATCAGGAAGCACAAAAACTGAGTTTCTCTTTGCGGCACCAGCTCAGCTCCGGGCTCCTGGGCGCCGAGGCAGGCGCAGTGCTGAGGCAGGGCTCAGAGGAGTGCAGAAGCACAGACCATCGATTTCATCAAGAAACCTGCAGTCTAGAACTCTGGCTGTCTTCCTGATTCCAGCAGGGACTTCCCGAGTGACCTCCAGGGTGTCCCTCAGTCTCTCAGAGCCACGTCAGCAAGGAAATAAGGATAAATAATACTGGTAAAAAGGAGATACTCTGGGGAAGAGGCAATTCCTGAAGAGGAATTCAGGATAGCCCATTCAGAGGGCAAGCAAGGAGCACTTCTTTCTAAAAGCTCAAAACACTGTGCTCCTGCTGCTTTCCTCCTTAAACTACATTCTCTCTTCACCTATCTCTGATTCAGAATTTCAGTATAAAGTTAAAATATTGGGATAAAAGAGAACTGTGCCTTGAGCCCGTAGGAATATGCTACTGTATCCTTGGTTTTGAATACTGAAATAAAATACTTGCTTTATTCACTTCATACAAGTAAAATGAATGAGACACTAGTCATTTTCCCAGCTCAGGGGTCTCACACTATTCCGCTCAGCAACACCTGACCCCCCCTCCAAATAACATATGCACGTGTTGCGGGGAGGGGGGGCCCCCCCGGCCCAACACTGGGATTCAGTCAGTAAGCCTACTTGATGCTTAATGCTCCCCATCTCCCCAGATCGGCCGCTATTGGTGATAATAGTGATCACCGCTCTTTCACCTGCCGCTCCTTTTGGCTTACTTCTCAATTTGTTCAAAATCAAGATGGAAGACGGGTGATATATAATGAGCACCTCAAATACTCCAGATATTTCTACAAGGCTTATAAGTCCTGCTTCCTGGGCCCTGGAAATAACCATTTTCAAACGTTTCAGGTATCTTATATCTTTTCCTCTGGTGCTTATCACAATTTCGTGAAGTAGTAGGCTCGGTTTACTATTCTTGATTTTTCTGATTTGAATGCTAGCTGTTAAATTCCTATTAGGGAAGAAAAAGAGTTCTTCCTCCTACAATATTCGCCAACCCACCCCACCCCACCCGCCGACTCCCTGAAGCCCTCATCGCCACATAACCCTCTCCCCACCCTTTCAATAAGGTTGTGTTGCCATTTTGAATAAATGAATATTCACGTCCTTTAATGAACACATCTTGAAATTATGCAAACATAATCATCAGTTAGTTGAGCTGCAGAGTATACTAATTCGCCTCAAACTCTGTTAGAACTGTACATTTTCCCTTCAGCATTTTCAGATGGAGGGAATATCAGTTGAGCTACCAGTTTCATGTTTTCCCCCTCAGGGAACGTCAGTCCTGGAGCCCCGTGCCCTCCTGCTGCCATGTGGACTAACAGCTGTCAGGGCCTGCTTCATGGTTGGCATCCTGGGAATTCTCTTTGTGCTGAGAGCCCTGTTTCCTAAATCCTCTTTTCTTGTCTACTTTCCTGCTTACTGAAGCACAACCTCCAGTATCTTCCTCAGAAGGGGACATGGGAGAAATTTTGAACGCTTGTGTGTCTGTAATGCCTTTATCCTCCTCCCATACTCTGTTCAAAGTCTGGCTTTGTGTAAATTCTTAGGTTAGAAATGATCATCCTTTGGAATTTTTAAGGCATTTATTTATTTCCTGTCTTTGATGTTTCATTGTTGCTGTAGAGAAGCCTGATGCCATTCAGATTCCCAGTCCTTTCTAATGGGATCTAGTTTTTCTTTTGAGAAGATTTTAGAACCATCCCTTAGTTTTATCATTAAAACTTCACGATAATGTTCCCTGGAGTGGATCTTTACTCATTCATTTTTTTTCTGCTCTAGAAACTCATATACATCTGAGAAAATTACTTTTGTATATATTGAAAAAATAATTTTCGGGCTTCCCTGTGGTGCAGTGGTTGAGAGTCCGCCTGCCAATGCAGGGGACACGGGTTCGTGTCCCGGTCTGGGAAGATCCCACATGCCACGGGGCGGCTGGGCCCGTGAGCCATGGCCGTTGAGCCTGCGCGTCCGGAGCCTGTGCTCTGCAACGGGAGAGGCCACAACAGTGAGAGGCCCGCGTACCGCAAAAAAAATAAAAAAATAAAAAATAAAATAATAATTTTCTTCTCTCCATTATCTCTACCTTTTTAGGTATCTCTGTTACTCTGATTTTGAACTTCCTTACCTGATCCTCTAATTAAGGTATTTTTCCCTCCATTTTCCATCTCTTGAGAGATTCTCAACATTATCATTTAACCCTTCTAGTGTTAAAATTTTTCAGCTTATTCCATTTTTTAAAATATTTATTTATTTATTTAGGCTGCTCTGGGTCTTAGTTGCAGCATGTGGGATATTTAGTTGTGGCATGCAGACTTTTAGTTGCGGCATGCATGGGGGATCTAGTTCCCCGACCAGGCATTGAACCCGGGCCCCCTGCCTTGGGACATGGAGTCTTATCCACTGGACCACCAGGGAAGTCCCCCAGCTTATTCTATTTTTAATTTTTAAAAGCTCTATCTTGTTCTTTGCACATTTCTTTTATGTATTGTTTCCTGTTTTTATTTCTTAGGTCTGTTAGCATCTCTTCTCTCTCTGAGACACTGTTAGCTTCATGAAGCCATGGGCTTTTTCTGCTTTGTTCACTACTTTATGGTTCAACTCCTAGAAAAAATGAGTGCCTAGTATAATAAGCATTTGATAAATATCTTTGAATGAATGAGAATATTTATTATGCTTATTGCAAATTTCCTTCTTCTCCCTGAAGTTTCAGTTTCCTGCAAGTTCCTTTTTTGCTGTTTGTTCTGGCTTAGTTATCATGTCACAGGCCTTTCTAAAATGTCTGGTCCACTTTGGTAACTGTAAATAGCTGGGTGAGACACTAAAATGCTAATTCAAAGCTCCTGCTAAAATGGGACGCTCAGGAAGAGGGTTTTACTCTATGGTAATCAAGAAGGGACTCAGCCATTCCACTGCAGGAAGCACAAGCATCAGGATCTCTATACAATTTATAGACTTTAAGGTAGCTCACACTTGACCACAGCTTTGCCAGATGTCCCAGCCAACTCTGATTGAGTTTCTTCAAAGGGTCAACCTCAGTCTTCTGCTAGGTGGAAGAAGTTGTCTCCTGGCTACACAGGATGGGGAAAGTCTTTAAAGGTCTCATTGCTTCTTTAAGACTTTCAACCAAGCTTCCTATTTTCAGCCCCATCCTGTATCCCGGCTCAGCTGGTTTTCTGTTGCTGCTGTAATGTATTAGCATAAACTTAGTGTCTTAAAACAATATACTTTTATTACTTTACAGTTCTATAGGTCAGAAGTCCAGTATAGTCTCACTGGGTTAAAATCAAGGTGTCAGCAAAGCCCCTTTCTTGGAGGCTCTAGGGGAGAATGTTTCTTGCTCATTCAGGTGTTGGGGGGATTTAATTCCATGCCGTTGTAGGACTGAAGTCTCTGTTTCTTTGATGAGTGTCAGCTGGGGTCAGTGTTCAATCTCTCTTTGTGGTTCATAATGAAGGCTAGTAGATCACAGATGTTTTGTGTTTAATCATTTGGCTTTCTCAGTCCACTTTGATCAGCACTGCAAATCTGCTTAATACTCCCCTCTCTCTTTTTCTTCACACTCCAGTTTATTTATGTGGTGCATTAGTTTCCTTGGGCCTCCAAAACACTTACCACAAACTTTGTGGCTTAAAGCAACACAAAATGTATTCTCTCACAGTTCTGGAGGTTAGAAGTCTGAAATAAGGTATTGGCAGGGCCACAATCCCTCCGAAGGCTCCAGGGTAGGATCCTTTCTTACCTCTTCTTAGCTTCTCTGGTGGGTCCTGGCAACCCTTGGCATTCCTTGGTTTGTAGCAGCATCACTTCATTCTCTGCCTCTTTTTTCACATGGGCTTCTTCTCTGTTTGTCTCTCTGTATCATCTCCACTTCTTGTAAAAACACCAGTCATTGGATTTAGAAGCCACTCTAAATCCAGGATGATTTCCTCTAGAGTTCTTTAGCTAATATCATTTGCAAAGACCAAATTTCCAAAGAAGATCACATTCTGAGGTGTCAGGTGGACATGAATTGCGGTGGGGGGGGGCATTATTCAACCTACTACATGTGAAGTTAGAGTCCAGGTCTGAGAAAATAATAAGGTTGGCCCACATTCTGACCACTGCAGCCTTGCAAATTCTACACGAAATTGTGTCACCAAGGTGTATTTTCTCCTCCTCGACCTGTATCTTTAATTTTTGTTGTTCCAAGCAAGAGATTAGATTTCTCATGCCTTGTCATTTGTTTTGAGGGAATATCATTGAGCTCGGAAACATTATCTATTACTTTTTTGGAATTCTCCCTTAATTTGCCCAATATCACTATGTTTTATAGAAATTCTTTATCATTGGTAGTTTGGGATAGAGCCGTATATTGTGTTCATGGTAGATGGAATTCCCTTCACTGTATGATTTTACTTTATTGTTAATTTGGAGGCATTTTAGTGGGACAAGTGAAGAAAACATACATTTACAGTACTACCTTTATAAAAAGACTACTTTTTTCCCCCAAAGGGCTACATTATACCTTATGGGTGGATAATTTATTGAACAATTTCCCTATTACCCTACTGTTATTTTTCAATTACAAATAACACTGCAGTGGACATCATTATACTTGTAACTCAGTGTGCACACTCTCATTTACCTTGAAGTATGTTTCTTGCTACTGGAAACTCTGGGAATTCATGTGTGTCTTTCTCTCGTGAGTGGATTGGGGAGGATGAGTCTTCTCTGCTGATGCTCTTCCATGGAGGTCTCCACTTCTCCCAATAACCAGTGGATAGTCTTCCTTGTAATTAATTCACTGGGAGAGCCAATGGGCTACCAGTCCTGTCTTGGCCAAAGTCCTTAGCAAAAGTATTAGATTTCTAAATCCACGCACCTATGGTCAATTAATCTATGACAAAGGAAGCAAGAATATACAGCAGAGAAAAAACAGTCTCTTCAATAAGTGGTGCTGGGAAAACTGGACAGCTACATGTAAAAGAATTAAATTAAAACATTCTCTAGCACCATATACAAAAATACACTCAAAATGGATTAAAGACCTAAACGTAAGACTGGACACTATAAAACTCCTAGAGGAAAACATAGGCAGAGCACTCTTTGACACAAATCACAGCGATATCTTTTTGGATCTGTCTCCTAGAGTAATGGAAATAAAAACAAAAATAAACATATGGGACCTAATTAAACTTAAAAGTGTTTGCAGGGGGCTTCCCTAGTGACGCAGTGGTTAAGAATCCACCTGCCAATGCAGGGGACATGGGTTCGAACTCTGGTCCGGGAAGACCCCACATGCCGCGGAGCAGCTAAGCCCATGCACCACAACTTCTAAGACTGCGCTCTAGAGCCCGCAAGCCACAACTACTGAGCCCATGTGCCAAAACTACTGAAGCCCTCGCACCTAGAGCCCATGCTCTGCAACAAGAGAAGCGACTGCAATGAGAAGCCCGTACACTGCAACGAAGAGTGGCCCCCGCTCGCTGCAACTAGAGAAAGCCCGCACTCAGTAACGAAGACACAATGCAGCTAAAAATAAATAAATAAATAAATAAATTTTAAAAAAGATGTGGTGTGTATATGTATACACACACACATACACACACACACACACACACACACACACACAATGGAATACTACTCAGCCATAAAAAAGAATGAAATGATGCCATTTGCAACAACATGAATGGACCTAGAGATTATCATCCTAAGTGAAGTAAGTCAGACAGAGAAAGACAAATATCATATGATATCGCTTACATGAAGAATCTAAAAAAAAAAAAAAGATACAAATGAACTTATTCACAGACATAGAAAACAAACTTATGGTTACCAAAGGGAAAGTGGGGAGGGAGGGATAAATTAGAAGGTTTAAATTAACAAATACACACTACTATATATAAAATAGGTAACCAACAAAGATCTGCCGTATAGCACAGGGAACTAAACTCAATATTTTGTAATAACCTATTAGGGAAAAGAATCTGAAAAAGAATACATTTATTATATATATAAAGGAATATATCTATTCAGTTTTGTATATATATATATATATATACAAAACTGAATTACTGTGTTGTACACCTGAAACTAACATGATACTGTAAATCAACTATACTTCAGTTAAAAAAAGTATTAGAAAAGAGTCACTGTTTTTCCTCAAATACTTCCAGTCCTACTAGTTTTCCATGCCAGGCACACATCAGACTCTAATGGAGATAGTCCTTTATTAAGAATATCTCTTGTCACTTACAAGGAGAGGTTTATGCAGAATTTGAGGGGACTGATAGTTGATGGCCTGACTGGTTGTTAAAGTATTGAAGTACTCTATACCACTTGGTAAATTTTATTATATTGATAGTAACAGTGATAAGCAGTAAAGTTAATTTATAATATAACTCTAATATAAATTCATTAGTTCTACTATAACACCCCTTGACAAATGGCCACCTGTCATAACAACATCTGAGAAATAGTTGTAGCTCTACCACCAGTTGGCCAATGTCCAGTAAGCAGTGCTGTGTTCTTTACAAAACTCTCTGTGTTTTGGGAGAATCACCAGTTTATGTTCATCATGGAATTATAGTTGCTATTTCAGCTAAATATTGTGCTTTTTTATTTGTCTTTTATAGTTACTGTGTTGTAATTCTTGAGTAAGTGCATATTTTAATGTTTTGAGATTTAAGAATTTATAACAAAAGGTTGAATACAAACACCTAGAATGAAGGAACAAAAAAGTTTGGATATGTTTCTCAACATTTCTGTTATATATAGTAACAGGAACAATTTGGATCTGTTGGAGTATAAAAAAGAGATGATATCAAAATTATATTATTAAAAGGTAAAAATGTTGAATACTTAAATCTTTATTAAATTAGGAAACATGTTCTGTTAAATCTCATGATTTAAACAAAGGAACTGGGCTTCCCTGGTGGTGTAGTGGTTGAGAGTCCGCCTACCGATGCAGGGGACACAGGTTCGTGCCCCGGTCGGGGAAGATCCCACATGCCGCGGAGCGGCTGGGCCCGTGAGCCATGGCCGCTGAGCCTGCGCGTCCGGAGCCTGTGCTCCGCAATGGGAGAGGCCACAACAGTGAGAGGCCTGCGTACCGCAAAAAAAAAACAAAAAAAACAAAGGGACTTTATAATCATCATTAAGAAAAAATTTTTTAAATTAAAAAATGGGTGAAATAAAAAAACTCAAAAGTTTGAAAAATCCAATTCTTAAAAAAGTAAAAGTCCTTAAAAATAATGGACAGTTTTAGGCATGAATATTTAATAGAACTTCAAAAAAAGAATACTATCAATATAGATACATAATTATAATCTATATTTATAGTCCTGGCTTGTTAAAAACATATCTCCTGAAATGAAAACACTTCTTGTTGGAAAACAAAAATCAAGACAGTAAAATTTCACATTGTTGATGAAGTTTTGATTGTTCTATGTAAACATACTGGAATAATTTCCTTTAAATGAAAAATTCAATACTTTGAAGAGAGTTGGAAGTTTTTTTAATATTGGGGAGCTGATGTGAATAAGATCTGAAATGCTATAAAAGTTTTTGTGATTGATGTCAGAGAAAAAATATTTCTGTGAAATATACTGACATAAAAACCTTACTGAATTTATACAGATGTACCAGTGTAATGTTAGATTTTTAACCATAATTTTTAAAAGTTCTGGATATTTTAATTTGGCACTAAGCCCCCCTATTCAATCATTTCTGGGTAATGCAATTAAAGCTATAGAATAAATGTTTTCTTGATAATTATATATTTACTACTATTCATCAAATAAACATCAGAGAGATTCACCCAGTGTTCTGGAAGGGATGGAGAATGAAATAATGAAATTAGGGAAATATTTGCATTTCTGTTGGCAGCTTATAGTGCTAGAGCTGAAAAGCAGTTTGGAAATCATACCATTGTTACAAACTGTGAAATGAGGTAGTTGAATATTTGAGAAATGAAAAAAAAAAAGTTTTGAAATGCATTACAGAATTGCGGTTTTTAAAAACATCTTTACTGAGATATAATGCACATACCATTAAATTCATCTTTTAAAAATGTACAATTCAATTGTTTTTAGTGAAGGAAAAGTGATATTTAGTGAAGAAGAAATGATATTGACAGTAGACTGTGGTCTGAAACATCTGATGTTGTGGACAAATAGGGAAGAGCGAATCCTGCAACTTTGTTCTTTTTCAATATTGTTTTGGCTATTCTGGGCCCCTTGCATTTCCATATGAATTGTAAGACCAGCTCCAGCTCCTCAATTTCTGCAAGGAAGCCTCCTGGGATTTTGGTAGGGATTGTGTTTAATCTGTAGATCTATTTGGAGAGTGTTGCTATCTTAACAATATTATATCTTTTGATCCATGAACATGTGAATTCTTTCCATTTACTTAGGTCTTTCATTTCTTTCAACATTGTTTTGTACCTTTTTAAGTACATGTATCATACATATTTTGTTAAATTTAATCCCAAGTGTTTTATTGTTTTTAAAGCTATTAGAAATGGAATTGTTTCTTAATTACATTTTGGGATTGTCAATTACTAGTATACAAAAATACAATTAATTTTTGTATATTATCTTATATCCTGCAACCTTGCTGAACTCATTTATTAGTTTTAACAGTTTTAGTGGATTTCTTAGGATATCCTATATACGAGATCATGTCATTTGCAGAAAGTTTTACTTCCTCCTTTCCAATCAGGATGCCTTTTATTTCATTTTCTTTCTTAATTGCCCTTGTTATAATCTCCAGTAGTATGTTGAGTAGAAGTGGCAAGAGCTGTCTTGTTCCTAGTCTCAGGGGGAAAGTGTTCAATCTTTCACCATTAAGTATAATGCTAGCTGTGGGGTTTTCTAAGATGGCTTTATCAGATTGAGAAGGTTCCCTTCTACTTCTAGTTTATTGAGTTTTTTAAAATCATGAAGTGTAGCTGGATTTCATCAAATGTTTTTTCTGCATCTATTAAGATGTTCGTGTAGGTTTTGTCCTTTATTCTATTGATATGGTGTATTATATTAATGATTTTCAGATATTTGGAGGTTTGGTTTTAATAAATGATATTCTAACAGATATTTTCTTTAACTTTACAAGAAAGAAATGTTTCAATTACTAAAGCCGATATATTTGACAAACTACCACAGTGACTGAACACATGCTAACATATTATTCTTGACACCTGTCAGCACAATATGATAAAGGTGTATAATGCTGTGAATAACGAAATAGCCTTGTATGAAAGCCCACCTACATTTCATGGAAAATATTGACAAGTCTTGACTTTGTCATTTATCATATTGAATTACCCTCTTCAGCTAACATTTAATAAGGATGCTTATGTTTTACATTCAGGTTGTTAGTAAAGTAATTGAATCAGACAGTGCCATGGACTGACATTCCCTGTGATATTCTTCTAGAGACTACTGTTTAAGTTTACATGAATCCATTAATCAATACTTGAATGTTTGGCCATTCTTCTAATAAGTAATCCACCCAACAATGCTGTCATGCAGAGAATATTACTTCATCTTATTCAAAAATACATCTTAAGAGACTTACTCAAACTAAAGATATATATGGTTAATTCCATTGTACTGTACTCTTTGAGGTACTTTGTTATTGTGCTCCCAGTAAAAAAAAATTATTAAATAGAAACTTCACTTACATAGAGTTGGGAGACCAGAAGAGGCGCTCTCACGCCCTGCAACAATAGCAGAGCCCAATAGGAAGAAGACAGACCCCTCTCCTTTCCTGGCAAGAACTCAGCCAATGAAAAGCCATGGACCCTTTGTTTACTACAGCCCTCCTGACCAGCCCTCCTGACTCCTCCTCTCTATTAAAGCATTCTCCTTCCCTTGCCCTGCAGGGGCTTGCATGTGGCTCGCCACTGTTACAGACCCCAGATTACAATTCTCTGCTGATTCCAAATAAACCAGTTTTTGCTAGAGAAATATCTGGCAGTTTCTTTGTTTCATTTCAACAGCCGCAAACCCTTGAACAGTGCCTGACACATAGAAGGCTCTTAATAAATGTTTGCTACATGAGTGAATGAATTAAATTCCTTGGTGTACTAACCTAGAAAGCAATCAAAAAAGAAAAACAAATTAGGTTACCATGATTAGTTCTTGGGGAACCCATGTGTTCAAATGCATCTAAATTATGAGCTTGACAATTTATTTTCATTGTTAGGTCCAGGTCTTATATGGTCTTTAGCTCACACATTCTCATGGACCTAAGAAAAAAAAAAAAAGCCAACTTAGTTATAGGGCCTTAGAAGGGGTCTGAACAAGTGTGGGTCCCTGAGTCTTAAGCTTTCTTAGCTTCTCAGTAAATTGCCTTATCTAAAATGTCACTATGAATTGATGCTTGTATAATGAATGAATGGATGAATGAAATTCTTTCTTTTTCCTCCTAAAAATTAAGTCAAAACTTTTTCATTGCCTCATTTCAGTTTGGCTTTGGATGTTAAACCAGATGAAATTAGAAAGGGCATGCTATTTATCAAATATTAGGATAATTCAGATGAAAGAGTATTACTAATTTTATTTTTAAGATTTAATTATCTGGGAAAATCATAGCAAAAAACCCCCAAAAACTGAAATTTAAAGTTTCAAGGAATATAGTTGAAACCAAGCAGGACCCTGTGGGTCCCCACCACCACCCTGGGTACAAATCCTTTCTGTGTCCCCCATTTCTTATTTGTAAGAAAGAGGCTTTGGCCTCCTAGAACCTCCCTGAGTACCAAAGGGCAGTTTCAAACAGTTGCTAATCAGAAAAGTGAGGGATGCAGAAACAAAGGAGGAGCAATCAAGAAATAATGGTGTAGTGATAGGACAGGGTCCTGGTTCCTCCTCAAAGAGTATACATAATAATATATCTTTGAGGGAATTCCCTGGCAGTCCAGTGGTTCGGACTCTGCGCTGTCACTATAGAGGACCCAGGTTCAATCTCTGGTCAGGGAACTAAGATCCCACAAACTGAGCGGTGCAGCCAAAAAAATATATAGAGATAGACAGATAAATATCAGATATCTATCTATCTATCTATCTATCTATCTAATCTTTGAGTTCTTCTGCAGGAACTAAGGCCCCTACCCAGCTGGAGGATGGTAACTTCAGGCTAAGCACAAGAGTCCTGGAACACGGCCCTGCTACTTCACCACCAATCAATCAGAAGAAAGTCCGCACACGGTGGAAGATAAATAAGACTCTGACCCTCTCCCCAAATGATTAAATGCCAATAACTTTCCCTTTCTCCCTTTAAATACTGTCATGGTCGAGCAGAATCTTTGGAGTTGGTTCATGGATACGAGTCTGCCTTCTCTCCATGTTGCTGGCCTCCTGAATAATGCAACCTTTCCTTTCCAACCAACACTTGTCTCTCAATTATTGGTTTTACAGCAGCGAGCGCCCGAAATTGAGCTCAGTAACATAGTGGAATCAGCATGGTGTGAAGACTGGGCATACTGTGTAAAGAACACACGGATCAGGAACAGGGGGCTTGACTTGCCATTAACTAGATGAGGGACCTTGACTAGGTCCCTCATTTCTTTGTACTGAGGCAGGAGATAGATGGGCTCCAGGTTAGACATTTACAGCCAGCCTCTTGTTTACACTTCCAGATAGAAGTAACAAGAGGAACAGGGTAAATAGCTGGACTTCGCCTTTGGTGGACACTTTAAGATAATGGTAATGGCAGGGGCAGAGAGGAGCTGAGTCCTGCCCAGATAAGAGATAAAGAGACAACATATTTCTCATTCTCGAGGTCAAGGAGACCTTCCTGACTACACATGCGCAGAAAGCCTCCTCAGGGGTCAAAAAGGGAGGGGGCGCCACCCCATAGTAGGTGAAATCTGGGTGAAATCTGCTTTAAACAAAACTATTGCCCTGGGACTTTCCAAATGCTTTGAGTTCCCTTGTGTAAGGGCTACTTTACACCAGTTCCAATATTGTGACTCCAAATCTTCATTTGTTCAGTCAGAGTTGCAGGATACTTTTTTTCGTGATGAAGAGCATGACGATCCACCCAAAAATCTTTAAAGTGTAAGCCATCCCTTCTGAATGGTTATGACTTTCAGTCAGTTCAGAGAACATTCATAGAGGTAATTCTAAATGCAGGGTACTATGGGGAAACTCAGGTAGATAAATTTGGGTTCTGCTCCCCATAGACTCCCTATAGATGAGGAGTGACACTGAGTGATCTTTCTGGGTTCTTTCCAGATCTTGTTTCAGGTTCATAAAAGCAATAGCCACCATTCCTTGTCCTTAAATATAGATTGTACTGGCAGGTGCCTGAAATAAAACCACTATAACAGTGTCAGCAATACCAGATTATGGAGATGCTCTTGAATTGGCTACAGTATTCTCGCTCATCTCTGATAAGTTTAAAGGACATATATGCGTTCTGTTTTTTAAAAGCATGTGAGTAATGAAATTGGAACTCACTTCCTATTTCATGAAAGAAATGGATGACATTTACATAGAGTATTTGGCCACAGAACTCTGTTTCCAGAACGATGATTAACAACCTTAAGAGAAAGAGTTTTCTGATACAATGTGGGAAATGAACATTTCAAGATTATTTAAGAAGGCTTTTCTATCCAGACCACGATGAAGACTTATCGAGGAGGGGCCCCTGACCTCCAAAGATTGCAGCATCTGAAGTTTACTTTTGGTCCTGTCATGACCAATAGTTACACATTTACAAATAAATGAGTTAATGAACATACCTTTCACCTTTTGTTTTGTTCTCCTGTTATTTACTTTCTAATTATGTGCACGTATTAGTTTAATTTTTTTAAATGTCCACAGTAGTTATCCAGGGAATAGAAGGATAGGCTAGTTTTTGGTTCCCTTCT
Organism: Phocoena sinus; assembly: GCF_008692025.1. Lineage (NCBI taxonomy): Eukaryota > Metazoa > Chordata > Mammalia > Artiodactyla > Phocoenidae > Phocoena > Phocoena sinus. Next base: position 69,397,398 of record NC_045768.1, read on the forward strand.
TTACACCTATGTTTAAAAAAAAAATCTATCAACAATATACTAACAAAACAAAACACCAAACCCTATTGGATTTTCCTATCATGTAGGAACAGATTAAACGCTCTGAGATATAACAGAATGAAAAGACAGAAAAACTTAAAAATTTTAAGGATATTGAAAACTATGTACCTGGCAGAAGATTATTTCCTTAGCACACCAATCAACAGCCTCCAGAATATTTCACAGTTTGGGAAACTCTGATCCAGCCCCTGGGGCGTAGAAATCAGTCTGCTGGCTGGAACCTTAGGAAACAACAAAGAAAAGTTTAGCCCTGAGTGAGTAATGTGTCCTAATGAAGGCCTGGACAGGGGGACAGGTTATTCTGGGTACTGGGTGAGGCTGGCTTGGACACTTTGACCCAGCGTTGTCCCACCTCCTTCAGAAGTCCTTGTGGCCAGGCAAGCACAGTCTCAGGAGAGCTGGTATCAACCGCAGGGAGGTTGGATAACCAGAGCAGAGGGACCCCGGTGCATGAGAATGAACACCTCATGCAGATGAAATTCATATATGTGGGCATTTAATTTAATCTGTTAATAATGTGTTTGTTTATAGAACTAGATTTAAAAAAAAACTGTGTAGATAGGAAAGAGCATAGGGAACTATGACTAATCCCAGAAAAAACAGGAACTGTATTGAACATGAAGAACATGAAGAACGTGAAGAACTGATCAGCTCTAATGGTCACAGGTAGAATTGGGTTCCAACAGTTCCTCAGCATTGTGTGTACTCATGACCAAGTAGAAAGAGGGCGCACTCGTGTGTCCTAAGATGATAAAGTATCCAAATGTCTGAAAGAGGGATGCTAATTCAGTTAATGAGTCCAGTAAAGTAGCAGGTTACACAAAAAACCATGACAAAATTCATAGCTCTGTTGTATACAACCAGTAACTTTTTAGAAAACAAAATGAACAATAAGATCTTATCACAATAATAATTTCTTATTATTTATTATTTTTTCATTGACATATAGTTAATTACAATATTATGTAAGTTACAGGTATGCAATATAGTGAGTCACAAATGTTAAAGGTTATACTCCATTTATGGTTATTATAAAATATTGGCTATATTCTCTGTGTTGTACAACATATCCCTGTAGCTTATTTTATTCATAATAGTTTGTACCTCTTAATCCCCTACCCCTATCACTGCCACTCCCCTCTTCTGTCTCCCCACTGATAACCACTAGTTTGTTTTCTATATCTGACAATGATAATTTTTTAAACCATAAAATAACCAATATTAAGGATAACCTTATCAAGAAATGCGTGAGGTCCATAGGAAGAAATGGACAAAACTTGTAGAATACTTGGCTAGATAAATAGGTATATAAAATATTGTATCACAGTTTTCTTTTTTTAAATTCAAAAGTAAAATATGCTTATTGGGAGCATTTCTAAAAACCAAAATTTTGGAAAATAAAATCCTTCCCCTTATTCTCCCTCAGACACTTTTCACTCTCCAGAGGTGTCAGAGTTAGCAGTTTGCTGTGTATCTTTCCAAATACTTGCTGTATTGAGTTCATTTACATTACTGAACTTAAATTTGCAATGGGTTCATTTACATGTGCTGATGACTGTTACATGGGGTTTTAATATATTTCAGACTTCTTTTTGACTTACCTATTTATCTTCTTCTCTCTTGACTTCTTTTGGATCAATCAAATAATTTTTATCATTCCATTTTCCCCATTAACTTTTTTTTTTTTTTTTTTTGCAGTACGCGGGCCTCTCACTGTTGTGGCCTCTCCCGTTGCAGAGCACAGGCTCCGGACGCGCAGGCTCAGCGGCCATGGCTCACAGGCCCAGCCGCTCCGCGGCATGTGGGATCTTCCCAGACCGGGGCATGAACCCGCGTCTCCTGCATCGGCAGGCAGACTCTCAACCACTGCGCCACCAGGGAAGCTCCCCATTAACTTTTATTTTTACATTCTTTCACTATTTTTTCAGAGGTTATCAGAGATTTCAGCATGCAGTCTTGATTTGCAGTCTAATATGGATTATCTTTTATTTTCCTGATAATATTAAAACTTTAGATTAACTCAATTACACCCCTATTAACTTTCGCATTTTATTTCTATACATCTTTTAAAGCCTGTAAGACATTGTTATTATTGTTATTATAGTTCATTTTTATTTATCCTTTCCATTGCTCTTCTTTACTTCCTGCGTTTCTGTGTTTTAAACTGGGATAATTTTCTTTCTGTCTTAATAACATCCATTTGTATTTCTCTTAGTGCAAATTTTCTGGTAAAAATGCTGTTTTGTTTGTTTAAAAACTTCTTTATTTTGCCTTCATTTTTGAAGGATAATTTTACTGAATATAGAATTTTAGATTTATTTTCTTTCATTGCTTTCAAGATGTCATCTCATTATCTTCTGACTTCCAGTTCTGTTGAGAAATTGCTGTCAGCATTATTGTGGGTTTTTTAATTGTGTTTTTTTAAAGGTAATAAATATACTTTTTTTTTTCCTCAGCTGCTCTGATTTTTTAAAAATCAGTTTTGGAAATTCTTGGCCATGATCTCTTGACTTTTTTTTCTTTCTCATATTCTTTCTTCTCTCCTTCTGGGAGTCCAACTATATTTACATCAGGTTTTTTATTATGTGTGTCTTATACTCTTCTAAAATCTTGATCCTTTTTTCTCTTAGTGCTTCACTCTAGTATTTCTAACAACCTCTCTTCCACCTCACAAATCCTCTCTATTGCTATCTCTAATCTGCTGTTAAACCCATCTATTAAATTTTGAATTTCGGGTATTGGGTTTTTAGCCCTAGAATTTCGATTTGATTCTTCTTATAGATTATAATTCTATGATGAAATTCTTCATCCTTTCATCTGTTTTCTCTAACATATTAATCATTGCTGTTTTAAAATCCTTGGTTTAAGCAATTATACTCCAATAAAGATTAAAAAAAAATCTTCAGTAACTCCAATATAAGAATCATCTGTAGTTCTACATCTGTTGTCTCATTTTTCTCTCCATTTGAAGTCAGATTGCACTGCCTCTTGACATGTGTAATAATTCTGATTGACTGACAAATACTATTTATTACTGTATGGCTTCCAGATGATTTTATTTCCCTCCAGGAAGTATTCACCATTTTCTTTCCTAGGCAAAAAGAATTGGGTCTGATTATCTCATTTTATTTAGGTGCTGAGCTATGCAGTTTTAGTAAGTCTCTACCTACCTCTGTCCTCCTCTGCTCCTAAGATATAGCCCCTCCAGGGCTTCCAACTAAGAACCTGATGTGTACTCTGGACCTGTCTGCCTGGAAGGTCCTGAACTCTAATCATTGCTTTTTAGCTGAAACTCTGTTCTGTTTCCCAGAGGCTTTCTACTTAGCCTCTTAGCCTCCTGCACTGTGTAGTTTCATAATTTGGTGAAGAGTTAAAGGAATAAGCCAGACACATGTCAGGCTTAGTTTTCTGTCTGCCCCCTAACCCCAACCTCTGTCTTGGCCCATGATGTCTCCAAGTTTAACTCTCTGGCCCCATGAAAGCGTCAAAATCTCTACTGGTTTCTCTGTCAGCCCTTATAGCCCTCTATGGGTGCAAAGCCTGGATTCTCAACCTCTTGCTTTAGTTCAGAATGGACAAATACTCTCAGAGAAATAGCAGTTGCAAATGGTCAACGCACCTCTCTATTGTTTCCGCCTCTCCAAATCCTCGGTCCCTCTAATTCTGGTTGCTTTAGCAGCCCTTTCATGGCTGTAAACGTATTTGTTGTTTGCATATTTTGTATTTTTATTTGGCTTTGCTAATTGTTCTCAGTGGAAGTGCTAGTTTGCTGTCAGCCATTCGTCATACCCAACAATATCTCAGACTTAGTCATATGGTTACATTCCACACTGTGAAAGATAATTTCAAACATTCTGAGGGACAATATGCATAACTAAAAATCAGGATTCCATTCCTAGGAAAGATGGGAAGAATGGGTGTTACGGTTAGCAACTCGCACTCTGTTCCAAAGTGGGTAGTGGAAGCCAGTTATAGTTTTAGGGTGCGATGGGAGTGGTCTTCTCATACAGTGGGGCTATGAGTTGCCAGAACACACCTGTGACTTAAGTGAGCTCATAAAACAACCATGACTTGATTAACCCCAGCTATCAAAACCATTCAGCTCTCTGTGTTCAGATCCATGCTCACCAAACAACCTTGAGGTAGTCATTTGACTTTCCCTAAAGACTTGGAGAGAATATGCTAATCAGCAGGTATGCATCTGCCAATCAGTTCGGCAGTTATATTTCTCAAGGTAAATAATAAGAAATAGTGTCACGACCTGCATGATGAATCAGACTTCTTGAGCTCACTTTGCCCTGGATAAATGACAAAATAGAGTGTCTTAACCTACCAGAATTTGATTGTTTCTATGACATTCTTACAAAAGTACTGTCAACACTTAGATATTAGGCATCTCTTTCTAAATTTATCAGTAATTCCTGTCTGTGGAATAAAAAAAATGAATCCTCTGTTTAGAAAGATCTTGCAAATGATACATAAGTTTCCAATAAATAGATGAAACGTCTTATAACAGTGATGACCACTGGAAAGATCATGTCTGAAACTAGTTTCTTATTATGCCAGATATGCCGATGGAAAATGTGGTCCTGAAATTTGGTGAAAAGAAAACTCACAGAGAATTCTAAAAGATTTATCTCTCAGACTGACTGGTCTGCAATTTGGAAGTTATAAAAAATGTTTGTTCTTTTTCAAGGTAGAGCAGAATACAGATTTTGGCTAATGTGAGAGAACTTCCCTATTAAGTTAATCCCTGCAAACACTGGGCCCTAACACACAGAAGAGATCTAAATTCTGAGGGTAAAAGCTCTCTTGGCACCCATTTCAATTTTATGGGAATAATCAGATGATTAAGAGAAAAAAAAAGTAACTAGAGAAGTCCTTGGGATTCTCCTACAAAGTCTGAAAAAGGCATTTAATTTTCCTAACTCTGATTTCTTCCTTTTCCAGTCTGTTATAGAAAATAAAATATGACCTCTGAGGATATATTGCTTATACTAATGAAATAATAACCTAAATGATGCTGAGTTTATTGGATGGACTCTGGGCCAATTTCCCTAAACCCTGTTCTTGCCTAATTACTAGTTCACTTAAAATTCAGCACTTTATTAATTTTTTTGAAGTATTGGAAGTATTTTCCTCCATCCATCCTCACTTTTAAATATTTCTACACACTAATCCATTAAGCTTGTAGAATCAGATGTATGCTGCAGAATCTATCTCTAGAAAAAGGCATCTATGCACAATCCCAGAGATTTTTGTCTGCACCTACAAGAAATTCGTAGACTCCTTGGAGCCCATCCAAGGACTAATTTTATACCTTTTATACTATAGGAGATATAATGCATTTAAATTCTTGCTAATATATATTTATCAGACTTCGAACATTTTGTAAACAATGAGGCTCTTTTGTATCCCTACTAGTGAACATTTTACTTTTCAACATCAGTTCATAATGTCATACTGGATTATAAAGCATAAAGAACTATATATAGGGGTAGCCAACATGCTGGGCAATGGAGTACAAGTAACACCAAAGACTTCCATATTGGGACAGGTGTTATTATGCATTTATCTTTTGCTCTATTTTTTACCTTAATCAGAATTTGTTGTTTTTTGATGGCCCTGATGACTTTCCCCAGGCGTATCGTTTGTGGCAACCAGCTGCTGAAATTGACAGATACATTCTAGTTGCTTTAAGTCCCTCACATATGTACTTTCCTACTAGGAGCACCCTCCACATGCTTTTCTCTCTGCCTTCCTTTCTCTCTTTGCATAGTTAAATCCTCCTTATTCTTATCTGGTTGATGAGCAGCTTCCCTCCACATGGTTATTCAGGGACCCAGGCTTTTTCCATCTTGTGGCTCCACTGTCTTCAGGAGCTCAGAGTCCTCTGCTTCTAGTAGCGGAGAGAGAGGACGGAGAAGGCACCCACTTGTAATCACCTTGAACTGAAAATGACACAGATCACTTGCAAACATATTCTGATAATAAAAACTACTCATATGGCCCCATCTAAGGTGCAAGGGGCTTTGGGAAGTATAACTCCTAGCTAGGCAGCCACTTCCTAGGGATTCCTCAACACTGGAAGAGGGAGCATGAGTTTTTAGTGGCATTTGCCTATCTCTGCCACACCATAGTGTACCACTGGCATCTAGCATAATGGCAAACCGACAGTAGGTACTCAACAAGTATCTGCAGAATGAATGCAATTGTTTGAGGTAGTTTGTGATGAGCAGCAATATAGCAATTTCACACCTGGTGTACAGAGTTTGGAGGAGCAGCAGTTCCATTACGGTGTAGATGCCTAATTTACGTAGTTTCAAAATAATAATCCAGGAGAGACTGCTTTCTCAGGTTTAGTATGTCAGAATGCACCACGCTGGGCACACCACTCTTACATCTTGGTTTCAGTCTGCGGGCTAGTATCATGGCACAATGCATCAACAGAAACAGAAGAAGCAACTCTGGTGAATTATGTCTGAGAAGCCCATTAGAATGGATTTTATCCTGGCCATTTCAAACTGCATCATGAGTTAATTGTCCAAAAGAGAGTATAACCTAAGAGTAGATAAATAACCAATGAAAAGTAGGTTGAATTTAGGCTAACTAATCCTTAGGTAAAAATCTTTGTGCAAACTGACCTGTTCGCATTGGGTGAGTATATATATTCATATATATTAACTTTTATAATGGCCATTTGAAGGATTATATATATGAAACTAGGCGTATATAGAACACATCAAGGAATTGTAATTATGTTGTTTGCATGTTTAAAATAACACCTTTGCTCATTCCACATTATAATTAAGAGTTGATTTTCAAATATAAGAACTTGATGATGCAACAAATGAAATTATATTTCCACCAAATTCTAAATTTGAGCCTTATAATATATCTCTAAGTATACAGCTTTAATACGAAGTTTACAAGATTAGCAAGGACTATAAGATTTATTTACCTTTAATCTTTAGTGTAACATCTCGTCTGTAGTAGAGTCTCAGTACAGGCCTTCCTGGTTTCCCCATTTTTGTAACATTTCTCCGATTCATCCAGCTCCGTTTCTCACTGAGTCTCTGACTCCCACCTCCTACAAGGTGCTCCGTGTTCTTACCTGTCCTAATTATTCTGACTGATAGGAGAACCAGAGAAGCAGAGGATCTGTAGCCCGGAAAGGACTTCAGCTTCAAGGGGACAAACCTGCTATGTGATCTGATAAACTAAATCAAAAATAAAGATCTAGGGACTTAACAAAAGTGATTTTGTAATAGAAAAACGTTCACTAAAAAATCACCAGGGAGATACGACAGGAGGTATTCTGCATGTGTGTGTTTATGTGTCTGTGTCTGTTTCTGTGTGTGTGTGTGTGTGTGTGTGTGTGTGTGCATGTGTGTGTGTAGGGAGTTACATAGCTGAGAAAGATTTATATGATACAAAAGGAGGAGGGCTGGACCATTTAAATCATACTAGAATAGGCTACTTTTGCTTGCATTAAAGAGCTTAGGTGTAGCATTTGTATTTTCTGCAACCTCGAGGAGGTGGGCACATTAGACCCCCATCTTATGTTTGTGTAAAGAAGTCTCTACTGAATAACCAAAAACTTTTCTAAGATGCTACATTTTTGGAAAAGCACTTTTAGTTATTTCAAAATCTTAAGTGCTCTCTGAATGGCTGTGGCTTATTTTATTTTATTTTTTTGCGGTACGCGGGCCTCTCACCGCTGTGGCCTCTCCCGTTGCGGAGCACAAGCTCCGTACGCGCAGGCTCAGCGGCCATGGCTCACAGGCCCAGCCGCTCCGCGGCATGTGGGATCTTCCTGGACCGGGGTACAAACCCGTGTCCCCTTCATCGGCAAGCGGACTCTCAACCACTGCGCCACCAGGTAAGCCCTGTGGCTTATTTTGAAACAATTTTTTTTTTTTGGTACTGGTAGTTTCTGAATGATTGCTACATAGAAGAGTTTACATCTACGTGTGAAAAAGACCAATTTAACTGTCCTTATTCTGTGTCCTTTAGAGTGGTGCCAATTTGTACTGTATTGTAAGGATTCATAAACAGATGAAATAGATTGGTACTAAATGAAACTTGTCCCCCAAATTAAATCTGCTCACATAGAATTTGTAATCTAGATTCTGCTTCTAGAATACACAAATAAATACACAGTTACTTAATTTTGTTTCATTAATTAACATACTGGTGATGATATTCCACTTTGCTCTTCGTCTTACAGCAAATAGATTTACTTTTCGCCTTGTTAAGGTGGGTTTGGAAGTACCCCCAAAGAATCTATTGAGAATGTGATATCACTTTTAAGGAAAACCTAGCCCAAGGACATGGGGGGACTTTACACAGTGTCCAATGTCTTTGATGATACACGGAATCATTTCAACAGCAGAGGTTCCCAATCTTTTTGAATATAGGCTACTTTTGAAACTCAGAAAAACATCACAAAGCTGGAAGTTATACTTTTAGTATCTATGGATTGAGAAATAACCTAATGATAATATCTATTCTTGAGCATAGCCATGCTTTAAGATATATTCTCATGTCATTAATCATCACAGCATCACCATGTTTTTGTAAAAGTATAAGAGCTATTTATAAGGGGCATGTTATCTATGCCATTGATGCTTGGCCTTCATATAAGCTTGTAGCCCCTTCAAGGGCTTGTTACCCAGAGACAGGAAAGTACTGGTTAATATAAAAAATATATATATATAATTGATGATGGACATCTTTTTTTAAAAAAACATCTTTATTGGAGTATAATTGCTTTACAATGTTGTATTAGTTGCTGCTGTATAACAAAGTGAATCAGCTATACGTATACATATATCCCCATATCTCCTCCCTCTTGTGTCTCCCTCCCACCCTCCCTATCCCACCCCTCTAGGTGGTCACAAAGCACGAAGCTATGTGACCTGTGCTATGTGGCTGCTTCCCACTAGCTAGCTATTTTACATTTGGTAGTGTATATTGGACATCTTTTTAAGTTATGAAAATTCATTCTTGACAAAGGCCTGAGAGCTTTAAGTAAAACTTACTTCTTTCCAGGCCCAGGCTTGATGCTGTTCTTATTTCCCCCCATAAAATGCCTGATCTTTTTTCTTTTTTCTTTTTTTTGGCTGTACCACACTGCAAGGCTTGTGGGATCTCAGTTCCCCGACCAGGGATTGAACCTGGGCCACCAGAGTGAAAGCGCCAAGTCCTAACCACTAGACCACCAGGGAATGCCCTGTCTGATCTCTTCTTGATGCCAGATGTGACCTCTGATAATCCTGAGTGGATCTAAAGCCTTATCATGGCTGAAATGATACTCTTGTCCATGAAATTGTGATTAAAGTTTGATGTTTTATAGCACAAGGAATTGGCTAGGGAAAATATCAGGCCTGATTCATTAATTAGGTAATCTGCTAAACTATAGCTCATTTTGCAGTACCTCTGAAAAAAAATGTAATTGCATATGCTATGGACAATAGGAGCACTAACTCAGAATTTAAAAATAAGACTGCAATTTATAAGGACTACATTGCAGGATGGGAGGGAGTACTCACCTGTCAGAGGAAAGGTACCATCACACCCTAGCTCTTTAACACATAAAAATGATAAACATACTTCGATTCATGCAAAAACCTCAGACCCCTAATCCAAGAATGGGGGGCAAAGAGGGGCCGAGGGAGCCTTAGGTGGGGAAGGCCTCCCTTCCTCTCTCTCCTTCACAGGAGTCAGACCTGTGTCGCTGTCTGAATGCTCATCCTGCCCACTCCTGCTTCTTTTCTCTTTATCTTTCGTGGAGGTTTCCTCCAATAAAATCTCTCCATCTAACCTCTGATTGGCATCTGTTTTCTGGAGGATCTGAACTACCACACCACTTATTAGCTTAGATGAATCCTCATAAGCGTGGGCTATCTCAGCAGTAATGTGGGTAAAATAATATTATTTAAGTCCTAGGAGTTCTATGAGTAGGAATTTTGACAATGGACGAAAAATTCTAAGCACAGTTCCTGGCACATGGCAAGTCATCAGTGAATAATAACTGTCACTATTATCCTTACTATCCTCCAGTGCTGCTGGAATTCTCTGCTTAGGAGAAAGTTGAGAAAGTTGAAGGTTACCTTTACTTGGAGGAGCCCTGGATTCCCAAATATGGTTGGGGAAGAAATCACAGAATCCTAGGTTGATCACAATCCAAGTCTTTTGTAGCTGCCTGTGGTAGGGTTTACCTTGCTATTGGGTTTTTGTGCCCTTTGTACTTAGGCAAAAGCCAATGAAAGTCTCTCTGACCTACTGAGGCTTAAGCAAGGATGGGCTGGGGGCCTCAGGGACTTCCTGGCCAGTCCAAAAGAGTCTTCTCCCCTCATGCTTTTTAAAAAATATAACCTCAGACCTACATGACAGTTGCAAGAATAGTACAAAGGATTTCTGAATACCTTTACCCAGACTCCCCTAATGTTAACATTTGTGTGTGTGAGTGTGTGTGTAATTTTTTCTGAATCCTTTAAGAGAAAGTAGCAAGTATGATGTCTTTTTCCCTTGAAATATTTCATTGTGTTTTTCCTGAAAATAAAGAATTTTCTTACATAGAATACAATTTTCAATCAGGAAATTCACATTATTAAATTCCATTACCTAATAGTTCTTGCCCATTGTCTCAATAATATCTTTTATAGCACTAAAAATCACAGATCAGGCTTTAGAGTCTTCTTTTTTACTTTGCCTGAAATGTAATTCTATGAATAACTAATAAGCGCCTACTAAGTGCCAGGCAGGAATTGATAAGACTCAGGTGGGGAAGAAGGGGTCCTCGTGTTTAAGCAGCTCACATCTACTCCAGGAAGTAGATGCACCAGTAACTAGAGAATGAGTTAGGCTTGTAGTGTGGTATGTGGGGAGATTCAGTGGGGACTCATCTAACATGCGGTGTATGGAAGGTGAAAATTGCCCAGTTGCAGTCTCACATCCTGCTCTACAATAAATCCAGAGCAGCCTGATTTTGTCTTCTACATTGAAACAGATCATTTCTTGGTTAAGAAGCTGATGAAGTAGTTATTTTGCTTATAGGGACCACAGTGTCTAGAAAAAAATAGTAATTTTAAATACCAGAATTAAACTTATCTTGGTAAGAGGCTCACCCACGAGTGGCAGGTGGGAAGATGGAACCCTCTGAAGGTGGTTCTGGTGGCCCGCTGACTCAGGCTCTCTCTAGGCATGTGCCCACAGAGGTCTGAATTACCTCCATTGTTTACATTATTTCTCTCTCATTCTCTTTATTAAACTAGTGTCTGTTAAATACTCATATGACGTGACTTTGAATGACTGTTTCGCATGCTCAGGGGATGGAAAATTATTAAGACAAAACCCCTGCCCTGAATGAACTTATGCCAGGGAAAATAAGATGAGGACACAAATGATCTTTAAAAAAAATATGAGAGAAGGGATTTAAGAAGGAAAAAGGATTGCAAAGAGGTAGGCTCAAGGAAAGATTTCATGGAAAATGTGGCATTTAAGATGGTCATTAAAAGAGGGAAAGTTTTCTGAGAAATGTTAAGTTGGGAACTTACATTCCACGGGGTGTATCAGCATAGTTAATGTACAGAGATAGGAAAGCACTATAGTGAATGGAACACTCAAAAGCACCAAGGGTGGGGAGCCACATTCTTCTGGGACACAGAGCATTTGTGGGAGAATAGTGAGAAGCAGGGTGGAGAGAGGATTGGGGGCAGACTGTGGAGCACATTAGAGCGTGGTCTCCAGCGAATTTCCTCCATAGTTCTGCGTATGAATCCTGGGAGCAGTTTGTTTCCCCTCCTCCCTCCCTCCCGGCCTTCCCTCTTACTTGTAAGCTCTCCTTTTTCTGCTCTTTTCTCTTGGCATCAAGAGACCTACTCTCGGGCTTCCCTGGTGGCGCAGTGGTTGAGAGTCCGCCTGCCGATGCAGGGGACACGGGTTCGTGCCCCGGTCTGGGAGGATCCCACATGCCGCGGAGCGGCTGGGCCCGTGAGCCATGGCCGCTGAGCCTGCGCGTCCGGAGCCTGTCCTCCGCAACGGGAGAGGCCACAACAGTGAGAGGCCCGCGTAACGCATAAAAAAAAAAAAAAAGAGACCTACTCTCAAATAGAGTCCTTTGCCAGGTTGGACAGAGACTTACTTCCATTCTCACTCTCCATACATTCAGCCCTACTCCACGCTGTTAAAGTCCAGGGCCAAACATTCATATTTCTAGGTTGTCACAAAACCACCCAGGTGAGGGATGCTGATGTGCCAGCATAGTAAATGAGTCCTGTGGGTCATCTGAGGAATGGCCCTCTGCCTACTCCCAACAATGCATCTTGGCAAGGCTGGCATATGAGGCTCTAACCAGGTTCAATATTTTAGTCAAATTAGCTGGTTGCCTCCACTTCCCAATATGCCACTGTTCTAGGTCCAAGATAATTTGGATGCACATGTTAGAAACTCTCTGAGTTTACAAGAGTGCTTTCTTCCTGAGGATGCCAACCTAAGGCTCCTCTGAAAAGTTACCCTAATATTTTTCTTCTTGTTAAGGGCATGAAAATGACCATGCGGAAAGAGCAAATGCCTACTAGTACTATTTTTTAAAAGGTATGACTAGCTTTATTATCATATCGCCTTGATTCTAAGATGCACATTTTCACGTTTTGATGTTTCTGAAATGGGAGCATGGCTTACCTTCAACATGCATGTTTAATGTGATATCTCCTTGTTTTCTCCACCCCCTGCCCCCAGTTTCCTCTTCCCTCCTCCCCAACTCGACAAACAAACCAAAAGGTATTATTAAATCGCTGTCTTACAATCAAGGGAATAGGATGATATTTTCTTGTTCCTCACTACTATCCCCTAGAGATACCCCTTCTGTTTATTGGCTGGGTGAGGAGAAATCATCTACTTAAAATTTCCTATTGATGGTTAAGCATCCTTCCCTAGAGGATTCCATGAACTCTGGAGTCACTCATGTATAAGACACATCTAGACTATTTCCATCAGCCAACACCCTTTCCTCTATAAACCGAGTCTCATCTGAACAATTCCCACATGCACATGTCTTTCTGATGTCCAACTGTCTCATGTTGCCATCATGACAGAAAGCAGCAAGGGATTAATTTTTAACAATCCTAGCCTGCTTTCTGTGATGGTTATTAGTATTTATTTATGTAGAAATGATTCTATGATGATTCAATTACAAGTAGAAGTAGAGGAACGTTGTTTGGTAGACAGCTTTGTATATCTCCCCAGAAAGCAGAATATAAATTAAATATTTTCAAAAATAGGAAATGAGGTTGTTTTCCTTGAACACTGAGTATAAATTCATGAATGAGAGGGACTCATAACTAGATTCACGTGAGGGATGTGCAAGTCATATCCTCCCCCTGCTTTCAATTTTTCCCCCTAAGATTTAAAAACTGGATAAAATCTGGTTGGAGTAAACAGATTGGACAGATGCAAAGGATTTCTAAAAATAAACAAGGTGTCATAAAAGACACCTTGGCGGGTAACCCAGAACTAGCTGCTTAGCTGCAGGGGGGTGCGGTAGGGGAGGTTTAAAACGAGGAGAGGGTCTGCCGCTCAGGACCACAGTAGCTCTGGCACCACACCAACATTCTATCTGCATTCTGGGTGGGACTCTTTTAACAAATTTAACACTTCTTCTTCCAGATCACTAACGGACCTCCAGCAGCTCTTTCCTCCACTGCCAGCTATTCTATTCCCCACGCTGCCTGCCCTTCTCTCCCCACGCTCTTGAACTTACCCTTCCTTTTCACCTCCAACTCTTTTCTCATTCTTTTTGTCTCTACACAAGAAATGAAATCTGACTTTCCCTGTAAAACTCTCACTGAGGAGACCACACTTTCTTCGTGTACCTGAAACTCATAGGATATGAGGGTTTGCTCAGTTCTGTTCCTCTGTGCCATTTTCTTTCTACTCTACCCTCTCTCTTGAAACTCTCCTCCTGGGAAGCCCATAGGGGTCACTTCCATGGCTTGTGTGAAGGGGTGCAGAGCACAGTTTGACACAGACCTCCACCGCTCAGAGACTGTAAGACCATGTTGAGTGGTGGTGAGGGTTAAATAATTCACTGCTCAGGAACATCTGGCAGAGGGCTTAGCAGGTTGCAAGCACTCAGCTATTTCTTCAGTTCACTTTCTCTCTTACCCTCCATTCCTCATTCTTGATTCTGCCATCTGCACAATTCCTAGAAAATCTTTTAATTTCTGAGAACTAGATGAGTTTATCATCTGGCTCACAAATTAGTAAGGTATTTCAACGTCCAAATTGATGGCCCTTCCAGTTCCTTGGTTTCACCATTCTTTACCTTCATCTTGAACATCTTCATCCCCTGCAAGAACTTTACTCCAGCTCTTTCATTGATTATCTCCCTCTGTACATGAACCACCTCTCCACAACACTAGATTTATAGAATTACCACCTATGATGTGGTCTTTTGCTTTTAATGAGGACTGAGTCGGGGCAAAAAGAGCTATATGTGCAATACAGAATAATATTTCATTGAAAAAATAACTCCAAATGATATTGAAGGCCTATATACATGTTGCTCAATATTTCTTATTTAGATACCTACCTGATAAATGAATCTCAGAGTATAAGGCCAAGAAAATGCTTGCCTCCTCTGATGATTTGGTCAATGTCCTTAAAGCAGAGAATGGAACTTAAGAAACTGTCAGTTTTCCCACTTTGCCTTGGCTGTCGGGAAGGTCAAGGCCTCCCTTCTTTCCCTCCCTTCATTCCCTTTTCTCCCCCCTCCCTTCTTTTCTTTTTCTCCCTTTTATAAAATTATATCATTTTTCTTACTTTAATTCCAGTAAAATTATTCTTTTCCTTTTCTTTTTATTACTTAAAATTTGGATTTATTGATTCTGGATTTTCTACAGACTTAATCTTTTAAAAAAAATTTGATGTAAGGAGAGTAAATAAACACAAACTGGGATAATATTGGCCTAATTGGCTCCCTTGGACCCAGACTTATTCCCAAGGGGAAGGGGCAGATGGGTGATAAGGGAGCAGGTCTATGATGGAGATGGATGAGTCTTTCCAGTAGTTTTCCAAAAGTGCCAAGGCACCTCTCCAGGATTGCCATGGAGGCCTTGAGGCTGCTGTAAGCACAGCCCACTAACATGTCTATCTTAGATACTGGGTTTCATGGCTAAAAAAAAATCTGCCAGCGACTGTGTTTTGCTTCAGGTATGACAGGACATCTTTGCTCCAGAAAAAGTAAATTCTTTTTGGGAGCCCCTCAGAAATCTGAGGTCTTTTAAATTAACTAAGATTTTTTTTTTGTGGTACGTGGGCCTCTCACTGTTGTGGCCTCTCCCGTTGCGGAGCACAGGCTCCGGACGTGCAGGCTCAGCGGCCATGGCTCACAGGCCCAGCCGCTCCACAGCATGTGGGATCCTCCCGGACCGGGGCACAAACCCGCATCCCCTGCATCGGCAGGCAGACTCTCAACCACTGCGCCACCAGGGAAGCCCTAACTAAGGTATTTTTTACGATACACTTTCTGTGTGTTTACTTGTCATGAGACACTGCTAGATTTTGACATGCATCAGTTTTTTAGATTCTTACCATAATGCTGTGAGCTAAGTATTATTAGTAGCTACATTTTATAAATCAGGAAACTGACTCTTAGAAAAGGGTAAATAACTTGCCCCAAACCAAACAGCTAAGAGTTAGGCCTGGAATCATCTATTTGAAACCAAAACCCCCAACTACATTAGGATCTCTCAAGATGGAATGAAACAGACCAAGTCTCCCAGTTTCTCTGGGTGGCAGATCATCCAGACCCAGGGGACTCCAGACTCCTGCCCTTTCCTAGCTGGACAGGACTCTGAAGACTTTGGCATTGACCCATGAGACAAAGAACCAAGCAGAGGACACTGCATGGCTGGCAATAGGCCTAACTGTATGAATTCTGGTCACCAGTTATATCAAGTACCTGTATGTATTTCAGTCTGACTGCCTGGGGAGAAGACAATTCAAGGTCTCCTTGATATATCTCTCAGCTAGAAGTCTGGGTGAAAAAGCAAGTCCATTGTTTTTATGCTTCTTTTTAAATTCCCCTGCTGCTCTTACTCTTTCACTGTCCCTTCCATCTGAAATACCTTCTCTCTGCTAGACCATAAAACAGAGCTGCTTATAAACTGTGCTGAAACTTGAAGGAAAAAAAAAAAGCATGCATTTTTAAAGCATGTCCCCAAATAAATCTGAAATCAAATCAGCTTGAACAATAGTTGTGCTACAAATGTCACTGGATTCTCAATTACATTTGATTCACAGGCCTCTTATTTTCCCCAACTGAATTCTAAAAATGATTTTTAATTAGGAAGACATAATACTGTCTTAAAATTTATTCAGTGGTTCATAAGACAAAGAAAAGAAAGGGACAAAGACTTCTGGCGGTGAGAAAAAAATCTCAAATCATCAACATGCCAAATATTTATTTTCCTTCTGAAACAAAGTTATTGATTTCCAAAGAAGGAATCCATTTAGGGCCAAATACACCATTCAAATTATAATTGCTTTTTCATGCTAAACTTAGAATAGAAGAATGTATGCATTAGAAATGTTAGCAATTCTAGAAGCAAACATTTTGCCCATGATACACACCACATTAAAAATATTCTTGCATAATGGAAAAGACAGCATTGCTGATTCAGTATCAGTTGAATATTTGGTTTTTGCTTGTTAGTTTGAAATGAACTTTTTAGTGGTGGGATAGATTTGTATCACACCTGTGCCTGTCTGTACTCTTACCCAATCATTCCCACAGTTCTTTGATGAAATGCCAAAGCTGGGTCAGGGATGCTTGTTTCAGAACAGGCAGAATCCAACTGGCACAGAAAAGGAGGATTTCCCAGATTTTGGTCTCGTAAGTGAATACTCCAGCTATAACCCCAAACATCTGCACCATTTAGAAGCTAAAAAGGAAGTCCACAACCTATGTCTCCAGAATCATTTGGCTGACGTTAAACTACTATCTACTCCAATTTATATCAGAGAAAAGTAATCATTCAATACACAAATCTTTTTAAACCTTATTATATGCTAGCTCTGACTTATAGAAGTGCTTAGTAACTGATTCCATCAAAATGATCGACCAAGTCTTATGTGTTGACTAGAAATTTCTGAAAAGAATTCAGTGCAACACCAATTCATTAGGACGCTAAAAGATGATACTTTTAAAAACGTAATCCATGGCCCTCTGAGCTTGAGAAATACAGTGTTAAGTGCAAGTAAACAGGGTTTTTAGTGTAGAATGTCTACGCTATTACAGATACAGACTAAGTGATGACAAGCCTGTATCTAATTAATCTTTTCTTTTTTTTAATGTTTGAAAAGACAGGTTTATGACAGCCTCTATTCAGAAGCCATCTTTGTCTTATGCCAAGAAGGTGCAAACAAATTTGCAAACAAATACAGATTTCTTACTGATTTCAAAGAGCTTGATCTGTTTGCTTTACCTTCAGTTACCTGAGGGCCATCTTAATTTTCCAATTACTTGTTGCTATTTCTGTTTTAGCAACATGCTCAGAGACAGGGATGACTTCTATTAGGTATAATGGCAAAGCGCTTTCTTCATTCTTACTCTGCCCAGAGTGGAGTAAGATGTCTAAACAATGTCAATAGGCCAGTTTAGTCTGAATTCTCTTTTCTCTCTCTCTCTCTCTTTTAAAATTTCTTTATGGAACTTCCTGACATATTCTTTTGTGTAGGAGATTGATCACATAATTCAAGAGAGAAGAACAATGAGTCATAATCGTTTGAAGAATGGGTCAAAGTCTGGACTGGTGGAAGCTGATGGAGAAAGTCCATGCAACTTAGGAACTTACTACAGTTGGTGAATGTTTTCCTATCAGGCTCAAAAACACAGGTTAACTCTAGCAACAATTCCAAGAAAGTATAGTATGTAACTTTAAAAATGGCAAAACAGAATTGAAAACAACGTAAGTGGTAAAATCATAGGAACTTAAAGGACAATTGAATCTGTGCTTGTAAGACCCTGCACAGAAAGACTAACTATTGTCATCCAAATTCAGCTTGTGACAGTACTCAGCCATTAAAAGTAAAGGAGGGAAACTATCATTTTCCCAGGTAGCCTCCTTCAATATTTTACAATCCTTATAACTGTAACTCTTTCTACAATCAAACCAGTATCCAGCCTTGAACAGCAGTAGCCATCATCAGAAATAACCGGACTGGAAGAGTCATACTGGAAAAGGAAAGAAGAACTATAGGTCTCTTAATTTTTAATGAGTTGAGGGGAGTTAAGTATACTTCCTATGTCCCTGTTCAGCCACATACGAACTATACCTGAACTCTCTGCCGCTTTCTCTTTTGTGACCTGACTTCTGGGAAATGAACTCAAACCTTGCTTTCCATATGGTCAAGACTTGTGTTTCTGCTTTAGTCTTTTTGATGAATGTGAGAGTCATGAGTCTTTTCCTGGTTTAATGAATAAATTACCAGCAATTGGGATTACTGATTGTTTTTGTGACTTTATTATGTATCCAAATTACTACTGAATTTTTCATGAAAATAAAACTTACATAGGATGGAATGTACTCATTTTAAGTGTGTCATTCAATGAGTTTTGATAGGTGTATACTCCTGTGTAACTTGCACCCCAGTTGAGATATAGAACATTTCTATCACCCTGGAAAGTACCCTTGAGCTCCCCTCCCCTCTCCCTAGGCAAATACTATTCTGATTTCTATTATCGTAGATTCATTTTACAAGTTACAGAACATATACATGGAATCATATAGAATGTACATTTTATAACTGGCTTCTTTTGTTCAGCATATTTTTGAGAATGAGACTCTATGTTGCTGTGTGTATTAATAGTTAATTCATTTTTACTGATGAGTAATATTCCATTGTAAGAATATACATCAATTCTCTTGTTGACAGGTTTACAGTTTGGGGCCATTATGAATAAAGCAATAATCATTCTTGTACAAGTCATTTCATGGACATATGTTTTAATTTTTTGGAACCATATACTTGTTCATCACCCTTAACTTAAATGTACACAAACATTTAAGTTTTTTAAAGACCATTTATTAAACAAATAGTTATCAAGTGCCTACTCTGAGATGGGCACTGTTCTAAGTGCTAAGGATGCAGTGAACAAAAAAGAATCTGTTCTCGTGGTGGTCATTTTCTGGAGAAGAGACTAAAAATAAGCAAGGTAAATAAGTAAAAAATATATATTGTAGCATATGTCAATAAATGTTATGGAGTAAAGTAAAGCAAAGGAGGGGGAAAGTGGTATTGGGGTGGCCAAGGATGCCATCACTAAGAGGACAGCATTTAAGCAAAGACTTGAAGGAGGTGAAGGGCAAATCATCTGAATATCTGGGGGAAGAGCATTTCAGGTGAAAAAGAGCAGTGCAAAGCCCTTGAGGCAGGAGTGTATCTGGTGTACTAAATGTGAGTAGATGAGGTGAGCGTTGCAGGGATCAGAGAGAGATAATAAGTAGTGGGGAGGGCTTATAAGGTATGGTAATAAGTCAGTTAGCAATATATTGCCTTTCAGCTCTGAATTCACCCTTTTGGCATGCTTTGTGAAATTGGATATGCACCCTTTAAATATTTTTCCCATCAGCTCACACTGAAGCTTTGTCAATACGGCGCACTGAAGAGGATTGGAATATTGGTGACAACGAAATCTGGGGAAAAGATATGTAGTTGGATTTCTGTGAATGAGCACAGACTGTGAAGATATTTGTGTCCCATCTGAATGCCTACGAACAGGGATTCACTGCAATGGAGTTTTTTTTTTTAATTTAAAAAAAAATTTGTTTATTTTATTTATTTATTTTTGGCTGCATTGGGTCTTCGTTGCTGCGCGCGGGCTTTCTCTAGTTGTGGCGAGCGGGGGCTACTCTTCATTGCAGTGCACAGGCTTCTCTTTGCGGTGGCTTCTCTTGTTGCAGAGCATAGGCTCTAGGTGCGTGGGCTTCAGTAGTTGTGGCACACGGGTTCAGTAGTTGTGAATCGCGGGCTCTAGAGCACAGGCTCAGTAGTTGTGGCTCACAGGCTTAGTTGCTACGTGGCATGTGGGATCTTCCCGGACCAGGGCTCGAACCTGTGTGCTCTGCATTGGCAGGCAGATTTTTAACCACTGTACCACCAGGGAAGCCCTGCGATGGAGATTTTTAATACTCAGGTGGACAAAAATTACTCACTCTTTGGATGCCAGCCACCAGTGCTCAGTAAGCCCATGAATAAGGTGGTTATGATGATAGGGATGGAGGCTATGCATGGGCTCAACAACAAGAACTTTCCCATATCAAGAATGATCTAATGTTACTGTTGAGTATCTAATCTGCAAAAAGCAATACCATGATTGAGTCTTAGATGCAACACCACTCCCTGTGGGAACTGGCTGGCCACCTGGTGGGAGGTTGATTACATTAGACCTCTTTTACCGCAGAGGCAGCAGAGATGTATCTTCACAGGAATCACACATATTCTGGATATGGATTTGCCTTCACTGTCCGTAATGTTTCTGCCAGCATCTCTAGCCAAGGACACTCAGGTTGTCTTATCCACCATCATGGCATTCTGCAAAGTGTTGAGTGTGATCAAGGAACTCATTTACTGCAAAAGAAGTGCAGCATTGGGCTCATATCCATTGCATTAACTGACCTTACCACAGACCTCATTATCTGGAAGCAGCTAGCCTAATTGAAAGGTACAATGGCTTACTGAAGACGCAGTTATGATGCCAGTTGGGAGACAACATCTGAAAAGAAGGGGTTCTGTAATACAGGACACAGTATATTATTTGAATCAGAGACCACTATATGCTGTGGTTCCCAGAGCCAGAATACGTGTGTCCAGGAATCAAGGGATGGAAGCAGTATGGGCTCCTCTCACTATTACACCTAATAACTCACTCACAGAAGTTTTGCTTTTTGTCCTGCCAACATTGAGCTATGCTGGTGTAGACTTCTTAGTCTTCAAGGGAGAATGCTTCCACCAACAGACACAGCAATGGTTCTACCGAACTGAAATTTATGACACCACCACACAGAAATTTTGAACTCCTTATACCACTGAACCAATAGCTCTACTGCATTTGTGTTTTTGTCTATTCCACACAATAATTCTACCTGATATTCCCTCTCTAAAATTTCTAATCTCTCTTCATTCCTCAAAACTCCACTCAGATGACTGTGCTTTCACTAAGTCTTGCAATAGCTCCCCCACTCCCAGAGATCTCCCCCTTACATAATAAATATTTTTGCACTTTATAATCTCGTTGACAATGTTGTATTATCACTTGTAATTATTATTAGTTTTCCAGTGTTTATATTTTATTCCCCCCAGCTGATTGTAGCTTTGTTTGAAGCAAGAGTTGTGTCTTTATACTTCTGTATACACCCCGTAATAGTTGGTGCCAGCCCATGAGCGATGCTGTCACCAGTCTGTAGCAAAGGGGAAAAAATAAGGATTATGTATTCAGGATTTTAAAAAGCTAATATATTCGATTTAGAAGACTATCCTTTATATATGTCCTTTATACTTTCCTTATGTCAATATGTTCCTTCTTTTTTGAAATTATAATAATAACAGATGATAGGGTTTCCTGAAATCTTTCTTTGATGAAATTGAAAAATCAGAAGCTCTATATCTGTAGACCAAAATGTGAGGGATGATAAAACTCCAAAGTCTAAAAAATAGTGCACATAACCGTTAGTGCAATACCTTTTGGGATTGTGGTTTAATATGTGTTTACTCACTTGGGACTTCACTAATCAGTGAGTCCTTGTTCTTGAAGAGCTGATAACTCTCTTAAATTCTCTTTGTTCAGAAATTTCCACTTGTATTAAATGTTGTAAGAGAAATGCAGATCTGGCTTAGGTTCCGTTCATATGATTTTGAGATAATTCAGGGGGAGGAAAAATATCTTTCCTAATTATTTGGCATTATGCAATTGTTATATTGGATTATTTGGAGTAGGGGGCCGGCTAATACAACACAAATGCAAGAAAATAAGTGAGAAAAGAAAATAATTCACAAGGTAAGACATGGTATAAATTTCTGCATCTTTTACAAAACTGCTATCGATCTGTTAATTTAACATTGTTCATTCCTTATATATCCCTGGGAGAAGTTCCTCTTAGAATTTAACGTTAGGAAAAAATCTTGTGTGTGTCCCAAAGAACAAACTGCATTCTTTTATCAGATAATGTGAACTACATAATTTATAACGTTCCTCTTTTAGCCTTGGCTGCCAAGAAGTTCAGTGCTAAATCTAACTCTCAATTGCATTAACCTATCTTCTCAGTGGCTGCTGAGGTAATCTCTCCCTCCTGGTTCTTAGTCTCTTTTTCAGATTTTTTAAAACTGTCCTTACGTATATATGTTCTTTAGGTACTTATCTCAATTACTTTGTGGAGAGCAGGAAAGGTAAAATAATAAATGCATCATCAATAAACAGAATTCTCCGTGTTGGTAAGAAAACTGGGCTCTTACACAGAAGGCAAGCACTACACATATTTTGCTACTCCCACGTCAGCACTTGCATGCCATCCTAATCCTCGCGAATTTATTTTGAGTAATTCCTTTTCTTTCTTCACACCAGTAAACAAGTGGCTTAATTTGCTCGGAACAAAACGATGGCAAGTTCACACGGCCTGCCCTATTTATTTGGCCATTTTCTGTTTAGATGGAAGAAGCTTCCAGCTTAGGTTGGCTTAGAGCTTGAGCCTAGCTTTGAATTTGACCATCAAAGGGCTTCTCTTTTTTTAAGAGGAAGCTGCAGTGCACATTGGACAACCATCAGCGACTCCCTCGTGACCACAGTTTTGGTGTGGCATCAGATTGTGTTATAATCCCTGGCGTTGTGATTTAAATTATTCAGAACAGATGGATTTTTCTGAATTTAGAAGCAAGTTAACTTGATAACACTAAACTTTTTGTGTACAAAGGAGGCGGTTTAAACTGTAGATTTTCAAATTTGAAAATTTTGTGCTAAAACTCGGGGGGAGAAAATAAACAGATTTAAATTTTGGCTCTATCATGTTCTAACTCTGTAAAGTGATTTGTGCAGGTTATTTAACTTCCCCATGCTTCTGTTTCTTCATCTATAAAATGGGCAAAATGGTAGTAATTGGGTGGAGAACAAATGATATATGGTAGCATAGGTAAAGTATTATATAAATTTATATATATATATAATGTATGCATAGTGTATGTATCACAGCATATGCATTGAAGTATTGTGTGTAAATGATATACAGTATTGTATGTAAAGCACTTGTCATGGTCCCAGGCAAGAGTTAGCTATTACTATTTTAGAACTATAGAAATATAATCATAAATAATAAGCATTACAAACAGATATTTTAAACATTTACTTTCTCATTATGTTATATACAATTTCACTTAAAGAGCAGTAGGTGAGATAAAAAAATGTAAAAATCTTCTCACCACAGAAGACTATTCTTTATTATTAAACTGAGACACACTTCAAGTTCCTTGCAGTCAATAGAATTGGATCCACTTATTCTTGTGTGCCCTGCTTGACCAGAGCACTTATTGAACAGCAGATGTTCAATAAACGTTGACCTGGAATAATCTGAATTCTGAGTAGCTATTCAAAGGCTGTATTTATTGAGTGCCAAAGATGCCCCAGGGACTTGTGACACAGAGATAAATAAAACATGGATTCTGCATGCAAGGGGAGCACACCCTAGTGAGGGAGGCAGACAGGTAAAGAGACAGCTGTACTCCCAGGAAGTAGCATGTGTGAGAAATGTGCAGGGCTGGGGGACACCAAGTGGGCACTGAGACCCCTGGGGAAGGGTGGGTGTCACAGGAGGCTTTCCTGGTAGTCGGACAATGAATCTTTACCTTCCCTCTGCTCTGTGTTTGGGGTTTAGGTACTAACATCAGCCAGTAAGACAAGAAAAAAATCAAGTACAAATAGGGCCAAGTCACCCTTAAAAACCTCTTAATGTCTCGTTAAGTATATATAGAATAAATCCTGCACAGTTACACATTGTACATGTGTGAACTATCTCTGGTAATGGTAAGTATATAATAGTAAGTACACAAGCAATATTTTACAGTATTTTAGTTTAAAAATCATTATCTTGCTGAAGTTATAGCATTCAATTCAATTAGCTTAAATGTGCATGTGATGAGATTCTACTCATGGGCCAATGAACGGCATTGTACTATTATGACATTTATGACCCTAGTTTGCAAATATTTCAACAGAGAAATAAAAGCAACACTGGGGAAAAAAAGATTTATGTCCATTCTTAAAATGGAATGCATTATCATAACATAGCTCTAAGTATGAGTGACAATAAAATTTTACTTAACCAGTGTAAAGGCCATAGTATAGAAATGTGTCTATTTTCATGCTATAGACTTTCTGTCAAGTAACCAAGAAAATGTCTTTATCTTTCTATGTCTGGAATGTTATGACTCTAGGAAGACATAAATATAGCAGGCACCAATCTAAACTGTGAAGACCAAAACACTGAGATGATATTTCATCAACAATCAAGAATATTTAAAGCGAATGCTTCTATGATGGATTTAGATATAGAAAGTTCTTAAAGGGTTGTTGTGGAAGAAACGAAGAGCTGATATATGTGAACAAATTCATAAAACAGTTAGTTCGTAAAACAGTTAGTTAACACATTCCTAGCAGGTTATTTTCTCAGAGAGGAGGCCCAAAGTCTAAATCATAAGAATAAAACCTGCTTTCCTTATAGAATCAATGTTATAATAAAGAGCTATGTTACTGAGTAAGGGCCTGGTTTTTAATTCTTTATCAGAATGGTCCCCTGAGATTATACAAATGCCTGTACACTATGAAGATTTTAAAATAAGTGAAAATCAATTAGGCAGGCATCAAAGGCAGTTAATGACTTAAAATTATATTTAATGATACAGTAGCATAAGGTATTATTTCAATGACCTCATCTTCTTTCTTTATAATTTCTAGGTTACAATGCAACAAATGAGAAATTCAAATAATTCTTTTCTCCAACTTGTATTAAGAACATTTTTCAAACACAGAGAAAAAAAATGAGAAAGTAGAACATCTTAATTGTTCTAGATTCACTCATTACCTAGATTCAACAAATTTTTTTAATGTGAAAAGCATTATGTACAAGCAATTATACCTCCTTATGAGTATGTATGTCTTTTATTTACACCTTTATTAAGGTATAATTTACATATCATAAAATTCAACTATTTCAAGAATACAAGTCAATGATTTTTTAGCCATTTATAAAGTTGTGCAGCCATCACCAAAGTCCAATTTTAGAATATATGCCATCATTCCCCCCAAATTCCCTTGAGCCATTTTCAGCATATGCTAGATCCTTTGCATTTTCATGTAAATTTTAGGATCAACTTGTCAGTTTCTAAAAAAAAAATCACATTGGAATTTTGTTGAATCTAGAAACCAATTTGGCAAGATTGCCATCTTAACAACTATATTATTTTCCCATTGCCTTTGTAACAAATGACCACAAACTCATTGGCTTAAAACAACACAAATTTATTATCTTACAGTTCTAAAGGTAAGAAGTCCAAAATCAGTCTTACTGAGCTAATTTTAAGGAGTGGCAGATGTAGTTCCCTGGGGGTCAAGCCTAGTTGTAGAACCTGTTGGCTGGGACAGTAGGTCACAAAGAACACTAGAGGGGCTTAATATGTAGTAACAGAAAGGCAAATCATAACCCCCGGGGGGATATAAAAACAAAGTATTTGGAGATCCAGGTAGGTTTCTCAGTTTGGAGACACCTGAGAGCCTACTCCATAGACTGCTGTCCAGGGAGAAGACCCCTCTGAGGAGTAACTCAGAGGTCTGGAAAGAGTCTCAAAAAGTCTCAAGAGGTAGCATGGTCTTAGTGGGAAAAGCACGGGTAGTGAAATCAGACAGCTGTGGGTTTATTTATTAAGAACCGTGTATTGATGAAATAATATACATATAGCTCTCAATACTACCAAGGAAGGCATCTAAACCAGTGGTCCCTAACCTTTTTGGCACCAGGGACCGGTTTCGTGGAAGACAATTTTTCCACGGACGGGGGTAGGGTGGGGCTGGGGGGAGGGTTCGGGTGGTAATATGAGCGACGTGGAGTGATGGGGAGCGGCAGATGAAGCTTCGCTCTGCCCACGTCACTCACCTCCTGCTGTGCGGCCCAGTTCTGATCTAAACCTTCTCTTTATTTTCCCACTTCCACCAGCAGCCTCATCTAGCACCTGGATGTTCTGCAAAGTGAACATGCATTTACAATAGAAAACTTAATCCTTCCCTGAATTTCACTTTCCCCTCTTTGAATTTAACCACAATTTTACATTCTAGTGTTTAAAGCTTCCAAAGGTTAATTTTCAATGCATACAAGTTCAATGAGCCACAGAGAGCTGACTTTTTTTCTAATTTCACAAAAGTTCTTCGACTCTTTGTTTCAGTCTCTGTGATATGAGAGAGAAGATTTACTCTATTTTTTAATGGAAATCATACATTTTTTTCCCAGTTGAAATTATTGTATTCTATGATGTGGAACTTTGGTGCTTCAAGTATCCATTTGTCTTGGCAGTAAAGCTAATCCAAATTGCATTCAGAAGAGAATTTTCACCTGATAGGAGGAGGGATGGGCTTCTATTAGGTAGACAGCTCAGTTCTATTACGAGGATTTTAATTCTTCCCTAGTAATGCTGAGGAATAAAGCATATGATGCAGCACTCAAACTGCAAAATAATCTGACTGGACTCTGTGTACTTGCCCAGTAGCCCAAATCACCACCTCCCAATATCCATCAAAGGCCCAGTTCACAGACAGTATTTACTGCCTGCTTTAAGGATAACTAGTGCAATTGTTTCTCTAGATCAGCAGTTCTAAAACTTTTTGGAGTCATGGACTGCTTTGAACATTTGCTAAAAGCTACAGATGCCAACTTCAGGCAAAAACTCTGTAAACTGATACATATAATATTTTTCAATCGATATCCTTTATTGCACTTGAAATTGATTTCCTTAATAGATAGAATAGGAAAATGTTGTCCAGAAATAATTATATCTCTCATTCTCGTTTTCCATATAAACATAATTGAATACTTGCTATAAAAAAAAAAGGGTCCAAAACTGCAAACAAAGTTAAAAGTAGAAACTAATTCTGAAGGTTTATTTCAGTATCAAGGAGGTTGTTTTGGGCCTGTACAAGAAGTTGGAAATGGTGTCTTGAATATGTATGACTTTGACCCAAATGCTTTCCAACTTTTCATTTTAACAGCTAAAAAACTTTAGAAATGTATATGGTACCAATAGCTCCCTTTGCCAGACAAGGACAAGCTTATTTCTTGGCACTTGAATTCCCTCAAGATTCTTCCAGCTGAAGTCGCAATGCATCATTTTCTTCGTCCTGTGTCACTGTCAGCTTTGTCTGTGGCTGCGTTATTGATGCTGCCTATATCATCAAGGAAAGGATGTCTTCTGAATCTGCTTTTCGAAATTTTAAGCAAATAATCTGAGAAGTATTTTTCTGCGATGTTTGATTGTGTCTTCAGATTTCTGCCTATACCAAACTCTCTAAGGCTTTATCTTCTTTCCTCCATTTATAGAAGCCCTTTCTCTAGCTTTAAAACATTAGCTTAGTTAGCTTAGTTTTCTATGTCCAATTTTATCTTCCAGAATAGCAAAAAAAAAAAAAAAAAATCTTGGCCAAAATAGTTTTTGTTTTGTTTATTTTTACTAGCATCCCTAACAGTGACTGTATAGGAAGATTTTACTCACTCCCATGGCCAAAAGTATTGCTGAGAAAATCAAATCATGAATGAATCAAATCATGTCAGATTTTACTGAGCAGGCTTTCCTTTTCTCTCTCATGAAACTGTTATTTCTCCCTGATGTTTCAATCTACTCTTTAAAGACTTGTCCTCAAGAAAACCAGTGAACTTTGGTTTAGTAGAAAACATTTGTACTTTGCTCTTATTTCTTAAAAAAATCATTTGAAAACAAGGTGAACCAAGGCCCTGGCTCTGGTGAAATTGAGGACTTACTTTGAGTAGATGATGGCAAAACTTCTTTTGAGTCCTTTCGCAGAGTCTCTGAGTGAAATGCATGCCGTTGAGGACAGTGATGAGTCATGAATGACATACAGAGCCTCTTTGTTCATCAAAACAGCAAACCAGATGTGTTACCAAGTCCTGCAAGGGCTCCATCTGTGCCCAGGATAACTAGATAATCCTCATGGGGAGGTTTTCTTGGCAAAGAAACTTGTCACCGTTTTGGAGACAGTAAGGGCCTTTGAAGTTTCAAAATAGAGTTCAGGAAAGAAGAATTCTACTTTTAAGTATAGGCCCGAACCCAGCAGCTAAAATTCAGTTGTGGAATGCAGTGGTTTCATCCAGTTGCATGTTGAAAGGAAAGGGTGAGTTGCCACCAATTTTTCTATGATGTGCTTAAAACTATGAGAAGGATTTGGGGGTAGGTGATGTTACTTGAATAAAGACACTGCTTCAGATTTCTTCCTCTGTTTCAAGTCACATACTTGCTCAGCTATTTCCAAGGCACATGGATTAACTAAAGCTTCTCCAGTTGTGCTTGGTAATGTGATAAGCAACCTTATTCAATGCTTCAAAACAAGATTTTATGTTTGGGAAAATTTTAAGATTTAGTAGGATCCCAAACCTTTTTCTTAAAAAAAAAATCTGGTTAATGAAGGTTTTCCCCCAGCATTGTTACCTAGCAAATTTGGTTACGAAAGCCAAATCAAAGGACACATTGGTGTTACTATACCTCCTTTTCTAGAATATTTTCCAATTGAAGGCAGAGCTCACAAAAACATAGAAAGATGTTTACTAACATGAATGTCAGAGCATGTGCAGTAAGAAATCATGAGACATCATTACACTCTTTAAGATCCTGAGCATATACAATAGTATCCAGTGCCATCTCACATTTATTTAGAATGAAACAATATCTCGACTTACAAACTGACATTAAAATGTATGCTTTTAACAAAGACCATTTAGGAATAAATTAAAGTAAAAAATTTGATTGGTGGATGCATGTATGCCAATTCATAGAACTCTTGGAAGCCATCTATAAGGGGCTATGTACTTCAGGTCAAGAACCTCTGGCTGAATTCTTTAAAATCCACCTCTGGATTAAGTCAGATCAACAGAAGATATGCTCTTAACCCACTTTCAAATGGCTCTCCATAGAACTGCCTCTACTGAATGATGATGCCTCCAACTTAGAGTGAGGGTCACTGTAAGAAACAGCCTCATAAAGCTTGTTGCTATGTTAACTATATAGATATAATGAAAGATGTTTTTGTCACATTACACAGTTTTCCCTCTGTCTCTGACAGCCACAGTGAAAGTTAATTTTTATCTTATGGACACCTTGAAACACAAAGTGAATCATATTTCACAGTGGTTTTGAGAAGATTTAGAACCATATTTGTGGCCCACCAAATACATTGAGTCATTAGTTTTGAAATCTTAATGGCTCAAAGTTAGTTCAAGCTGCTGTTTTAAAGCTGCCAGCTGTTTTTGGATTCATTTTTGAGAAGGACTATTTTATATGTTAAGAAAAATATTTTCATTTATCTTTTGCAAAGGTAAAGCCAAAAATCTTATTTCAGAATGGAGAACTATGGATAATATGGGAGCTAAATTTCTCTTAATACTAATGTGAAACTTTGCCCTTTTTTAGGGTACTCACATCTGTGTGGACTATTATGCTATTGTCTAAAAAATGGGCCTGACACTGAGGGTGAGGAAAAAGTAATTTTCTTCCCCTCTCTTTAGGGCCCAGTGAAAGGTGGGGTCCTAGACTTCCAATAGGGAAATCAGAGTCAAAAAATTCCTTTGTGGAAGGTAAGCTGGAGCCTGCCACTAGAGCAAGTACAGGAAAAAGGAGAGCTATATGGCAAGAAAGCATTGCGTGTTTTCTTCTGAGACATTTCTGTTCCTGTTCTTTTGCACCTTTTTGGTTTCTATGGTTGTATGTATCTTGATATAAGTATGGCGTCTCTTCCTTGTGATTGTAGCTTTAAGGCTAGCACCAATCTTAACCCTCATACTTTCTTTAGTCTCCTGAAAAGCAATGGAGGAAAAAGTGGGCACAGAAAGTATACAGAAATCACAGTTCTGAGTCTAACACAAGACTCAGTATTGTCCACTGTCTGTTTAACCCACTGGATATTTGGTCCCTCTGCAGTGACTTTCTGAGAATTTACAGGGATGGGCATAAGAGATGGCAAAAAAATGAAGAATCAGCTTCCACCCAGTCCTCTACTAGGCAAACACTTTCTAAAGACATACAAAAACTGACCCACAAGTTGTAGAACTGAGCTCAGTACTTTGAATAAAGACAAACAGCAAGCAATGTCGAATAACACCTGAAAAATGCTGCCCTTTAAACTCTCCTATTCTGAGCTGTGCTCTGCTGAGTCAAAAGGCTAGTTCATGCACGCAGCTGACATATGATTGCTGTTGGAGATCTCTCAGTTGCATTAGATATGCAGAAAGACTGATGAAAATAATTGCACTCTAAGAGAAAATGGTTAAACATTTGTGACTTAGAACATGAAATGATTAAAAATTACCTAATACAAAAATTATAGCAATGAGGATTTCATTTACTACTTTAAGAACTACTAGAGCATTTAATAGGAATTTCATGTTTGCAGCAGGCAAACGTCTCTACTTCTTCAAGATACTGGGATTTGGCAATTGAAACCATTTTATCTACCCCAACACCAACTCATTGCAAAAACTCTAAGCTTCTGATATCGTATGTAGTGTGTCCAGACTGGAATTAGTTACAGGTGTAATAAATTTTTTCCTGAAATGTATACAAATCAAAGTTTTATGAATTTAATTTTTTAATATGGTCACAGGTTAGGAAATTTATACTGTTAGCATCAATTAAAATTTTGAAAAATATAGTGTAGCATTTTGTAAAGCAAAGAATTATTTTATAAGCAAAGACTCTTCACCTAGTTTCTCTGCAAACTCTGTGAACTTGGCCAAGTTGCTTCACGTTTGGGGGGCTCAGTTCCTTATCTGTAAAACGATATATCTTTACTTCACTTCATCTGTATCTCGAAGGCTACTTCTACTCTAGAGTTTCATAATATGTGGTACATATAGACAAAAATTGTCCTGTTAAAGCTCTACTCTATAAAGGGCACTATTATTCTGGAAAAAGTCAGGGAGGATCAATGCACCCAGTCTAAAAACTGATCTATAATGTGTTTTTTTTTTTTCCCTTAGGACTTTATAGCAACAACAACATGTATTAGTGTAGAATAGCTGGACCAAAACCCAGAAATTTTTTTAACTCAATATTTATGAACCATATTCCTAAAGAGGTTTGTTTCCTCTACCAAATTCTACAAAATGCCTGCTAATTAATATTATTGCTACTTGATGATTATTGGAGAATGGATAGCTTCTCATTCTGTGTGCACCATCCTAGGTTATTATCTGGGTCCTGTGTTCTCACTATTTTGAACACTATTCTATAGTTTAAAAAGGAGACAATGTGTAAGTTTTCCTCTCTTCACATTTTAAAATTTGAAATATTTTCATTGTAGAATCTGTGTTAGCCAGACTCTTGGTTGGAAGTGACTAAAATGCAATCCAAGTGCTATATATATATATATATATTCATAAAAGAAAATTATGGAATGGATGAATGAAGTTGGGCTGGCCATACAGGATGATGGAAATTCTTTCAGGATTCTGTTTTTCAGTTCTCATTCTTTCTGCATGTCAGTTCCTTTATCCTTCTGCATATCCTTTATCCTATGTGGCAGGGGATATGGCCACCAGCATCTCTGAGGACATATCCTTGTAGCTTCTGGCAAGAAAAGAAAAAAAGGCCCCCAAGAACAACTCTGATTGAACTGGCTTAAATGACATGCCAATTTCTGGCCCTTCACTGTGGCAAGGTGCATGGGGTATGCTGAATTTCTTATTCCAATAGTAGGGAAGAACAGTTCTTCATGGGAACAGGAGCTATACCACTACTGGAAGAAGGAGGGCAGGGGTCTGGGTAGACAAAAACGATGAGAATCATGGTTGATTCATGTGGATGATGATGAAGATGCTTTTATGTATGGAGGACTTTACAACGTTAAGAAGCACTTTCACATATACCATGTCTGTTGGTCTCCCCAGAAGCCCTATGAAATTTGGTTATTATCCCCATTTTATAGCTGAGGAAACAGGCTCAGGGTTCTGCAGCTAGCACATGCTATAGTGGTAATTAAACACTTAATTAAAATTTAGGTTAGGGGCTTCCCTGGTGGCGCAGTGGTTGAGAGTCCGCCTGCCAATGCAGGGGACACGGGTTTGTGCCCCTGTCCGGGAAGATCCCACATGCTGCGGAGCGGCTGGGCCCGTGAGCCATGGCCGCTGAGCCTGTGCGTCCGGAGCCTGTGCTCCGCAACGGGAGAGGCCCCGACAGTGAGAGGCCCGCGTAACGCAAAAAAAAAAAAAAAAAAAAGAATTTAGGATAATTTAAAAGTAGCCTTCCAAACTATAAGTGGCTTTTCACATTGTCACCCTGTAAACTGATGTTGCTCCATATGTTTTAATATTTCTGAAAAATGTTTATATACCAGTGTTTCTGTTAAGTTCATCCCTGAGCATGTGCAAATGATTTGAAAGATTTATCCATAGCCTTCCTTTTAGTTCCTTTGCCAAAATTTGCTATTTTTCCTTCTATATTCCCACTAATTTCCTGATCTTTCTTGTTCTCTGACCAAACCTAAAGTGGCAGAGAAGCATGCATCAACCAGCCTGATTTCTTCTTCAGATCATTCAATACCTCCAACCTCTAGTGTATAATGTGACTGTCCCTGTTTAGAGGGATTAAATCTTGGGCACCAGTATTATCTGTTACCTTTTAACTTGGATTCTGTGCTGTTTCGTTAAATATACCATTTATTTGTAGGCGTAAGACGTATCCTGGAGGAGTAGAAATGAGAAGGGTTTGTATTTGGATAAATTATGGTTCTAATTTGGGCTACCACTTTCTAATGTATGATACTAGAGGGATCAGGGAAGCAGACTCAGCCAGAGTGATCTGGACTAAGAAATGTATTCTGAGTACAGAACCTGCTACCCCTGTGTCTGGTGGTACTGGCCTCTGTCTTACTGTCATCCTTACCATATGTCTGTCAAAATCCTGGATGACTTCCACACCTACATCAATGATTTGTTCTGCACCTTTAGTTTCTTTCTATAGTTTCCTTCAGTCTATCTGAGCCACTTACTCTTAAGGTTATACTGTACACATTACATTCACCAGTACAAGTTTTGAAATCTCCCTTGAAGCACTCTTCTCTCTACCTCATTACCTCTTATTCTCCCTCCTCGGTTATTCTGGTATTCCACCAAGTCCTCATCTCCCACTGAGTTTTTAATCCTTTGTCCTACTACTTCTCTTTCCCTTACACACTTCGTCGTCACTTCTCTTCTTGCCTAGCTTAGAGCCTAGAGACCACTAATAGAACTACTCTATTACCAACTCTTTTAAGTCCTACACCCCTCTCTTCCTCTATCATAGTTGCCTTGAAAAATCCCAATGCAATTTAAACCTATCTGTTTCCTCTATGTCAGCACCCAAGTCAAACACTGGAAAGAGAGAGAGCAAAATGGACTCCCAGTCTTTTCTAACCTAATCTCAGGAGTGACATTGCATCACTTCTGCTGTATTCTATTAGAAGAAAGTCAGTAAGTCCAGTCTATGGTCAAGGGGAGAGACTGTGCAATGGCATGAATACCAGGAGTCAAGGATCATTGGAAGCTACTGAATGTTTTAGAGGCTGCCTACTACATCTAAGTTGCCAGTGACCCATATCTCAGCAATGCCAATGGGCAATTTTCTGCCCTCAGCTCACCTGACCTCTCAGTGGAATTTGATACAATTGATTACTTCTTCCTTAAAACACTGAGTCTCTAGGTTTCTAAGACAGCACACTGGTTAAGTTTTTCTTATTAATGACCCCTTCTCCTCTACTGACCTCTAAATACTGGCACTCTTGAAAGGTCTGTCTTTGGCCTTCTCATCTTTATATCTACATTCTTAGCTGATCTCATTCTATTCCATAGCTTTTAATAGCATCTATGTGTTGACAAGTCTCAAATTTGTGGCTCCTCCAGTATCTCTCTCACAAGCTCCAGAATCATATGCCTAACTGCTTACTTAACATTTATTCCCACTTGGAGGTCTGATACATATATCAAACTTTTCATATTTAAAAGAAGAACTATTGATTTCTTCCATCTCTACCCTCCTCCCCCATCACCTCCTACCCCACTATCCCCTCTTCTCAAGTAAAGCACCCTTGATTTCAGCTGGTGCTTGGCCTTGAGGACAGTTGGTACAACTTTCAGGGAACAGGAGTTTTTATTCTATTCAAGTTTAGATACTTGTGGAGCTCGAGCTTTGGATAGACAAAGAACATTACTATAATAATAGCTACTGTTTATAATAGCACCACCGGATACCTGGCATTATTCTAGGTGAATTAAATTTATTTATCACTTTAATTCAGTCCCTCAAACAACTGTAAAACATAGATATCATTATCCTCATTTTGTAGATGAAGAAACTGAGTCTCACAGGGTTTAATGTTGTATTTGCTTAAGATCTCATTGTGGGTATCAGTTAGGATTAGGTTCAGCTGTAAGTGACAGGAACCCAATAGTGGCTAAAACAAAATGCAAGCTTGATTTTCCTCTCACAGGCCACATGGGCTGGTATGGTGGCTTCACAACCATCAGACTCTGATGCATGTTGCTCTCCATCCTCCATACAAGGCTATCTGATGGTTCAAGATGGTTGCTCTAGCATCAGCTTTCATGGCCACCTACTTGCCAGCAGGAAGAAAAAAAAGGGGGCGGAGGGAAATCCCAGTTCTCTTAAGGACACTTCTTGGAAGTTACAAAGTTACTACTTCTCTTCATCTGTTCAGGTGGCTATAGAAAGTTACCATAAACTGGGTGGCTTACAAACAGCAGAAGATTGTCTGGAGAATGGGAAGTCCAAGATCAAGGTGCCAGGAGGGTCTGCATCTGTTGAGAGCCCTCTTCCTGGTTCACAGATAGCCATATTCTTGTCCTCACATGGTGGAAGAGGCAAGGAAGCTCTCTGGGGTCTTTTTTTATAAGGGCACTAATCCCATTCATGGAGGCTCCACCTTTACCATCTAATCACCTCCCAAAGTCTTCTTCCTAATAAAATTGGAGATTAGGACTTTAACATGAGTTCTGGGGGGACACAAACATTCAATCTATAGCACTATTTCTACTTGCAACCTTTGACCAGAACTTAATCTCAAAGCCTTGCCCAGCTGCAAGGGAGATTGGGAAACATAGTCTAATCTCAGTGACCATGTGCCCACCTAAATTCAAAACATATTATCCTGAGGAAGAAGAGGAAATGGGTTTTAGAGGACAATTAGAGGTCTGCTACAATAGGGACATAAACACAGGGCTGTGTGGTTCTGGAGATCACAACCTTTCTGTCTTCCTCCCCCCTGCCTCCTGAGCACCTTAGCAGCTAAGGGTTCCAAAGACAGCTTTGCCATGTGTCCTGGGGCAGCTTGTGTTCCTCTGAAACTCAGCCTCTGACACATATGCTATAGGCGAGGTCAGTTATTTCCTCAATTTTTTACTTCTCAGCATTTTGAATACTTTTATAAACTTATCCCATATGTTGTAATTATTTGTTTTCAGTTTTTATGAATCAAACATTGGCTAATTGGTAAGTTTATTACATGAATGACTGAATGAATGAACAACCCAATATTGTTTATGTAACTCCAGCACATTGTCTGGCATTTCACAGATGTTCAACAAATACATGTTTATTGAATAGATGGACGGCTGGCTGGCTGGCTGGCTGGAAAGTCAACAGCTTTCCTAATTCAACATTTTTGTCTGATTTTGGATAAACACAGCCTTTGCCTTCAGGATTGGGAGAAAAGAAAGGAAAAAGGATACAGAAGATGAGATATATTTACACAAGTTCTTCTACCCCCTACTTCTTTCTCTCTCTTTAGTACTCATGCCACAATCATGAACTTTTCTATCTAAATGGACCTCCATAATACTTACTAGGAAATGTCCCGAGTATAACACATTCAAGACTGATGACCGATGTATTAATGTTTCAGAATTTAGGAGTATTTAGGGAAGTTGTAACAAATTTTATTCAGCCAAAGTTTACATACTTTTCTCTTTGTGATGACTTCGTCACTGAAAACCTAAATAGAATTTCATATTTCAAAGCCCTAAAGATGAAATAAGTTTTTTAAAATCCCTTGCAAGGTAGTATAAGTGAATTCACAGTTATTTCAGCCTCATAAAGAAATAAACATCATCACATCCCCCATGAAGAACTCCAGCAAAAGCCATTGACATGGTTTGACTGACTATAAACATCCAGCAGCTAAATGACTTTATCAAGCTACAATCCCTGTGCTCAGCAATTTAGAGGAAGTCAGCAGTTTAACCAAGGGTTTTTGTTTTTGCTTTTGCTGAGCAATTGGGGGCCAAAAATAAAACATTATTATATCAAACTGCAGACAAACTAAAATCTGAATACATTTGCTATCTTCTCATGTCATTTCTGTACCTAATGAGCACAGCTGAGCCTGAAGGCGTCAAGATGTTTCTCGCCCTTAGGCAGTGGTGTAGAGGATTATCCAATAATGCCTGACGGGGGATTGTCAGTTCTACTGTGTAAAATAGGGAAAAGGTCAGAAGAGGATGTGTTTTCCAATCAATGAAAGAGAGACCTAATACATTTCTCTAACCTTTTCGAATGCAGGGAAGATGCATTATTTGCATTAACTAGCATGTTGAAAATTCCTTCTGGATTGCCAAGTGCCTTTCCATGAGTGGTGGGAAATATACACAGCAATCTGTCGGAAAGAGCCAATTTTTTGAACTTTGCCTCTGAATACATATAAAACGTGAAACAACTTAGTTACGTGGCATTAGTCTTTCTAATTGGTGAAAAGGTTAACATTTGTCTAACAACATTGGTGCAAGGTGCTTGGGTTTTAAAGCACCAGTATGCGTAGGACACTGGATGTTGTTAAAAGGAAACACTTTGGGAGGTAATATAAATCGTTAACATCTCCAGCAGAGTTACCACTTATTGAACACTAAAATTATTTCATTTAATCTTCACAGCAACCCTTGGAAGGACGTATGACTGTTATCATTTAACGGATAACAAAAATGTGTGGTTGGAGAGATTAAGTAATTTGGCCCCAAACCACAAAGGTACTAAATGACAGAGTCAGGATTTGAACCCAGGTCAGTCCTGACTGACTCCCAGAGCCAACATCCTTCCCCACACTTTGGTACTCCCTTTGCCTTTGCTCTTCTCAACTGGCTGCCACTGTGAGAGTTACTTAGCTTTTTGCTGCCTCAATTTCTTTGTTGGTAAAATGGGAGCAAGAATAATTTTGTATCATTGGGATTATGAGATTGAATTATATACTGGTTATAAAACATTCAGTAAAATACTTTATTATACCTACCATGCCATTAATCATTTTTTCAAATTATCACATTCAAGTGTTGGGAAGAATCTAGTTATTGCCCCCTTTTCTCATTTGGTGAGTAGGAGTTAGACTGAGTAAATGTCACTTATTGCCATCAGAGCTCACATTCAGGGTCCTGGACTGATAGAACTTGGAAGACTTCACATTAAGCCTTCTTTGTAGTAATTTATGAGGAAACTGAAACCCCAACTGAGACTGGGAGAAGTATACACTTGGTAGAACTGCTTTCAAAGCTACTGATAAACCTCTCCATGGGAGTACAATGAACTCTTATCTGTTATTCTGCTTTTATTTCATTGCTTGAATGTGCCATTATGTAAACAATTAGTTATCAATCAAATATATGTTATGCTTAACAATTTTTATATTTATAAAAATGAAAAGTGAAATTTTAATTTTCTAAACACTTAAATATCCATAGCCTATGAAAATTTGCACTTCTTTTTGAAGTATATTAAAAGAAACATAGCACAGAGTACTTTTAAAAACCAATTTGAGAGGGCAAACCCAAAGCAATCACAATTTTATTCATATTCTTATTATTTAAAATGTATTTTATAAAGGTATTTATTTTTACTAGAAAGTCCTTTTAAATAAGTATTAAAAACAAGAATTCTTAGTTCAAATGGGCAACAAACATGTCTTCATTATATTTAATTTCTAAACATTGGACATAAAATAGAAAGGGCCTGAGAGCTCAGTCTACTATGTTCTCAACACTTCAAAATATTTAATCATCACCAAGCTCATTAGGTAAGTATTATGATGCCCATTTTAAAATGAGACAGCTGACGCTCAGAGATGTTGAGTACATAATTAATTTACAGAGCATCACACAGCTATAAGGGACAAAGCTAAGACTAGAACCCAAGTCTTTATGATTCCTGAAGCTCAAGTGTTTTCCATTATTCTAGGCTGCTTTGAACAGAATTGTGCACTTCAGATTTATTTCTACCACACGTTATTATCCAGCCCACTTTTCATTTCACTGACTGGATCAGTCACGAAAAGAGAACTATGTATTTTGGTGTAAGAATTAGATCTTGCACTGCTGTGGGGAGTTACAATTTGGAGGTAGGAGAAGAAATCACAAGAGTCAGAGAACCATCTCTAGTCGCTTCCTCTGAAGCACTGGTACACGGGGGTAAGTCAGAGCTTGTGGGAGAATCTGAGATGCTGTACATGTCCAGCTGCCAATGTGGAGAAGCTCGTGGAAGGGTCTGTGGAAGTCTGCACGTCAGGGAAGCTGCTGCTCCCCAGGTCTGCAGCAGATATGTGGTGTTCAGTCTCACATACACCCTGGGGCATGTATAGCACACTTATGCAAGAAAGCCCCAAACTCATCAGTTGAGAACTAGAGCCTTCAATATCTCTCTTCTGTCAATCTCATCAGCCTCATCCTATACCACTGCCTTACTCCATCTTTCTTCTGCAGTGTGAATTGTACTTGTCCGGTAGGTTTTGTGTGAGAATCCAATGACATAAAGAATGGAACAGTGCTTAGGATAAGGCCTGGCACAAAACAGTTGTAAGCTGCAAACAACAGAAATGACTTCAGCTGGTTAAAGCAGACTATACGTTTATTTCAGGTTATTAGGTAGCTCAGAGAATTTCCATGAGGGACCAGATCAACTTGGAAGGCACACAGACAGAAAAGATATCAAACTACACCATAAGTCAATCCCAGAAGCAGCCCTGTTGCAGCCTCCTCCAGACACTGACATCAGGCACTGCTGATACTGGGCCCTGGATTCTAGAGTCACCACAACTGTTGTCAGAAACCAAAGGCCTCTGTTATCAGTCACTCCAGGAAATGGATTTCATGCTCCTGTATTCTCCTACTCTCTTCTAAGCCAAAACCTCACATGTGTACATCTGACTGGCAGAGCCTAAATCACATACCTGTGCCCTTTCTGCAAGAGAGGCTGGGAAAGCAAGGGAGAGAAAGGCGAAATTTGTCTAAGATAAATTCTCTGCAGGCTGCCTTCTAGAAAATGAATTGCTCCCCTGCAAATATGATGGAAACTGGCGATAGCTTGGTGCTTAAAGCAGTCAATTCTGGTTAACTATGAGACTTAAAGCCTAGCACTCTGATCATACCAGAGGAAGGGGTGGTATTTCTTTGGTCTTGAATGCTGCTTGGTTGCTGGGGTTCAAGCCGATAGCTAACTGTATTATGCAAATACCAGAGAAAGGCCTGGTATTCCCTGAAGTCATGAAAGACAAGTGTAGGCCTGGAGCCAGTGTTCTACCATGCCATATTACCATGGTACCCTGAACCCTGATCACCTGAAGGGGGGGGGCTGGTGCTTTCCTAACCATGTAGCTCATAAACCCCATGGCCCAAGACTGGAGTCTCTATGAGTCTGCTGCCTTGTTAGATCTCTGTGCACCCCCTTAGAATACAATGGATTAGAGGGGCGTGCCTATCTGCTACTGTTTATATCTTTGTAAGCTCCATTCATTTAGTCCTGGTGTGTGTGTTGAGTGGCAGTTTCCCTTTTTGCACAAGAGCAAATGCCTGGTTTCTACCTTTGGGAGGCAGGACTCTTAATATGGAAAATTACCAAGCCACCATCAAGTTGGATTCATCCCAGAGTCACAAAGATGGTTCAACACATGCAAATCAATCAATGTGATACACCACACCAAAAAAAGAAAAGACAAAAACCACATGATCATCTCAAGAGATGCAGAAAAAGCATTTGATAAAATTCAGCATACATTCATGATGAAAACTCTTACCAAAGCGGGTACAGAAGGAACATATCTCAATATAACAAAAACTATTTATGGCAAACCCACAGCCAACATAACACTCAACAGTGAAAAGCCTTCTTCTAAAATCAGGAACAAGACAAGGATGTCCATTCTCACCACTTCTAGTCAACATAGTATTGAAAGTCCTAGCCACAGCAATTGGACAAGAAAGAGAAATAAAAGGTGTCCAAATTGGAAGGGAAGAGGTAAAATTGTCCTTATATGCCGATGGCATGACACTATATATAGAAAACCCTAAAGACTCCACACAAAAACTACTAGAGGGCTTCCCTGGTGGCGCAGTGGTTGAGAGTCCGCCTGCCGATGCAGGGGACACGGGTTCGCTCCCCAGTCCGGGAAGATCCCACATGCCGCAGAGTGGCTGGGCCTGTGAGCCATGGCCGCTGAGCCTGCACGTCCGGAGCCTGTGCTCTGCAGCGGGAGAGGCCACAACAGTGAGAGGCCCGCGTACCACAAAAAAAAAAAAAAACTACTAGAACTGAAAAACAAATTCAGCAAACTAGGAGGATACAAGATTAACATACAGAAATCGGTTGCATTTCTCTACATTAACAATGAATATATCAGAAAGGGAAAGTAAAAAAAAAAAATCACTTTTAAAATCACATCAAAAAAATAAAATACTTAGGAATAAACCTGACCAAAGGGGTGAAAGACTTATATGCTGAGAAATATAAAACACTGATAAAGGAAACTGAAGATAATTCAAAGAAATGGAAAGCTATCCCATGTACTTAGAAGGATTAATATTTTTTAAATGGCAATACTACCCAAAGCAATCTACAGATTTAATGTGTTCCCTACCAAATTACCCATGACATTTTTCACATAACTAGAATAAATAATCCTAAAATTTATATGGAACCATAAAGGATTCAGAATTGCCAAAGCAATTCTGAAGAAAAAGAACAAAGCAGGAGGCATACTTTCCCAGACTTCAGACAATACTACAAAAGCTACAGTAATCAAAACAGCATGGTATTGGTACAAAAAATAGATATATGGATCAATGGAATGGAATAGAGAGCCCAGAAATAAACCCACATACCTATGGTCAATTAATCTTTGATAAAGGATGCAAGTATATACAATGGGAAAAAGACAGTCTCTTCAGCATGTTGGAAAAGCTGGACAGCTGCATGTAAATCAATGAAGTTACAATACACCCTCACACCATACACAAAAATAAACTTGAAATGGCTTAAAGACTTAAATATAAGACATGACACCATAAAACTCCTAGAAGAGAACATAGGCAAAACATTCGCACATTTTTCTTAAGTCAAGTCTCCCAAGGCAATAGAAATAAAAGCAAAAATAAACAAATGAACCTAATCAAACTTATAAGCTTTGCACAGGAAAGGAAACCACAAATAAAACAAAAAGACAACCTACAGATTGGGAGAAAATATATGTGAACGATGTGACCAACAAGGACTTTATATCCAAAATACACAAACAGCTCATACAACTCAATATCAAAAAAAGAACAACCCAATCAAAAAATGGGCAGAAGACCTAAATAGATATTTTTCCAAAGAAGACATATAGATGGCCAATAGGCACATGAAGAGATACTCAACATCACTAATTATCAGAGAAATGCAAATCAAAACTACAATGAGGTATCATCTCACACAAGTCAGAATGGCCATCACCAAAAAATCTACAAACAATAAATGCTGGAGAGGGTGTGGAGAAAAGGGAACCCTCATGCATCGTTGGTGGGAATGTAAATTGATACAGCCACTATGGAAAACAGTATGGAGATTCCTTAAAAAACTAAAACTAGAACGACTATATGACCCAGCAATCCCACTACTGGGCATATATCCAGAGAAAACCATAATTCAAAAAGACATATGCACCCCCAATGTTCATTGCAGCACTATTTACAATAGCCAGGACATGGAAGCAACCTAAATGTCCAACGATAGATGAATGGATAAAGACGATGTGGTACATATATACAATGGAATATTACTCAGCCATAGAAAGGAACGAAATTGGGTCATTTGTAGAGACATGAATGGACA
Organism: Phocoena sinus; assembly: GCF_008692025.1. Lineage (NCBI taxonomy): Eukaryota > Metazoa > Chordata > Mammalia > Artiodactyla > Phocoenidae > Phocoena > Phocoena sinus. Next base: position 69,439,893 of record NC_045768.1, read on the forward strand.
GAGAGTGTCATACAGAGTGAAGTAAGTCAGAAAGAGAAAAACAAATATCATATATTAACGCATATATGTGGAATCTGAAAAAATTGGTATAGATGATCTTATTCATAAAGCAGAAATAGAGACACAGATGTAGAGAACAAACATATGGATACCAAGGGGGAAAGGGAGTGGTAGGATGAATTGGGAGACTGGGATCGACATATATACACTACTGACACTATGTATAAAATAGATAACTAATGAGAACCTAATGTATAGCACAGGGAACTGTAGTCAATGCTCTGTGGTGACCTAAATGAGAAGGAAATCCAAAAAGGAGGGGATATATGTATACATATAGCTGATTCACTTTGCTGTACAGTATAAACTAACACAATATTGTAAAGCAACTATACTCCAATAAGAATTTTTTTTAAAGTCTACAAATAATAAATGCTGGAGAGGGTGTGGAGAAAAAGGAACCCTCCTACACTGTTGGTGGAAAAGTAAATTGGTGCAGCCACTATGGGAAACAGTAGGGAGGTTTCTTACAAAACTAAAAATAGAGTTACCATATGACCCAGCAATCCCACTCCTATGTATAAATCCAGAGAAAACTCTAATTCTAAAAGATACATGCACCCCAATGTTCATAGCAGCGCTATTTACAATACCCAAGACATGGAAACAACCTAAGTGTACATTGACAGATGAATGGATAAAGAAGATGTGGTATATATATATATATACACACACACACACACACACACACACACACATACACAATGGACTACCATTCAGCCATAAAAAAGATGGAAAATAATGCCATTTGCAGCAACATGAATGGACCTAGAGATGATCATACTAAGTGAAGTAAGTCAGACAGAGAAAGACAAACACCATATGATATCATTTATATGTGGAATCTAAAATATGATACAAGTGAACTTATTTACAAAACAGAAACAGATTCACAGACATAGAAAAACTTATGGTTACCAAAGGGGAAAGGGGGTAGGGGAGGGATAAATTAGGAGTTTGGAGTTAGCAGATATAAACTACTATATATAAAATAGATAAACAAAAAGGTCCTACACTATAGCACAGGGAACTGTATTCAGTATTCTCTATTAAACAAATATGAAAAAGAATATATATGTATATATATATATATATATATATTCTGAATCACTTTGCTATACTGAATATAAAACTGAATCACTTTGCTATACACCAGAAATTAACACAACATTGTAAATCAACTATACTTCAATTAAAAATAATAAATGTGGAAAATTACTCAAATATAGGAAAGATGTTCAAAGATGCTGGGTAGCCACAAAGCTTAACAGATATCTATTACCCCCCAATAAATATTAATTCATAATTAATTTCCCTGCACTCTTGCCTACTGGTCTATTCCTGGTGGACTCCATTACCTGAAGAGAGTAGATTTTGGCATTAGGCATGCCTGGGCAGGCTTAGGTCCCAGTTCTACTACTGCTAAAACCGTGTGGCCTTGGGCAATTAGCAATCTCTCTTATGAGTCTCAGTTCCCTGTTTGTGAAATAAGGCATACTAGTAATTGTTATGATTACTATCTTTAGTTATGATATAACATAACTGACTTTGCTATGTCAAAGTGTTGTTATTATGATGAAATAAAGTATGCAAAAATAAGTAAAGTATGCAAAGACTTACATGTCAAGCACACAGTAAACATACAAGAAATGCAAGTGATTCTTATAGAAAGACTTCAAGGAAAGGAGTTCTAACCTGCTCTTGACTGTTTAGGGCTCAGTCTGGTGACAGTCCACTATGTTTTCTTGCTAACACTCACCCTAAAACCCAGTCCCAGAGGCAATTCTGGGAAATCTGCTCTTCATCAAAGGAAGGGTGAGGAGAGAAAGGACTGGAAAAACTTGCAGGGCTCATGGAAGCTGATGCCTATGTATCATGGGTAGACAGCAAGCCTCCTCAATGTGAAAGTCCCAAAGTGCAAAGCGTTTTGGTCCAGGGCAAACGTGGGCCTTGGGGTAACAGTCAAATGTTGAATTCCAGCGTTCCTTTTTACTACTTGGGGGACCTTTGGCCCTGGTGCTATTTATTCACTGAGTCAACAAATGTTTATGGATCATCTATGGTGGACTGGTGTGAACAGCACAGAGAATTCTGTAAGGAAGACAGACAGGGTAGGGAATCCTCCTGATACACTGTGAACGATGTGATGATAGAGGTGATTACAAGATATAGCAATGGCGCAGAACAAAGAGAACTTCAGTCTTCCTAGGTGGAGGGGAGGACTCAGACAATGCTACACAGAGTGGGCAACATTGCAGCTGGGTTTAAAGACTGAATAGGAATTTTCAAGACAGGCAGTGGGGAAAGGACATTCCAGACAAGGAGAAAAGCCTTTCCCCTTAAAACAGATTAATCCTGACCTTACAGAAATCAGAGGGCTAGATAATTAATAACTAGATATATTTTTTAATGGATAAACCCTTTAACAACAAAAAGCTCCTTATCATCACCAGCAGCTGCATCAACAACCACCGAAGTACCAACAGAGCCGTCAAGTGTTGCCTCACAGGGTCAGACCTGGGCAGAATGGGTGCTCTCTCCATTCAACCAAGGTTCACTTTGGAAGAGGATACTGACTGGGCCACTTGCCTAAGTCTCTGGAATTGTCACACTCTTACTGTATCATAACATATATTGAACATTATATTGAAAAGCTGGGTCTCCAGAAAGGGCTAGATTTCTAAAACAGGAGGACAGGAGTGTGAGGTAAGGTCATCACTCTACTGCAATTAAGTTAGAAGGGAAGGAGGCACAGAAATAGGCTACGTGAACAGAAATGGGTACGTTTATGAGATGTATGAGTATGGTTATAGATCGAATATATTTGACATAATTAACCAATATAGCTTTATTTCCTCCCTAAATCATGTTGCCTTGTTGCCTTCTACCTCCACGGCGAGGCTTGTTACTCCAGGGAAAGAGAGAACAGATCCTGCCTAGGAAAAAGAGCCATTGGGTCTCAAAGTCTATAGCAAGTCTTGCAAATCAGGCTTTTTTAAATGCAGGAGTTTCTAAATTTCTTTAACTTCCATTCAACAGGTCAAGTGTCAGATCTCCTGGGACTTGATTATGCTCAGGGAGTATATTAGTCGGTTTGGGCTGTTACAGCACAATACCATAGACTGGGTGGCTTAGGCAGCAGATATTTATTCCTCACAGTTCTGGAGGCTGGAAATTTGAGATGAGGATGCCAGCACGGTTGGGTTCTTGTTGAGGGCCTTCCTCTGGTTCACAGATGGTTTGTCTTCTTGCCGTGTCCTCACATGGTGAAGAAAGAGCGAGCTCCGGTCCCTTCATCTCTGTATAAGAGAACTATCCCATCTGACCACATCTCAACCTAATTAATTACCAAAGGCTCCCCAAATACCATCACATTGGAGATTACAGACCCAAAATAGGAATTAAAGACTTCAACATAGTAAGGAGGCATAACTCAGGATATGACAGAAAGGAAATGAAATATCCAGCTTTTCTCACTCAGGTGGGCTGCAGCAAGAAAAGAAAAAGAGAGCCAGGGGGAGGCATTTTATGATTCTGTTTCCCCCTTCCTGAAGCTGCACTCTGATATGAGACTTCAGAAATATCCAGTTAGATATGAGAAAATTATGGGAGACAGGATTTAGAACACACTACTGCAAAATATGATGCCGTGAAATTTTAAGCTGAAGGAATTTGAGAAACAGAGAAGCAGGAAGGACTCTCTGACCTCCACCTTCTCTGCTAAAGCAGGTCACAAGACCCTCATGTGAGAGGGGCCCTCCCTCTACCAGGAGGAAAGGAGCATCCTTATTGCTGAAGGGAGGGCAAGAGGAAACTGAATGAACTGGCCTTGCTAAGTTTCCCCGTGTTCACTACATTTAGCTCATTCCCTTTGGTCCTTTCATGTTTTACCAGGACTTCCCACTCTTCATCAAACCTAGTATTTAAAAAAACCTCAGGTTTAAGCATTTCTTCAGGTCTTCATTTCCTTATGAGGGCTCCATTGTCACATAAAACTTATGTTAAATAAATGTGTATGCTTTTCTTTTGTTATTCTGTCTTTTGACAGTCCAATTTATAAGGCATCAACTGGGGAACCCAGGAGCGTAGTAGAGGTCAAAGAACTTCTGCAAAGGTCAAGAGCCTCACTACTTATGGTGTATCCAAACACCAGCTGCACCAGTATCACCTGGGGTCTTCTTAGATATGCAGAATCTTGGGTTATCATCCCAGACCTGCTGAACCAGAGTCTGTACTCTAACAAGATACATAGATAATTGGTGTCACATTTAAGTTTCAGAAGCCCAGATCCAGAAGATATTGGGTGGGTCAAAGGCTCTACCTCTCCCCTATAGCCCACCATGAGTTGCATGCCACAATCACCCTCTATAGCCATGTGCTCTTTTAGAGAGAAGTAAAAGGATGGGGAGAAGTTGTGAAAGACTGAGCATTACCCAAAAGAGACTCCGTTATCTACAGAGACTGTCTGAATTTTTGAATTGGACCAAGTTTACTGGGTTGGACCCAAACTGGCCCCCCAACAAGATTAAATCAGTGGTAGAAAATGATGAAACTACATTTTCTTTGCACATTTAAAAGTAGCAGGGTTAAATTATAAGGACTGCCATAATACTATCAATGTATCTGAGTGGCAGAGTGAATAAAGACTGTTTCCATGTTTGTCTGTTTTTTATTAGTCAGGATTTTCACTCAGACAAGATGAATACTGAATTGCGTGGTTTCTCATTTACTGTTTCATATTACTCACCTCTTTTTAGAGTCTTTTGTATATTTAACTTTTTGGACTCACCTCTTAATGAGTGAATCCATGGGTCTATGACATGAAATATTTTTATAAATTTGCATTTATAAATTTGTTTTTTGTCCTAGGATTTAGTTAAGTCTGGACATGTCTGTGCAGCTGGTAGGGAAGCCTGGCAGGGCTATCTACTTGTGGGACTAAAGATCGTGATGATAAAGAATTCATCTTGAGGGAAAAGAGTAGAAGTAAAGGAAAAATGATTGTTGAGCCTCAAAATATACAGCAAATCTTAAATTAGGCTTTTTTTGGTAAAAGTTTCTAAACATCTTTAACTCCCATTCAACAGATAAAGTGCCAGGCCTTGTGGGACTTGATTATGCTTAAGGAGGCATAATTCAGGATGTGACAGAGAGGCAACGAAAAGCCCAGCCCTTCTGGTCCAGTTGGTTCAAGGACAGTAATGCAGGGTCAGAGGGGAGGTGTTTCATTCAGACTGTCTCTTACTTCATTAAGGAAATGAGAGGACATCAGGCATAAGGTCCTTCAATTCCCCAGTATTTTCCCTATAAGCACCTATATTTATATTCATCCTCAACAACTTTTGTCTTGGAGGATGTGATGTTACACTTTTTGTAAAATACCTGTGCCCAATCCCCTTCCACTTCTTTTGGGACCTCGCTATTGTCCAGGAGAAAAACTTGCCTCTACCCTCTCAGGTTCAGTGTCTGGGGGCTTGCAAAATAAATGAACAAAGACAGATTAATAGGAGAAAAAGCACAAAATTTTTAAAAATTATTTTTTCATTATCTCTTCGTTTAGCACTTTAAAACAATATTTATTTATTTATTATTTTTGGCTGCATTGGGTCTTAGTTGTGGCACACGGGATCTTTGTTGAGACATGTGGGATCTTTCGTGGCGGTGCGCGGGCTTCTCTCTAGTTGAGGACTGTGGGTTTTCTCTCTCTAGTGTGGCGTGCGGGCTCCAGGGCGTGTGGGCTCTGTAGTTGTGGCGGGTGGGCTCCAGAGTGCACGGGCTCTGTAGTTTGCGGCATGCAGGCTCTCTCGTTTAGGTGTGTGAGCTCAGTAGTTGTGGCATGCGTGGGCTTAGCTGCCCTGTGGCATGTGGGATCTTAGTTCCCCGACCAGGGATCGAACCCGTGTCCCCTGTATTGGAAGGCGGATTCTTTACCACTGGACCACCAGGGAAGTCCCACAAAATTTTTATTAATATTTACATGTACAAGCGTTGACAGAAAAGAAGTAAAACTAAAGGAAGCTATTAGATTTCGGGGCTTACATACCATTTTAATGAAGGAAAGAGTGTTTGTGCTTTAAGGGATGATAAAACATAAAGCAACTAGGAAACATATGGGAAGATAAGGGTTATTTTAGTAATGTCTGTTTATTCAGACTCGTCTTGATGTTGACTCTATCTCTGGTGATAAGAATTGCTCTTCCAGGTGGTGGTGGGGGTACCTTCACAAAGGGAAATTTATGCCCTACTAGGCAGATGAGAGGAGGGCAGAGAACTTTTCCTGCATCTGTTGATTCTCAGTTGCCTTCAGCTCAAAATAATCCACGGTGACATACTTTGGGGTGGCATATTCTGATCCCCCTTATTATATCAAGCATACCTTCCCTCTGTTAGAGCTTCATTTCTGTCCCCAGTTGCTTCTTCCTCTCTTCTTGCAAATGTGCTCAAATCCTTCTCATCTTAGTGATCCTTCCACTGGCCCTTCCACATTCATTCAGAATGATATTTGTTGAGGACTTACCAAGAGTAAGCATTGACCTAGGTGCTGAGAATTCTGTGGGTGAATAATGCAGACATAGTCCCTATCCTCCTGAAATTTAATCTTTTTCCTCCACCCCCTCTAATTACCATCCAATCTCATTTCCTTTTCATCCAAATCTCAGAGTAATCTACTCTGCTGAACTTTCTTGTATAATCTCTCCTTAAATTAGTGCCAAGCTATCTATCACCCAAACCAGAAACCTATGAGCTTATTTCAGTTTCCTCCAGCTCCTCACCCCACACATCACTAAGTCCAGGTGATGTTACCTAAATATTCAAAAGATGATTCCCCTCCTCTCCATTCCGACCATGTTTCTAGACTGGCCTTGATCATCCCTTGCTCATCAGCGGTCATTATGCTGGGTCTCCCTGCCTCTAGTTTCAGTTCCATTAAATCTGTCCTCCAGATGGGAGCTATAGAGGTCACTCTAATGCTTTTAACCCCTCAGTGACTCTCCATTTCCTACAGGATAAAATCTGAGTTCCTCAGTGGGGCCTCAGATTTTTGTCACAGCCTTCGTCTCCAAACTTACCTCCTAACTCCCTGACTTGCACTCTGTCCTTGTAGGTCTCCACATATGGCATGCTCGGTAGGTGTATGTGCTTAAGCTCACAACAACTGGGAACACTCTTTCCTAGGCTCTTCTTGCATAGTGACACTTAGCTACATTTACCTGCAGACTTTCCTAGCTTTATTCTTCAAGCCTCAGCTTTTTATTACCTTCTCTAAGAAGCCTTACCAGATAGTCCCCTTTCCTGGAGGGAAGGATGGGTGTCTTTCCTCTAGCTTCCACAGTGGCTGTGTGTGTCTACCCATCACTATGCTCTTATATTCTAACTCTCCATTCTGTCTTCCTCACCAAGCTGTGAGCTCCTTCAGAAAAGTGTTTGATGCTTGGTAGGCACTCAATAACTATTTGTGGAATGAGGCCCAAATAGACCTTGATTTGGGCTTTTCTGTGACTGGATGAGATTCCCAGGACTATAGACACAGAACCCAGTCCTAATGGCGGTTTGATTTTGCAGTATCATTGGAAAGCCAGCATCTCCTCCGAGAGATGAGATGCCAATGGCTCTACCTTAGCCTTTCACTACTGCTCCATTAAGCCTTTTCTGGGGCAGGAAATCACCTTGATCTGTGGAAACACCCATGATGCACAGTCATGATCACTTGTTTTTAATTCCTGCCTAGCTCTTATCCCTGCACATTGGCTTCTCTTTTTATGGAGAAGAAAATCAGATGTTTAAGGGTGAACTTGGGGGCTGAGCATACAGATACAGATAAACTTGAGAAAGAAACTATGTGTGTAACATGTCATTGAGGCTTTCAGTGTCTGAGACCTAAGGTTTTATTTATCACCCAATGTGTATAAATGTGTATTTACATGTTAAGCATTCTTTTAAAGTCACTGTAGCTTCACTACGGTCACAGAATGAGGATTCTTGACTATGGCGTGTCATGAAGGTATTCAAGCCCCCAGTGTGAGGACTGAGACCAGCAGTTAGATGATAGGTAAACCCTCTGTGGAGACACACATTCCCCTTACACACACACACATACAAATGCTAGAGCCGGAAAGGACCTTAGGGATCATGCTGGTGAACTTTCATTTTATAGATCCAGAAACTGAGCCTATTAAAGGCTTAAGTTAGTGTTCTCAGATGTTACCTATGGACAGTGCTGGCATGCATTTAATTGTCCTGGAAAAAAGGTTACAAATGTGAATTCCCTGTTCCCATCCCACCAGCTGGGATTTGACTCAGGTGTGGGTTGGAAATTATTGGTTTCAGTGAGTTGCCAAGTTATCCTGTCACAGTCAGGATTTAAGTATCGGTTCTCTGCTCTCCACACTACAACATATGGCCTCACTTCATTTATCTAATGAAATATAATCCCCCTGTCTTTTCCACTGAATTCACGTGGGACCCTCACTCTGTCATAAAAGTTTCTTGCTATTGCTTTCAGCTTCATGCTATTCACAAATTGGATAAGTAAACCATCCTTGTTTACATCCACATGGTTTATAAAGTGTTCACAAAGACAAGACTATACCAGGGCCTTTTAGCTCATATTAGACTTTCATATGTGGACATCATCCCCTAACCCAAATCCCTTTGGGATTCTTCATTTGCCTGGTTGATCATCCTCCTACCTGAACTTCATCCAGTTTATATTTCTCTACCTTGTCCCCAAACCATGTCATTAAAGATGTCAAATGCCTGGCTGACACTCAAAACACTGTGTCTAATTTTCCCCTCAACTCACAGGCTTGTGAAACAATCGACAAATCCTTAAAAAATTAAGAGGAAACTTTTCTGTTTCTTAATATTCTCTCCTGGTTTTCTTCATGTCTCTCTGACAATTACTTCTCTCATTCACTGGCTCTTTCCCTCTGTTTCCATCACTTCATACATCATTCTACATATTCTCTTCAAGCTGTCTCCTCTAAACTGATGACTCCAAGATCTACAGCCACCCTGTCCAAATGTAGGTCCCATAGTCCCAGCTACACGTAGATGTTTGGGTGCAGCCTTATATCAGAAATGCAGTCACTTTTTGTCTGCCAACACTCCCCTCTTAGAGAATGTGTCTTCCCACAGTCCATAAAGAGTAGTCATGTAAATCATTATCTGGCCTCATCTCTCAGGCCACAGCTGATTTGATCAGACTGGCTACCTGATGCAAGCCAGTCCAATCAGATTGCCTTACCTGGGAATCCTCTGCCAGTGGGCCCTGCAACAGTAAGATGATATAGGGCTTGGGACCTTGTCCTGAAGATAAATGAGCAGAGTAAGCCAGTACAGAGAGAATCTGGGGCAGGCAGGGAAAGAGAAGCAAAGCAAAGTACAATATGATTTCAGAGAGAGAGTGGGTGGCTGCCTGAGGATCTTCCAGGGCTAATGAGACTCTGCTCTATTGCCCTCATTGTAATTCATGAAATTCAATCATTCACTTTTCAAATATCATTTGACAAGCTACTTTATGTCAGGAACTTTGCTAGGTACAAGAGATACTTTGTTGAATAAGAAAAATATATTCTCTGACCTCACAAATCTTATTTTTGAATGCCTTCTCACAGTAAACTCCTTTTTACTTACACATGTTTGAGTGGGCTTGTTTCTTGCAATCCAAAGATCCATGATTAGTATATAAGTTAATTCTTAACATATCTCAAATCAAAGTTGTCTTCCTCACTACGCCAGCTCCTTCTCTAGAAACCCAATTTTGATCAGTGGGTATGGTGAGTGGCACACCCAGTTTTCAAAAGCAAAATCCTTACAGTTGCCATTCATTCTTGCTCTGCTTCACTACATATCCAGTCCCTAGCCAAATATTTTGGATTGTACCTCTACAAAATATCCTTCCCTTCAGACATTCCTTTTTATCCTTACTTTTATCCTGCCTCAAATTAGATCCTTGACACCTCTCACCTGCAATGTTTCCACCACCTCTTATCAGCTCTACCTGTTGATCTTGACACCCACCTCCTAAGCATGTCCATTGGCTCCCCACTGCCCCAAAGACAAAGTACAGACTCCTTTTACAAAGGGCCTACAAGACCAGGTCCCAGATTCCTCTCTATCATTCTCTCCAGCAAGTTGTATTCCAGTGATTTCCAACTACATGAAACATCCAGCATCTTCCGAGTTTGTGTTTTTCTAATACACATTTCTCTCTGTCTAAAAAGGCTTTTCCCACATCTCTGCCTGGTAAACTCAACCTTTAAAAGAAGCTCAAAAATCATCTTTTCTGACCAAGCAGAAGACATGTTCTTTTTTTTTTTTTTTTTTTGCAGTACGCGAGCCTCTCACTGTTGTGGCCTCTCCCACTGCGGAGCACAGGCTCCGGACGCGCAGACTCAGCGGCCATGGCTGACAGGCCCAGCCGCACCGCGGCATGTGGGATCCTCCCGGACCAGGGCACAAACCCGTGTCCCCTGCATCGGCAGGCAGACTCTCAACAACTGCACTGCCAGGAAAGCCCAAAGACATGTTCTCTTAAGGCATTCTGTTCACCTTCAGAGAGTTTGGAATCCAGACAAGGGTGAAAAGAGACAAAAATAATTCTCCCTTATGCCTTTTGGTTATCCCATTTGGGATAAGTATGTCAAGGTTATACCACATGAACCATAAAACAACCCAGAGAGGCAGATAAGGGAGGAATGCACCCCATTTCATAGATGAGAAAATGGCCTTGAAGCAACAAATGTCCTGTCTAATGTCATGTGATCAGTCAGTTAGGACCCAGACTCTAGACACAGGTCTTTGTAAAATCCTGTCACATAAAAGACCTGACTCCAGGTATTTCAATAGTTCTGCAACATATGATTTTAATTTCATTTTAAAACACTTATTTTAATAATTAAAAAAACTGATTGAGATAAAATTCACATAACATAAAATTGACCATTTTAATCACTTTAAAGTGTGCAGTCCAGTGATTTTCAGTATATTCACAATGTTGCACAACCATCACCACTACCTAATTCCAGAATATTTTCATCAATCCCGAAAGGAACACGTGTCTTCCAGTTCTGTCCCCTGGCCACTGCTAATCTATTGTTTCTATGGATTTGCCTATTTTGGACATTTCAAATGAATAGGATCACACAACATATGGCCTTTTGTGTCTGGCTTCTTTCAATTAGCATGTTTTCAAGGTTCATCGATGTTGTAGCAGGTATCAGGACTTCACTCCTTTTTATGGCTAAATAATGTTCCATTGTATGGATATACTACATTTTGTTTACCCATTCATCAGTTGATACACATTTGGTTATTTCTACTTTTTGGCTATTATGAATGATACTGCTATGAGCATTCATGTGCAAGTTTTTGTGTGAATATTTATTTTCAATTCTTTTGGGTATACTTCTAGGAGTGGAATCGCTGGTAAAACTTTAGCTTTTGAGGAACCGCCACGGAAAAAAGCTACATGAACAATATTACACACAGTCATCACTCAGTATCCTCGCGAGGTTAGTTCCAAGACCCCTCAACAGACACCAAAATCTGTGGATACTCAAGTCCCTTATGTACAATGGTATTTGCATATAACCTATGCACATCCTGTTGTATACTCACCTCTAGATAACTTATAATACCTAAAACAATGTAAATGCTATGCAAATCGTTGTTCTACTGTATTGTTCAGGGAATAATGTCAAGGAAAGAAGTCTACGTGTTTAGTACAGATGCAACCATGGTAGGCCTAACTACATAGTACATGTCAGCAACAACATAACATTTTCTTTCTTTCAATGCATAAATTGCTTTTGTTTAATCACCTGAATGGGAAATACACACAATAAAACACAGAATATTTAAAATACAAGTACATATAGAAAATATAATTATAAATAGAGAAATATAAATTCATTCTCTCTCTCTCATACACACACACCCACACACACACACACAGTGTTAACACTCACCGAAACCCTGCTTCTCCTCTCTTGATAACCCTGCTGTGATGATGATGACGACGATGATGATGACAAGGACAATGGTAATGACTGTTGCATGGGGCCTATAGTGCTGATGCTATGAGTCGATGAGATGTGTGGTACTGCAGGTAAGCCAGGAGACAACAGGCCAACTCACACCTTCTTACAGGATGTCAGAAGGATCATCTATGCCAGGAAAACTGGCTTCCTATTGCAGACACTGATGCTTTGGAGGAGGCTGCAGCAGTGACATAGTGTTAGGAGGCAGGAACATCACTTCCACATTCTCATCAGTGAAGCAGGGGGGTTGGGGATGACTGGGAGCATTGTCAATTATGAGCAGGGCTTTGAATTGCAGCACTTTCTTTTTGAGGTAATTCTTCATGTCAGAAATGAAGCACTGGTGGAACCATTCCAAGAACAAGATGGAGTTACCCAAGCCTTCTTGTGTTACCAGAACACTGGCAGGCAATTTTTGTTTTGGGGCTTAAGGGCCTGCAGATTGTGTGCCCTGCAAACGAGGCCTGGTCTGATCATGTGGCCTGCTGCGTTGCCATCCAGACCCAGAGTGAGGCGATCTTTCCAGGCCTTGAACCCCGGGGCCTGCTTGGCGCTCCTGTGGATGTAGGTATGATTGGGCATCTACTTCCAGAACAAGCCTGTTTCATCACAATTGAAGACTTGCTCCAGAAAGTAGCCTTTCTCTTCTACGAGTTTCTTGAGCTCTTCTGGGAAGGCTGATGCTGCCTTGGTATCAGTGGATGGCGATTCTCCTGTGATCTTTAAGTTCTTGAGGCTGCAGCGCTTTGCGTGGCTAGCCAGCCATCCCTTACTAGTCTTCTGCTCCTTAGGCTCGCTCTCCTCAGCCCCTCACAGCAGGGCTCACAGAGGCTAAGTGCTTTTTCACACATCATTTTGCCATCAACAGGGATATGCTTCTGTGACTTGTCCTCTAACCACACATTTAAGGCTTTCTCAGTCTTTGCAAGCTCTTTATCAGGAACCAGGGAGACAATTTTTCCCCTTGTAGCGGCAGCACTAACACTTCCACGAATTCCAGCTTCTTTCTGCTTTATTGTGCGAATGCTTGATTCGTTCCTTCTGACCTCAAGGCCGACTCCCACAGGCGAAATGCCGCTTTTCAAAACATCTAAGATTTCCATTTTCCCGTTGAGAGATGACGCTTCACCCTCCCTCTTTGCCTCTGAGGGATTGCTTTGACCACTTAATTGCTTTTAGGAGACTGTTTCATAGAAACAAAGGTGGCACACAATACAAATAGCCAACGAATGAGAAGTGAGGCGCTCAATGCTTACGCCCGTTCAGGAGAGACTGACGACGACCTGTGAACCGGAAGGAGGCTACACCGGGGTGTGCCTACATAGCATGTCACTTTCATGTTTTCCCCGCACTGCTCCATATGAGGAAAATTAAGTTTTGTGTTTTCAAACTTTCTGGATTAAAAAAAAACATTTTTGATCAGGGACTGGTTGAATCCTTGGAGGTGGAACCCGCGCCGGGGGTGGGGGTGGGTGGGTGGAGCAGAACGTGCGGTGGGGCGGAATCCTGCGGAGGCGGAACCCGGCGGAGGCGGAACCCGTTGGAGGGGGAACCCGTTGGAGGGGGAACCCGGCGGAGGTGGAACCCGGCGGAGGTGGAACCTAGTGGAGGCCGAACGCTGTGGAAAATAGTGATGTAATAAACTTACCTGTAAAAATCTTCGTATACATTCTTAATATATTTTTTTAGGATAGATACCTAGAAGTGGAATTACTGGATCAAATTCTATTTTAAGGCTCTTGTTTTTTCTTTTTTTTTGAGGTACGCGGGCCTCTCAGTGCCGTGGTCTTTCCCGTTGCGGAGCACAGGCTCCGGACGCGCAGGCTCAGCGGCCATGGCTCACGGGCCCAGCCGCTCCGCGGCATGTGGAATCTTCCCGGACCGGGGCACGAACCTGTGTCCCCTGCAGCGGCAGGCGGACTCTCAACCACTGCGCCACCAGGGAAGCCCCAAGGCTCTTGATTTTTATGTTTACATTTCTCTGTGAAGATTGCAATAATTTGCAAATCCTATTGAGGTATGAAAATGCCATACCCCGCAGTCAGCCAACACTGAATAGTATCAGTTTTTAGCATTAGCTCGTTTGGTGGGATGACAGTATTTTGTTTTTTCAGCCTTTTAAAAATTAATACTGAAGTTGAATATTCACTCTGTTTTATCGGAGTTCCTCGGACTGTTTATATCTTATATCCATTATTCTGTGAAGATTTTAGTATGTTTTCTAATGAAGTGTATGAATTCTGAGTTCATTATGGATAGATACAAATACCTTGTCTGTCTTATTTGTAGCAAATTTTCTTCTCAGTTTTGTTGAGGGGGAGGGGAGAGGTCTTCATTTGGTTTTGATAATTATATTCTTTGACTTACAGAAATTTCACATTTTCCTTTACATTAAATCTTCTAAGTTTTCCTTTTTGTATTTCCTTCAACAGTTTTTTGGAATGTTTTGGAATGTCCTTATTCGCAAAGGAACGACAAAGGTACTGGTTTCTTTGTCTACTTTCGGGTTTTGAGCTCACTTAGCCACCTGGAGTTTACTTTAGTGTTACCCTTGGGAAAGATCTAATTTAATTTTTTCCTAAAATTTCAGCTATGTTATTTTATTTATTATGGCCTTAAAATTTATTTCTGGTAGAGCTGATGTTCATTGATTATTCTTTCTTTTTGTGGTCTTTTTGGCATTTCATGTGCATTTTTGCCTCTAGGTGACTTTTATCATTACACTGTCAAATATTATTAAAATCTCATTGACACTTGGATTTGGATTGCATTTAGACATATAAATTAATTTGACATTTTTACAACATTCATTTTCCCATCCAGTAACATCATATATCTCTCTACTTTTATGTCCCATGAGCAGGTTTTGTGATTTTTTCATATAGCTCATGCACATAAGCTTATCCCTAGGGTTTTTGTGTGCCTTGTTGTTAAAATAGTGAGTAGGACTTTTTTTGCTGTTTTTCTATTTAAAATATATTCTCACTGATAATCAATATTTTAATTTATGTTCCTGTCTCAAGTATCAAATTTGTATCAAATCTTGACTGTTTTTCAGTAGATGCTTTGGAGTTTTAAGGTTATAGGATGTGATACTTATTTGCATGTAGTTATGTAATCTCTTCACTTAAAATAACTATATCTCTTTTCTTTTTCAAATATTAATGCACTGTTTAAAGACATTATTACAGGCATACCTTGGAGATATTGCAGGTTTGGTTCCAGACCACCACAATAAAGCAAATATGGCAATAAAGCGAGTCACACAAACATTTTAGTTATTTTGTATAAAATAACTATAGTGTAGTCTGTTAAGTGTGCAATAGCATTATGTATTAAAAAAGCACATACCTTAAAAAATACTTTATTGCTAAAAAATGCTAACCATCATCTGAGCCTTTAGTAAGTTGTAGCAGTAGTATCAAAGATCACTGATCACAGATCACCATAACAAACAAAATAACAATGAAAAAGTGAAATATTGAGAGAATTAGCAAAATGTGACACAGAGATGCAAAGTGAGCAAATGCTATTGGAAGATGGTGCTGTTAGACTTGCTTGGTGCAGGGTTACCATAAACCTTAATTTTGTAAGAAACATAGTATCCGTGAAGCACAATAAAGTGCAATAAAACAAGGTATGCCTGTACATAATAATGGGAACAGAAGGAGTCTTCATCTTATTCCTGTTGCTAATAGGAATGCCGCTAGTTCTTGCTTTGCTGTTAAGAAAATGACTGGCTATTGGTTTAAGTTAAATATTCTTCCTCATGTTAAGGAAAGATCCTTACATTTCTGGTTTGCTAAAATATATATATATTTTAAAATAAGGAATCAGGATTGAACTTTATTACTATCTTGTCATTATCCTTTGAAATAACTGTACATCTGTTCCAACAACTATATATATAAACACATACATAGACTGATTTCCTAATACTTAGCCATCTTTACATTCCTGGGAAATGTTTTATTTGATTCTGGTGTATCATTTATTTAATATACTGCTGAATTGTGTTTGTTAGTGTTTAGGATTTTTTGTGTCTATATTCATAAGTAAGATTGACCTGGAGTGTTTCTTGTTGTTTGGTGTTTTTTGTGTTATGTTTAGATATTGTTTATTCTGGCTTTATAAAACAAAGGGAAGCATTCTGTCCTTTTTTGTGCTCTGGAATAGTTTGTAGGTTTTAGATTCATTCGGTGTGATTTCCTCTCTCTTGCTCCTCTGTGACACTTGCCCCTCTCCGTTCCCACACCTTGGGTTTTTCACCTCCTGCTCACCCATGTCACTGTTTGGACTGTGGGGAATCCAAGGGTGAGATGCAGGTTGATGCTGCCTCCCTGCCTCCTGCCAATGGGTGTGTTTCCCCAGAGTTTAGTTGCGGATGCCTTAAACGGGCCCCATTGTGAGCCATCTTAAAGGCATTCACCAAGGGCACCATATGAAACAAGGGGCAAAGAGACCCAGCCACAGGTGGTTCACCAGAAGCCCAAAGACTGGGAGCAGTCAGCCTGCCAGCCAGACGGAATTGTCTGTCTCAGGGAAGCTACCCCTCCCAGCAGAGAGAAGGCCAAGGAAACCGCCAAAGCCCAGTGAAAAAGAGGCCAACTATGGTACAAGCACCACACAGGAGGTCCTGCTGTCAGAGTACAATGTCCCAAGCAAGTAAGATCATTGAAGTCTTCCCTTACCTAGGACCTAAACCTTGAACAGGATGAAAAGTCACCCGTGCCTCTCTTTGCCTGAGATAGGCCAGTGTTGGGGGCTGTGGTGGGGAGGGGAGGTGGGGAGATTAAATTAAATGAAGGTTGCAGTTTTGATATTACACTGATTGGTATTTAATTACTTAACACTTGCCGGAGAACTTTTTCTCACCAGAAAGTGCCTAGAAAGCTGTGGAACCTATCCAAGCGTGTATCAAGGGGAACGATTTCACAGAGCAGAGTGAATGGGGGTAGTTATTCAAAAGAGTAGTATTGGCTTCTGTTTGCTTCCAATGGAGTTAAGCTCATTTGGCAAACAGGCCCAGTGAGAGGCACTTAGAGAACAATCACTGAGCGGGATTCCTGGCCCTCTTTATATAATTACTTTTAGAGTGTTCTACTTTATTGTGCTTTGGAAGGTGATGGTAGTACATCGCTTAATCTAAAACTTAGACATTGTAATTTGCCTTTTATTGATGTAGTCTCTAATTGAAAATAGAATGGAAGGACAGAAATGTGCTTAAAGAGAGCAGTGAAAATGGCTCACATGGGATTTGGGCAAGTTATTGAACCTCTCTGTGCCTCCGTTTCCTCATCTGTAAAAAGGGCATAATAATAGAAGCTAACCTGGTAGGCTTGTTGTGAGAATTAAGTGGGTCAATCAATGCAGGTAACAAACTTACAATAGGGTTGACACAACATATGTGCTGTTTATTCACATTTACTATTTGGGGGCTTCAAAGTAAATTGTCAACCCACTCCCAGCAGTGCACCTGTGGTAAACAAAGACCATTTACCTGTGTTCCCCTCACTTTCAATTACTGACTTAAACACCTTTTCATAGTTTTAATATCTTTACTAAGGCCTTAGAACTTACCATGCCATGTGCAATACTGAGTAATCTCACCTCGACTGGAAAATAAAGTTCATTTTCCATTACGCACATAAGTATGTAATCATCAGTTTGTGAGCATTTAAACCTCTCACCTGAGCACATTTTGAGAAAATTTAGTTGATTCTCATTTTTTCCCAAAGATAACACAGTGCTTGGGCACACATCTCCACAGGGAACTCTGTGGTACAAGGCTGCTTCCTACTCCTGCCTTGTCCCTTCAGCCTCCATCTGTGTTACTTCTCAGGCAAGAGGTCCCAAGTCTTGCTGGTAACTCACATTACAGAAAACATGTCTATTATTTATATGGAATTTGAAGTTTATATTATTGGAGTAAATCATAGTGGCCAAGATGGAAGGCAAGGGTTAAGAAGCCTCTATGGACATTAAGACACGAATTAAAAGCAGATATATAAGAAATGATCCTCCTGTCCCAAGAATGCTCTGAGTAGGGGTTTAAGCTCTTAGAACACACCTTGCTTCGTCTGCTTCCCTTCACACACATTTGCATGTATGTCCATCCCAAGCAGCTAGAGAAAATAGAGTTGAATGATTCAGACCGTTTCCGTGGTTTCATGAGCAGAATCATCTAGTCTAAAAGACTAGGCCAAGAATTCTGAAAGTGGAAAATTTAGTGTTTCACTCAAAAATTTTATAAGCTATCTCCCTAAGTATGAATTAGCTTCAGGGAGTTGTATTTTTTCCTGCCAGTTTGTCCCTAACTATTTGAGTCCATTATTTTCAGGGGAGCCAAGAGATCTCTTAATGAATTGCAGGGACTTCCTCTGATGCTTTAAAAAAAAAAAAATGCAGCCATTTACTGTTTTTTTTTTCCAATTTGGAGAACTTCAATAAAATCTTTTTATGTACCCTATTTATTTTCCTAGACATTTAAAATTTTCATGCAGGCTTGGCATGCTCAGTAATTCAAGTATAGCGTAAAATGGCCAGGTTTTACTCTCCATGGATTATCTTTGGGGACTGAGGGTTTAAAGGAATGACAGCCATGAAAAATCCCAGGCCTGCCTCCAGCGGGGCACACAGAATCCTATCGCCACCAAAAAGTAACTTCTGCCTGCTCCACAGGAGGCATCGGACAGTCCTTGTAAATCATAGAACTTCATGCAGCTAACTTTAGAGCAGTGGGGCCATCTAGACTCCAAACAGGGAAGTACTGAGCGGGAAAAAAATACCTTCTGGGATCTGGGTATTGAGAGGGTGAAAAGCGAAGCTTGTACATGTCAGACCCTCTTTAGCAGGTGATCAAGACAACGCAGCTGCTCAATGACTTTCCTAGATAAAACATGTTAAATATTAAATTTTAAATATTTATTATAAGTATTTAAATTGAATAGGTTACATATTAAAAATTATATTTTATGAGTGTGCTGGTATAAAAATGAATATATTCCTATTTTATATTAAAACATTTTATTCAGCCTAATAGTTAATTTTTTTCTTTTGACTTAAAAAGAAATCAAAATATTTTTGTAGAGCCCTAGATGTATTGTGGGCCATAGGCACTGTGCCTAGGAGATAAACCTGTCTTGCTTGCACATACAAGTGAAATCAGGGGTTTATAATATCCAGAAACCTTCCTGCCCTGTACTTTCAGACTGTACTGAAAAGCGTCCAGACATTCTGAAGGACTTAGCATATTTCTTTGCATTTTGTGCATTTGTCTCCTATTTTAATGTTTCTTATGCGTCATATAATAGATGGCACATTTAACATGGTAGTGGTGGTTCTTTTGTTTCCTAAATGCCTTCATTGAATTGATGATCCTTCTTGCATATGTAACATCTTAGACTGGAGGAGATATGGTACCCTAGCCATGATGAGGAAAAATGGGCATCCCTCTTGGAACTGTCCTTGACCTGGCTCTTTACCCTCCCAATCACCTGGCCACACATCAAGAGGTGTTTCCTTTGTCATTTATTACTCAACCTTGGAAGCCACACAAAGATCAATTCTCCTATCCTCTTGGTTGAAGCAGTCACAAGCCCAAACACATCCATGGCAGAATGACAACGTCATATTGTAGAAGGACAAGTGGGATGAGAAATATTGTTGTGGGCACCTTTGGAGAATTCAATCTGCTAAACATCCCCCTCGCCCCAGAGACAAATTAATAGAGAGTTGGGATCATTTCTAAAGGGAAGTGGGTGGCAAGGGTGATAAACAAAAAGAAGTGACATTTTGCTCATTTTGTTGTGCCACAATCATCCCTGTTTCTTTACGGAATGGGTGACATACCTAGTACGCTCAGGTGGTGGGGGTTATTGTTGAGCTATTTGCCGAGGAGTGAGGAAACAAATGGCAGAGAGTGGCCAGTGCATCTTCTCAGCCAGCTGAACTGAGATGTGAAAGGTCATATAGAGTGGCTGTGTTTTTGTGTCATCTGACACCCTCACAAGTCAGTTGCTCCCTTCCCAAGAGCTCTGCCATTATGGCTGCTTTCCGGGGACTCTGTCACTCAGTTCTCTTGACATTACCAGTTGCCTTGCTCCCTGCTCCTCCTGTCTCCATGGCTTATGCCCCCTATGGCTTCTAGAATATTGTCTTGATCAAGTCTCCATCACTGCTTTAGTTAGCTGTCTACACTGGTGGTAGGAAGCTCAGTGCTTTCAGACATCTTCCCAGCAGAAGCTGCTAAGGGTGCCTTCCTTGTTAACTCGGATTTTATCAGTGATCTGGGGCACCTGGGAGGAGTGTGGGAGAGGGAGTGACTCACCTGTCTTTGCTGAGTTCAAGGGTCATGCTGTAGCAGATTCTATTAGCATCCAGTTTGGGGCTGAAATTTTAGAAGATGGATTTATAAGAGCCCACCCTAAGTGCTGTTGTGCATCTAATCATCTATCACAGGCATTGCTGCTTCAGAAGACTGTTCTTTTCCCAACTGATTCCTACCTAAGAGCCCACAGAGATCACATGCCATTTGCCTCAAGATAAATACTTTTCATTGCCTGCAGAAGTTAATTTCCTAAGGTTAGGACCTGGGTGAATACATGAGGAGAAAAGAAGACTAAATCTCTGAGGGTAAAACACAAAACAAAGTGAAATAACTTCTTAACCAAAGCGAGTGCCAAACTCCTTAACATTTTCCTTCTCTCCTATCTGCATGAGGGTCTATTGTCTTCCCTGTAATTGCCATCCTTGAGCTCATTTGGCTCTTAAAGCGAAGAATCACCCCTTTGAATTCAGTACAGACAGAACCAAGCCAGCTTGTCTGACTGTGCCATGCTAAGTGCTCTGGAGGTCAGGCTTCAAGTGGAGTCCACTACCACAGGGCCTTTGGCCCCAGAGCAAGCCAATGCATCTAACTGGAAGTTTCTGTAGGACCCTTAGACCCTCGGTCTTCAGTACCTAAGTAAAGCATAGCTTGCCTCATATAAAGGAGCATACATTATCACCCCCAGAATGGTCAGGGACCTCCCAGATCTGCACTGGGATGTGCTGTGGAACAAACACCATGGACCTTCTCTGTATGGAGAGAGAGATCTAGGCTGCACCTTTATCTGTCAGTGGCAAAAGTGTATACATTTATAGTGATCAGGAAAGAACACAGAAGAGCCTAGTGAAAGCAGACAGCTGCTTAGATCTACAGTTGTTCATCCTGTGTGTATATAGGCACAGAGAAACGGAATTTTGAGAGGCTGTATATACTTTTTGTTGTACTGTCTTAGAATGTAACACACCTAAGAATTTTTGGCATGGACAGATATCAAAGTCTGTAGCAAACAATCATTCAGGGTACACATATGGGTATACATATAAAAGTTTAACTATGTACATATGTATTTAATTCATATCTTAGTTCTCACTGCTGAGACGCTCTACATTTTATAATATTACTTCATCAGTGAACGCTAGTACCAAGATTTTTATCATCGGAAACCTGAAATATTTTGTGTTTGGAAGAGGGTAAAATCTTGAGGAGAAAAAAATGGCCAGATCCTGCATTATGTATTTTTCAAAGGAAAGCTAGTTATTAGATGAGGATAAAACTTGGGGTTCCCCCATTAGGGAGTGGATTCCGGCAGACGAAGCCATGTAACATCATCCTTGCTCCATCCGCTTCAAAACTTAGGAATATTTGGCTTCTGGATAGTGTTGGAAAATGGAAGAATAGTCTTTATTACTAGAGAACCGGCTTTTCCTGAGGGAGATTTAAATGTGTGCTGCACATGTGAATCATTTTAAAGAAATTGCTCAAGGCTGGGGAATTTCCAATCCCAGCCTCCCTTAACCTGCAGATTGAGCGAGACACACATCTGTTCTTTAACTGCACAGTACTTCGAATCTAAACAAACAAGCCCTTCCACGAAGAAGGGTCTGCTCTCTCGGCTTGAATTTGGCTTAAGTTAGCCTTTGCGCTGCTGGGTACGTCTTCTCTGGGTACCAGGAGATAGCCATCTCCCGGCAGCACCCCGCATCAAGTTCGCCCGCAGCAGCCTGCGCTGCAGTCACACATCATGGCCACTAGATGGCAAGAGGGGACTGAGTTGGGGCTCAGGCGGCGGCTCCTGTCACCCTGTAGGGGGAGAAACACTTTTGTTTCTCTGCTTTTTCTTCCTGCCCCTTTGTTTGACTTCACCATTTTCTCTCTCGCTTTCTCTCAGCTGTAGTTACGTCGTGGCTGGCTTTTCAGCACCTCTGTTCTAGGAGAGCCGGCCTGGCCCCGTTTCGGGCCGCGGGGCTGGGCGCACACAGGGCTCTTGCGATGACCCTGGCTGTCCCGCGCCCAACGCAACATTTGCTCCAGATACTTCGCACAGTTCCTTTCAGTTGTCACCCAATCCCCGGCCAGGTGTCCCTGTCTCAGAATGGGCCTGTGCTCTACATAACTTGGGGGATGGGGAGGGGAGAGCGGGAGTAGCGCTCTTCATGCAGGTATTACAAAAAAAAAAAGAAAGCAGCTTCAGACCGTGTGGATCAGAATATTATAATCTTGTGATGGGGGTTGAAAAAAAAAAAAAGATTCTGTTGAGGGAATGCAGACCAAACCGACCCCAGACCCGCCGTGTCTCCATACTGCACTGGAATTGGCCTTTCACCATAGGGACCCAGAAAGGAATTCAGAGGGGGCTGGAGGAAACAAGCTGCTGTGATAGATTTTTTTAAAAGGACATTCTAAAGAGCACGTGAGTTTTATTTGGTAAATGACTTAATAATCTGAGGAACCAAATCAAATGCTGAATTGCAGGCCTTCGAAAGCTGGGGAGAGCAGCTGCCAGGCCTTTGCTGCCCCAGTGGAGGGCGGTGGGAAAGGATTCCTAGGACTGGGAGGGGGTGGTAGTCGGGGTGAGGTCTCCCAGGCCTCTTTTTGCAGCAATTAGAAGCCTATGTCCCCCTTGAGACAGAGGCGACTCCCATTAATGTTAATGAGATTTATGCTCACAGAGAGCAAGAGTGGGGGAGACTCCAGGACGAATCCCCAATGGGGTGTGCTTCCGTGCTGCAGAAGAGGGACAGAGTCCTCTCTTCCAGTTGGACCTGCCAGAGCACCAGGGAGGCATCAAGTCAGAAAGGACCTTAGCAGGTGGCCTTCATCAGCACCTCCAGCTTCCACCCTGGTGAGGGAATGCTGCCCCCGTGGCCACCCAGTACACTTTAGCTTCCAATCTGCTAAACAGAGGGTTCCCTGGGCCTCTGGCCAGAAAATTCCCTGTGTAGTGTGAGTGGTGATGGTCTCTTTGCCTGGATTTACATCCCAACTCTGCCAAGTTTTCTAGCTAAGTCTAGTTTCCTCCTCTATAAAATGGTGATAACAATGGCACCTACCTCATGGGGTTTTGTTTTGAGGATCACATGAAAAATAATGAAAAGTCAAGGGCTTTAGTGCAGTATTTTGGCCCATATAAAGTGCATCTAAGTGGTTATCATTTATTATTATTCATTTAGGCCCGTATTGGCAGCCTATTCACATCAGGCAGAATCTAGTTTTAACGGAAACACACCTCAGCGTCGTGATGGAAACATTTCATAATGAAACCCAAGCAGGTGTGGGGAATGAAAATTCCTGCCCTTTCCAACTTCCCCCCTCACAACCCTCACATACACTGGGGCAAATGAGATCAGGATAGGCCAAGTTTCTCAGCTCCCCTCTTCCTTTTCCTCCGTGGCAGCAGTGTGATTTATGGCTCTGAGGGGAGAGCCGCCCAAACTCAGTTGTTCCAGCTGACCTTCCCTGTGAGTTTTCAGGTTGAAGTGAAATCCAATGGGGTGTGAACTGAAACTCAAGAATATCTTCTGAAAAGTCCAATGGTGCTGAGCTCAGTAAGGAATCAAACCAAGCCAAACCCTCCGCCTTGCTCAGTGCTGCTGGAGCTCACAAAGAACGGGCCACTTCTGAGCTCCACGAGGAAGGGGCTGCTGCCCCGGCTGGGAGCAGAGAATCCCTGTTCTCCCTGGGGCTGGCCTGTGCCAGCGCCCTCAGAAGCTGTCTTGGGGACTCCAGGAGCTGGTTACACTGAAAAAGTGAGGCTGTGATGAGAGACTCGCAGAGGCGTGGCCAGGGAAGCAGGTTCTAGCTCTTTCCAAACCATTGATACCTTCTAAGTTGAAAAGCTGTGGCACACTGAGAGTTTGGGCTAAGGCATGGAGATCTAGAAGCTTTTCTCTTAAAAGGTAATTGTTAGTGTCTCTCTGAAAAGCCAGCGTGGTTTCTAGGGGATTCTGAAATGATGTTCTTAACGCAGAACTAAAGTTTAAAAAGATGGAAGGAGAAGTTTCTGGTCAGGGTAGGAAGCAAAAAGCATGAGCTTTAAAGGCAGACGGTCCTGGCTTACACCCTTGATAGCTGAGTGACCTTGAGAGAGTCACTGAATACACTCTTCATCTGACCCTCCCTACCCCAATGTGTTTTGTACTTATGTTCCAATCAGAAGACTGCAATGAGAACTAGGGTTTATAATAATTTTACTCATCAAAACTAAGTGTGCTGAGTGCTCACTGCAGTGGAGTAATTTCATTTAATCTTCAGAACACTTCTGTAAGGTAGGTCTTGAAACAGCATGTAAAACATTGACCAGCTTAAAGTGGTTTGGCTTGTTAAATAACTTGTTGATTAGTCAAATCTGGAGTTATTTTAAGACAGCACATGCGCAATGTGCAAGACAGCGGTTCCCCCGATCCCCAACCAAGAATCTTCAGCCTGCAGAACTCAAAGGATAGAAATGTCACCTGAGCCGTTTACAAAGCATTAAGTCCTTCAATAAGGAAAATCTGTCTTCCAGCAGCATGAGTAGCTTGATTACTGATTTGAGACTAGCCAATCAGCTTCTGCCCCAACCCATTAAATTCTGCCCGGAACGCTGGGTGGGGAGACAGGTTGAGAGTCTTGCTTCCTGTCTCTTTGCCCGTCGACCTCTCGATAAAGCTCTTTCTTTTCTCAAAAAGGTTGTGCCATAGTGTTGGCATCTGTGCGTATTGGGTAGCTAGCCCTCGGAAGCAGTGTGATTCTCACTTTATAGGGAGGAAATAGAGACTTAAAGACTTAGAGTGACCTTTCTAAAATATAAGTCTAGTATGTTCTTAGTTAAAAGCTCTACCATAGGTTTCTTAAATTCCTTAACCTAGCACACACGGTGCTTCATGTTGTAATGCTTCTGGACTTGGCACTTGACCAGTGCCATCTTTCCAACTTCCTGACCTCTAGTCCATTCTCTGACAACAAAGAACTGCTCACCCTTCCCCAGTTCTCATACCTCAAGGCTCTGCACAGACTTTCTTTTTCTCTTTTTCATTCTGGGGAGTCTCTGGCTAATCCTTCAAGATGTGACTTAGGTATCCCCTAACCTCGAGGGTAATCCCTAAGTCCCCAAAGTAAGGATAAATGCCCTTTCTGGGTGATCTTGGTGAAGCTTCTGGGTCTGCCTCTCAAGGGTGGTCAACGTCTGACCAGTTATCTGTCTCCCCAACTAGGTAGTAGCAGTTGATGTCTTTTACCTTTGTATCCCCAAGACTTAGAGTGAAAAATTTTTTTAATTTAAAGGTATAGAAAAGATAATGTAGATTTTTGCTCTAGTTCAAGAACTTTATAACAGCTGTCCGTGGGTGGCAGTTCCAAGTCCTAAAGAGACGAAGGTATTCTAACCTAACACATGTGATTTATAAAGTCATCCTTAGTGGCAGCAGCAGTGTTTGTAACCACTGCACATCCCAGCCCATGCTCTTCATCATCAGTAGTGAACTATGAGGGAGTGAGAGGCATTGATGGGGAGTGTCATGGGCAATTAATAATGGGAAAATACTGTGCTGAGTAGAACTCTATTAGAGGTCCTGGGAATCACGTGATGAAAACCTCACTTTCTAACTCAGCATGTCCTTAGATTATTGGCCAACAATAGGAAACGCCTCTTAACATGTCAGATCATTAGAATAACAAGGAACAGAGTTGAGGAAATGCTGTTCTGTAATAGGGTTTCTTTGGTACCCCAACAGCCTCAGCCTCTTTCTACATCATCTTACCTCATTGATTCTATTTTGATCCTTCCCCCAAGTAATGCTTTCATTGAACCATTTCTCTTCTCAAAACTGTCAACAGGTCTCCCCATCAACAAGATTAACTCGAAGTCCCTTAGCCTGACACCAAAGAGAACTTTTTGCTGCCCTGATTTGGGGTTCTTTCCATTGCTGGGCTTCTGCCGTAGGGAGACCAGGATGCCTACTGCCTCTGAGCAAGCCAGTAGCATTCCTAATTTTGGAAGTTTTGATACATTCTGCCAAATTGGTTTGAAAAAGGCTAAAGACACTTGATTTTCAAAAACTCACATATCATACACTTTGCCCCCAGAGTCTTTTCAAAGCCCATCTGGCTCAGGAGTTCTCAATCTAGCTTGTATATGGAGAAAGAAGGGCTGAAACTCAACTTTTGACTTCTTTTCTGGTGTTCCCTTTAGTTTTCAATTCTTTTCATCGTGCTTCAGACTTCCTGAGGCCTTTTGAGAATCTGACAGCTATATACCATCTTGAAAAAATATCCAGGTGCACTGGTCCTCTGCAACACTCACAAGAAAGACCTGGGACAGAGCACAAAGGGAAATGCAGGCCCACGTACCATATGCCACAGGTTTTTCCTCATCCCACTCAGTCCTACTCTGCCCATAATGTCATGGATGCTATCACCCTTTTGGAGCTCTTCAAAGGAATCCAAGATTGGAAGGCCAGGTTCATATTTAGAATTCTTGGACTAATTATTTCTCACTGGAAAGTGGTGGCTGGGAGTGGAGCTGGGCCTCATCCCTCAGCTGCTAAACTTCAGCCTGCAGCTTACTCTCCTCCCTTCTTTCCATCACTGGTGCCATCCCTCCCTGTGGGTGGGCCACTTGAGCACCTGTGCTATAAAATCCTACCCTGCAGGTTCCACCGCTGTCTACAGCCGTCCTTTGTCCAGAGTGGCATGGGTTATGCTCAGGAGGATGGACCTGGGGAAGAAGCTTGGGCTCTGTAGGCTGGGAAGTCCAGGGTTTGAGAGCAGAACCTTGCATCACAAAAGGAGGGGGCCGGCTTATAGTGGGCATGTTCCCTTGGTTTCCCAGCACCATGTCCTGTTGAGAGGGGCAAAGCCAGAGCAGGGCACACCTAGACACTCCTCTTGTTTGATCTGAAGGCAACACTACATCTGTATGTACTCAAACAATTCTATAGACAATTTCTGAGGATTCCCCACCCTCTTGTAGCTCTTCCATAGGTCCCAGATTAGGAATTTATTTATTCTTCATTAGTTAAGAATAACAGTAAATCCCATTTGTGTTGCTCTTAATAGGGTATAAAATGCTTTCATGTTCAAAAACACATAATCATACTTGAGTCCTAATTTCTTTATTTAACTCTATTCATCCACTTGTCAAAGAAATGTGCCAGGGGCTAGGCTATCAACTGGGAACTGCAGCAGTGGATAAAAACAGATCCTTTCAAAAAGTTCAGCATAGAGCTACTATAGGACCCAGCAAGTCCACTCCTAAGTATAATCAAAAGAAATGAAAACATATGTTCCTTTAAACACTTGTACATGAAGATTCAGGTACGTTCTTAATAGTCAAGAAGTAGAAACAACCCAAATGTTCAACTAATGAATAAACAAAATGTGGTAAATCCACACAGTGATATTATTCCACAATAAAAAGGAATGAAGTACTAACACATGCTACAATGTGGATGAATCTTGAAAATAGTATACTGAGTGAAAGAAGCTGGATGCAAAAAGCCACACAGAGCATGATTCCACTTACATGAAACCCCCAGAATAGGTAATTCCATGGAGAGAGAAAGTAGACTAGTTGTTTGGGGAGGAGAGATTGGGGAGTGACTACTAATGGGTAGAAGGGTTTCCTTCTGGGGTGATGAAAATACTCTGGAATTAGATGGTTACTCATCCTCCTGAACACACTAAAAAATCATTGAATGCTGTACTTTAAAAGGGTGAATTTATGGTATTTGAATTATATCTTTAAAAAAGGGGAAAAAAGCAAAGCAAACTAGATCTTGTTCTTGCTTTCCACGGAGCCTACACTCTGGCTCTATGGAGGCCTCCGCACTTAGCTTGGGAGGTTCCAAGATGGGTTGACTGGGCCCCAAAGCAGGCCCATCATTTTCTGTCTCCCCCCGACCCCCAACCTGACAGAGGGGTAGGGCAGTGAAGGACCTGCCGGGAAAGGAGCAGATGGCTTTGCTTCCCAGCGTCAGTGTCCCCAGTGGCCTCCGGAAGCCTGTCTTCCCCCGCGTGCTCACCCTGCTCACTGGGGTGTGCGCGCACCTGGCCCCTGAGACCCGGCACGCGGGCGCCGGCCCCGCCCCGCCCCGCGCAGCCCGGGCGCCCCTCACCAGGCTCGTTAGCCGCTTGCGCTGCCTGCCGGGCGGCGTGCGCGGCAGAGGCTGAACAAGTAGCCGGCACATCCTGCCTAATTTAAGTGGTAATTTCCTTTGGGGGTTTCACTCAAGTGCAGCCCTGGGAAATCGTGGCCGAGAGCTTTCCGAGAGGAAATGTTACTCTGGACTTCCCGGAGAGTTTAAAGACAGAGAACTTTCTCTTTTGCTTGATGAGAACCTCTAAGAGTGGTGGTTTAATTAACCAAGGGCCCTCTCCTGGGAGTGTCCTCTGGGAAGGACTTAGTGGCGCGTCCTTTTCTGTCTTTTTTTTTTCCTCTGGGGAGAAGAGGGAGGAGGTGGTGGAAGAGAAGATTTTAAATGTGGACTTTGGGATGGAGGAGGGAGGGCTGCCAGGGATCTCAGAGATGTGGGATTTGGTCATCCTGGTGGCCCTGGAATTTTGTTTTTCTGGTGGTAAAGGCTATTAGTTTCTCCTTTAGCCTTGG
Source organism: Phocoena sinus (assembly GCF_008692025.1). Lineage (NCBI taxonomy): Eukaryota > Metazoa > Chordata > Mammalia > Artiodactyla > Phocoenidae > Phocoena > Phocoena sinus. The sequence continues at coordinate 69,468,910 of NC_045768.1, forward strand.
TGGTGGGGATGGGGACAGAGTGGGGTGAAAAACGCCCATCTTAAACAACCTTGCTGGATGATTATTGAGCAAACTAAAGCTTAAGGGCTTCTGGTGGGCACCAAGCCCTTGCTGCAGAAGATTTCAGTCGTGGATGGGCTGAGGCTCACTCAAGAGGGTCCGAGGAACTAAAAGCAAAAAAAAAAATAAAATAAATAGCACTTAAGAGCAGCAGGGTTGAGAGGGACTGGGTAGAAATACAAACTAATGGCCCATTCTGTTAAAAGAAATTAGAAAACAAAGCTGCCACCGGATTCCCCTTTAATCGCCACTTCATTTATTCACTTGCCCCCAGAGCTCAGACGGGGGGGGGGGGGGGGGGGGGGGGGGGGGGGGGTGTTTTACTTTTTTTTTAAAGCAATGTTGTGGTGTTTAAAATGATTCCCCTTTAATCGCCACTTCATTTATTCACTTGCCCCCAAAGCTCAGACCTAGGGGTGGTGGTGTTTAACTCTTTTTTTTTAAAGCAATGTTGTGGTATTTAAAGTGATGTGTTATAAATTTTTCTATTATACAAGAGAATTAACAGCAGGCAAATGTAATCAATTATGGCAGATTTGAATCAAAGCGTTTTAGGTGTTTTTAATTAAGTACACAGGTTCTCTCTAAAGCAGTGCTTTTGTAACTCCTGATTTTTCACTCAAGAAATTTCTGAGCAAGGTATTCATGTACTCCTTTTTAAGATGTTTCTCAAACATACAGTGTTTTAATGTTAAACATAATTTTTCAAGTGCATGCATACCCTCACGTAAGAATTCCTGCCATCCTGTCATACTTCCTTTAGCCATGCCTCCCACCCATCTACATTAGATCCCAACTATAACCCCTGGATAGTTCTAACAGCCGCAACTGTTTCCCTGATTCTTCTCCCACATCACCTTGCTGCTTCCCTGTGTCCTCTCAACTGCCCACCACACGTGTTCATGGAAGAGACAAGGGTGCAGGGTTAATTATTGTCTGGTCAGCAGCCGCCATACTTGCAGTCAGGACCTGCCTTATAGTCTTTTCAGGGCGAGGCCGGTGCTGAACGGTGGGAGGCTAAGTCCAACTCACTGCCCTTATTGTCTTTGCCAGAGCCACCCTAACTGCTCTTCTGGGAGGTCCCCCTTTTTTCTGTGTGTCAGGGTGAGGAGCCCACAGGAAGGGTGTCACCGAGTTAAACCATAGCGAGGATGTTACGGAGTTAGACCTGTACACCCCACCCCACGGGAAGTCAACACAACCCCTCACGCTGAGCCCTTGAAGCAACTTTTGGATGGGAGGCAGTAGGAGACTAGGAGGAGAAAAAAACTTCTCTGCTGGAAAAAAGGAGTATTTAGCAAGTGACTTAAAATTTTTAGGGAAAGACAAACTTTGAAACCTAAGACTTCAAGTAACCACAACAAATTTTGAAAGGAATTCACCTGAGTATCAGGGTAGATGCCTGCAACTCATCGTTCAAAGTTCAGTTTAAGCCCTAATGTTAAGTTTAACCATAAATGAGGCTGACACCATAATAAAGCTGAGCTTTCGCTGGTGTCTGAGAACCACCTAGCCTGTGTTACCATCCTTCGCATTTTCTAGGGCTCCTTAACTATTTAGCTTTGGATTCATCATGAAGACTTTTTGGCCTTATTGTTTTGGCATCTGCGTTGTTAGTTGTCTTTGCTTTTAAAAATTAGGCAGCTTATAGTACTACAAATGAGTAAAAAATATTGGAAGTGGGGGCTTCTGATTGGAAGGTTTATGTATTTAAAATTACAAAGGTAAAAATGGTAGAAGAACTGAAAATAATAATATAAAACATTTGGAAGAGGAGGAGGTTTAGAGTAAATGAGCTAAATCCTCCCTTTTCATATTAAGGTGTCTAGAGACACTATCTCAAGTTGATAAATGGAGAAAAAGAGGTTAAGCCTCTTATCTAGATTTATGGAGGTAACTGTTAAAGGAACTAAAAACAAACAGTTAAAAGAGGTTGAATCTAGGGAGTGGAATGGGGGTGGAGGCAGAGCAGAGGGGCAAGAGACTGCTGCTTTTCACCCTAAGTTCTGTCCTTCTGTTCCCATGCATGTGTATGACTTAAGCAGAATTTTTTTTTTTCTCCAAAAAGCAAGAAACAAAAAGAGGAAAACATGGTGGGAACATAAAATTGAGTCAAGAATTAGGTTTAAAAACACACCACATTGATTTGCACATTTGCTGCAGCTGGGCCGCACATTTGGCTCCGAGCTGTGTGGCAGCAGTTGGAAAAGGGACCTGGGTCAGTGGATTCATAATACCCACAAGATAAAAACAAACTAATTCTTGCCTGCTCTTTGCTACTAAAAGGTCAAAATGAAATTTCTTCCCGAGGTCTTTCTAAAGAAAACATGGTAATATTGTTAACACTCTCAACAACCTCACTGACATGTATCACATTTTCCCCTTAGTATGATTTTTTTTTTTTTTGCGATTCGCGGGCCTCTCACTGCTGTGGCCTCTCCCGTTGCGGAGCACAGGCTCCGGACGCGCAGGCTCAGCGGCCGTGGCTTACGGGCCTAGCCGCTCCGCGGCATGTGCGATCTTCCCAGACCGGGGCACGAACCCGTGTCCCCTGCATTGGCAGGCGGACTCTCAACCACTGCGCCACCAGGGAAGCCCCTTAGTATGATTCTTAACAGAAATAGTTGGGTGTCACACCCAGGTGTAAGTCAGATAAATAATTCCTTGGGAACTCAGCTCCCTGCTTGATCTAGGGATAGACTTTAGAATATTTGGAGATGTAGTTTTGAAATAACAGATGTGTTATTTTTACAAATTTTTATTTTATTTTTTAAATTTATTATTTTTTTGCTGCACCTCACAGCATGTGGGATCTTAGTTCCCTGACCAGGGATCGAAACTGCGTCCCCTGCATCCCTGTGCTGGAAGCGTGGAGTCTTAACCACTGGACTGCCAAGGAAGTCCCTTTAATTTTTAAAAATTAAAATCGAATTTCTCACCACTGAGCTACTTAAAATTATTAGGTGACATTGAGCTTGAAACTATACTTTCTAATAAGCACTTGGATTACAACTAATCATTGTTGTCTGTTGAAATTCACCATGTACCCTGACAGCCAATCAAGTTGAGATGTTTTGTATATGACATTTGTCTATGCAAACAAAGTACTGTTAGAAACACAGTATATGTATACACATGTCCTGTGCCTCTCTCTGGGCATGGAAGCTGTGTTTTAATGGTGTCTTCAGGTGGGACAGCCTTCTAGGTGAAATAGTTATATTTCTAGTACTTCAGCAATTAAATAACACTGCACAGAACCTAACTTTACAGTAACAATTGTGGTTTGGTTATCATAAAAGCAATATGCTTATTAAAAGTGCAAATATATGAAAAAACTTAAAACAACTGTTAATTGCATTAACACTGTTAGCCATTTGAGTTTTTTCTATGTGTATATATAGATTAAAAATGTAAGTAAACTCTGAGTTCTCTTAATACAGTGTCTGTCTCTCCATGTCATTAGACATTCTTGAAAAGCTTTAAAGTCTGCATAACCCATCATTTTGGTACATATTTGGGTTATTCATCCAATTCCCGACTGTTGGACAGTGATTTTTAAAAACATGATGTAGAAACTCAATTTTTAGGGTTGAATTATTAGGCCCCTTAATTACGCTATTTCCCAAAAGAAAAATCTGAGAAACCTGAGATATTTAAAGAGGACAGAAATATTTTAAGGTCCCATTTGATTTACATGGACATAGTTTTAAGGGTGCTATTAACATCCCAGTAGTTTGACACTTTCTTTCATTTTTGAGGGAAATTTTATGGTCATAAATAGGAGTATGGCTCATTAAAATGTCTAAGGAGTTAACTACAGACCCTGAAATAGTTTCATATTTTTCAGTATTACTGATTAGGCAAGACACTAAAACCTCACCTGCCTACAAGTTTCCAGTTTTCTTTTCCTTATTTTGACACTTAGATGACCAAGAAATATGACTTCTCCTGGTTTAACCCTCTAGTGCACTGGTTCTTAAATGGCTCCATGGATCCTTGGTGTTTATATGAGCTGGGCTGAGATGTTTTACAGCTAAAATTTAATAATGCATGTTTTCTCTAAATTTCCAGGAGAAGTAAAAAAAAAAAAAAAAGGTACCAGGTAGAATTGTCTCATCTCAAATTTTCCCTCCCCAGATTTCACTTAAGCTGTCGCCGATGCTAAAGTTTTTTCTCCTTGAAACTGCTTACAAAGCTTAAGAGCAAGCTGCAATCAAATGGTGATGGAAAATGGAAAAACTCATAAGGAGCCTTCTGTGTCTAATCCCATTAACTTTTTTTTAAATGGACATGACTGCTTATGGTAGATCATAGAGATAAATAGATAGTAAATGTCTTCTGCTAGTAATTTTGTTTCTGGATTCTAGTTTATGTAACAGAACTGACTATATCAACATATTCCTGGTATTTTGCAAGGCTATGGCACCACCTAGGTTTTCTGCCCTTTAAACCTGAGGACTAATGCTGGAGGTAGAACATAGGCAGCCAGCTCTTAGTGAATTACAGCTATGCTAGAAGTCATGACTTCTGCCAAAGCCCTTCTCCAGAAAGTCCTGGCTCACTCCGATAAAATGCTCCAGCTCGTGTTGAGTGTTTTGCAGCAGCATATGCCTCCGACACAGTTTTTCTCAACCCCAGGCTGTAACAATAGCACTTAAATAGACTGAGTACTTCTGCCAGCTATGACTTCTCACAACAACCCTGGGAGGGGTGGCGCTCCCATTCCTGTTGTATCCACAGAAGTGAAGGGTTAGAGGGTAAGAAACTTGTCCAAGGCTGCAAAGCTGTAAGTGCCACTTTCTGCATCATTTTCCTTTAGGGTTTTTCTCTGGCTGCTCTCAACTCCTGTCTGAAGGTGACAGTGAGAAGCATCTGGTATCCTGTTGTGGGCAGCTGAGGATTCCTGAGTACGGGATTTGGATTTGGGAAATAATACCTCAAAGCGGAAGGCAAGAGGCTATTGCTGACTGTTATGTACAAGCCTTGCTACTACACGGCATTCTGCATCTCTGTTTTGTGGAGAATTAACACTCAGGGTGGAGGGAGGGTACTTTTAAGGACAAGGTCATACAGTGCTTCATACACTAGTGGAGTCCGTTGCTAACACCTCTTTGCTCTGTGACCTTGGATAAGTTGTATCTTCTTGCTGGTCCTTGATTTCCTCACTTGGGAATTTAGGAGCTTGGGCTAGATGAGCGCTCATGGCGCTCCCAGCTCCCACCTTGTGTGCCTCAGTGACCCTCCACCTCCCAGGGCATGGCGGGAGCTGTGAATCCTGCTGTGTTTTTCATGAGTGTCTCCATGGGTTTCCTGTGTCAGTGTGTCTATGTATTCAGTTCTGAGGCATTGCTGCCTTAAGGCTGTTCATTCCACTCATGCTCAAGGTGTGAGAACTTAAAAAATGGCGATTTTACTTGGGACAGGGCTTCTTTCCTACAATACCTGCTCCCAAGGGTGCCCTGTCAATGCTCTGATCAAAGTACTGCCTGGCACATATATGAATCCCAGTGTGGCTTTTTGAAAAGCCAAAAGCCACGGACAAAAAAACGGGAAAGCCTCTCTCACTTTTATTGTGTTCCTGGCTATTCCAAGAGTCATTTCCTTTCCTTTCAGGGAGATAAAGAGACATATATTATGTGGGCAGAAGATGCTGTGTTCTGGTCAATAACGCAGGCCACAGAGGTCAATGGCTTTAAGCCAAGCCTGGCTGAAAGCTGCCATAAATTTTCAAAGGTGGGGGAGGAAGATTTAGAGTCTGATGTACACTGGCTAAGAGGAGGAAAGACACTGGGCATAAATGGCCCTCTAAAAAAGAACAGAGTATCAGTCCCATAAAATCCTACAGCAGTCTATACAGGGTCCCTGGAATGGGGAGAATTTTGCCCACCCAAGTTTTACCATGCAGTGGAGACAAATAAAAAGAGATCTGAAAATAAATCTCTGAGGCCAACCTGTCTCTGGAGACTGAAACTTGAAGCCTTCTTCTCTGATTTTCTGATTCATCAGCATCTTTCGTGTTGATGAGCTGACTCCAAGCTTGATGGCACAGCCCCGTAAAGCCTCCCGTTTTGTCTGGTCTTAACTTGTTTCACCATCCTTCTCAAGGCCTACTTTAGGATGGAAACATCATATATTCAAGCTACCCAGTCCCCCCCACCAACCAAAAAAAAACCCACCAACAACACCTGCTTTAGAAAGCCACCAGGTTGATTTACCAGATTTTGTAGAGGATTGGGAGTGTATGTCTGTATATGTGTGTATAAAACAAAGAGTTGTGTTGTGGAAAGGAGGGATGGCTTCACCTATTCTAAACACATCTGGGCTAAATTGCCCATCACATGGCATTTATAATTCCACACTTACTATAAGCATATGATAAATTTGTTTTAATAAAAGTTACTAAGGTTATTGTATATAACAAGATACTGGATGAATATACCTGCTGCAAAATTCTGTCTCTGTTCCATAAAACACATGATCAACACAAGAAAGTACTGACAAGGAGTCATTACTAGAAGTTTAATTCCATGAGGGACCCTTTGTTGGAGGCTGTGTGTATGTATAAGCGCACATATGCATGTTCATGTATACAATAAGGATTTCTCTTGAAAGATAAATATGAAAATGTAGGATTTAAAAACAGAGAATAATTACTTTAGAAGCTTAAAAAAAATCTTACTTTGTTTTATTTACTAGTCTAATTCTTTACTTTGGCATTTTGCAAGCCCTCACATAGCCCTGAATAATTTTCCAAGCCTTACACATATTTTATCTCATTCTATCAACTATCTGCGAAACTAAAATTCACTAGGAGTAAATATCTTGTTTGATAACTTTCAGTAGCAGAGTTGGGGGGAAAATAGTAGTAAGCTTGATATTGCCTTTATGTGTAGCCAAGTTCTTCTGAATACATCACAAATATTAACTCATGATCCTTCCAGCAAGTCTCAAAGATACAGATACTATTACCACTGCCATTTTATAGATGAGCAAAGTGAGGTTCAGAGAGGTTAACATGATTTGCCCAGGGTCACGTGAAGAGTCAGTAGCTGATTCAGGATTACAGCCAGGCGATTTCCAAGCTACTAGGATGAATTTGAAAGGAAACTGCATCTTGAGTCACAATCCAGGCTGTGGGAATGTTTGTATCAACTGCAAAAGCATATGGGAATTTCTTAGGGGAAAGAAAAGGACAGCTTAACATGGTTCAACAGCATATTTCGTTTTTAATTTCACCTAGCTGACACAATCACCTTATCAGTTGAGTATTTAGGAATAAGAAGATATTTATAACCAGATTGCCTAAAGTGCCCTAAGGCCACCATTTATGTCCATATGGCACTGTGCCCAGGAAGACACATCTGTGTCACAAAACCCCTACTTGCTCCAGAGAAGAATTTAGACAAGAGAAAGTGAAGCCATAATCGGGCAGCGGTGTCCTGGATGTTTACACTGTACCTCCAGGCACTGATGAGCCAACAGAAATGTGAAGTTGTAAATAAAATTCACTATCTTGTCCACTGATTGGATCCAAAAATGGCCCCAAATAAGCTTTCTAGAGAAATCTTAGAAATCAATATCAGAGAGTGAATTAGAACTAGAAATAGGTCCTTTCAGAAGCTTAAGAAATTATTGGTCATCTTCATGAGGGTCTTGGAATATTAAAATATAAAAAACAATTGCTTAAAATTGAGAATACACAACTGTATTTAAGCAATGATGACATTTTTTTTTTTTTTTTTTTTTTGCGTTATGCGGGCCTCTCACTGCTGTGGCCCCTCCCGTTGCGGAGCACAGGCTCCGGACGCGCAGGCCCAGCGGCCATGGCTCACGGGCCCAGCCGCTCCGCGGCATGTGGGATCCTCCCGGATCGGGATACGAACCCGTGTCCCCTGCATCGGCAGGCGGACTCCCAACCACTGCGCCACCAGGGAAGCCCAGCAATGATGACATTTACCTGATAAATGCTTCTAACATTCCCCCAGTACAGTACACTACAAATGTGCTACTCACAAAATAATTACAGGACATATAAAAATATTAATTTATAATATTCTGTTGGGGGTAGGCTCCATTAATGTGACACTCAGAGTTGTATGATGAATGCCCTCTTTTCACTGTATTAAAAAGAACAATTAAACCTGGGCTTTCATGTACTCACCCCTAATTACTTTCTACCCTGGAAGAATTTTATTCCAGTTACTATTCCAGCTATCTTTCATAACCTGCTCCCTGGAGAGAAGTTGGAAGAAGAAGAACTATTTATTTCCATTATATCTCTTAACGTCCCTTTTCATTAGTTCTTTTTTTTTTTAACTACAATTCAAGCTATTTCTTTATTGTTTTAGAGTTTATACAGTGCTTTTGTGCTTTTGAGCCCTGCAACTGCTCAAAACACACTATTAGCTGCTAGCAAGCATCTTACTGAAAGAAACCTCGAGAGTTCATTTGTGCCTCTGCTCTGAAATTGTTAAGTGGAAGGACATTTTGCAGATCATTCGCTTGGATGTATATATTTGTGTATATTTATATTATATACTTTTTTTTGTTTGACCTAAGATACAGAATGGTATTATTTCCAATGTTTCAGTTTTCTCAGTTTCTCAAGTAAGAAAGATACTGCTCCCTGTTACTAAAAAAATTCTTTTTAAGTTATTTAGCCTATTTTACTCACTGATATTTGAAAGCTTCTGCAACTTAAACCTTCATTCATCAAAACTATGAGGTTCTACTTGGTGTAAGACACTGAGCTAGAAATTGGGAATACAAAAATGATCTTTTAAAAAATCCCTTTCAGGGAGCTTAATTTTCACACCACATTTTCTTAGGAACTTAAACATTAGACAATTTAAAGGAAGGGGGAAAAAGGAGAAGGAATGAATTGGAGCTATCAGAACAGGCACAACTTAAAAATAAGGCTTAATAAATATCTGAAAGAACGTTTAGTTCATAATATGATTCTCTTCTCATTAACAAGACTGTATTTCAAGATAAAAATGCAATTTTCTACCAGTATTAGGCTTCTGCAACATCCTATATGGGCCAGTGCCTTTCTGAAGTGTCCCTTTTGTTTCAGTGTCCCTTTGTTTCTATTAGACCGTGAGGCATAATGTTCACTGCAGTATAATACACTTGTAGGTGTCAAGAGAAAGGAGGTGAGTTGGAAGCTAGAAACCTTTTTTCACTTATAGTTGGTCCTCATCTGCTCATAGGTGTGTGTGTGTGATATAACTGTATATACATATTTGATATATATGTGATTGTATATTTGATATATATATGATATGTATTATATATATTTGATAGTTACAGAAGGAAGAAAAAAAGACCATTCCGAGTTGCTGGACTTAAAGAGTCATTTGGTCAGATTTCCTTTTGGAGAAAAAGGTTGTCCAATTCCTGTTTGATCCACCCTAGCTTATCCCCTCAGTATGGATGAACTGGTCTTTCTTCACACACGTTCTTTTCGTGCATGCAGAGAGCCCTGATCAGTCAAATCATACACATCTAACTCAGCTGCTTTTCTTTGAATTAAAAAATCAGGACACCCAAATCAGAAGATTAGCATGTTGAACACAGCACTGAGTTGTCACAGACAAGCATAAAAGACATTAAATTGCAGACTCGGCTATGACAATTTCATTTGCAGTTTCTTTGAATCAAGGACAAAATGCCTTTGCTTTATAAGAAAATGCTGGCAGGACCAGGCTCTTTCAGTACTAACAAAAAGGGTGGAGGGATACGGGAGGATGAGAAGTGTGGAGGGAGAAAGAGAGAGAGAGAGCGAGCCAGAGAGCAGCAAGTCTGTAGAAATGGACTCCCTTCATGTAAGAACAGTCACTCAGTGCCTTCGGCTGTTCACCAGACTAAACTCCCCCAAGCATTTTACATCTATTTTTCCTTTTTTCTTTTCCATGTTCATTGCTTCACACAGCTGAAACAAGAAGTGAAAAGGAGCAATTTTTGCCTTGTTGTCGACTGTGGACCACAAGAGTCACCTTAGTTTGTAGAAGGTTTAGAATGCCAGACACTAACTAAGCAAGCTGCACGGATGATTGTTAGGGATCCCCACAAGACCCTTTTGAGTTATGTGTTGTTATTACCCTTATTGTGCAGATGAAGAAATGGAGGCTCAAAGAGGATAAGATGGAGGCTCAAAGACCTCGCAGAAAGAGGCAGCCAATATTTCTCCAAAGCCCTCACCTTGAGTTCCCAGTGCTCAACTAATTGCTGCTAATTGAAATGGAGGTGTCTTCCCATTACTGTAGGAACAGACTGGTTTTGTCCATATGTCCCTTGAGGACTTGGACAGTAAGGAAGTCAGTCTTTTTCCAAAGGAGCCTGGCAAGTTCCCATTTCACACTGGTTGACGCTTTAGAAGCAGCCTGGGAGTTCAGGGATTGTTCGAGGTCTGAGAACCTCCCGTCCTCTCCACGTAGAGTGGAGAAAATTGTCACTCTGAGTGACAGTCAGTTTCAAAAGTAAAACTGCAAGGATTTTGAATTTTCAGGTTTATTGTGGTCAGTGGATAAAACTGGTTAAAATGCTCTTCTCTCTACCCCTTGCACCCTCTTAACCCTCATTTAGTGGTTCATAATGGGTCACAAGCAAAGGTGGCCATCCCCATCACCATGCCTCTCCTGCCTCCCCCTTCTTGAGTACTGTGCTAAGTAAAACTACTCAGTAGTTTAAGTAGAGTCCTAATTAATGAGTCTGATTCCTGCTTGACACAGGCTCATTTTTAACCTGGTAAACTCATTAAACCTCTGCTCTTCATTTAGCCACGGATGACCAGAGTATCATAATTTCAACTAAGTGCGCTCAGTGATTTAATGGGCCTCGAGTTTCCTGCATTCCCATAGTGTCCCATCCGAGGAGCTTAATCAGTATCGTTAGAAGTTTATTTAGTGCAATGAGAGATCTCTCTGATCTATCCTGAATTCAACCGAAGGCTTTAAAGATGAATGAAAGCAAACCGCTGGCTCCACGATTTCAAACAACCCATTTTGCTTTTTAACCGTAAATCAGCCAGGGGGTCTGAAATGCAGACAGTTTCCAGACAGACCAGCGCATCTCCTGAGTTAATGAGACAACTCCTGCTAAGGAACAGTCCCCACTTCTACCAGCAGATGCCAGCACCTCCTCTTCTTGGATAAGAAAGGGCCCAGGAGTTTGGTCTCCACTCCACACATCCTGAGATTTGTAAAATAAAGGCAGATTAAAAGCAACAAAACAAACAAGACATACACCCAAAGGTTATTCTCTACCTGCTTTCATTCCCAGTTACTGCTCAGTTAATCACATCCAAGGCAATTCTCTGAAAGAGCTATCTGTTTTGTCATTGTTGTTACTGCTATATTTGTGTGAATATGTAGATATCTAATAAACCACTTCCGTGCTCCCATATAGAAGAATTTTCACAGCTCAAACAGGTCAGGGTGAGTTGGATTCCAATTTTAATGGGTTCTCATAAAGCCCCTGTCGATTGTGAGTACCCAGTAAGGGTTTTATAACAGTGACAGCTTTGCAAATATTGTAACATATGTAACTTGGATTGGGTCAATACATGGCGGAGAAATCAGATTGTGAGATGGTCGAGCTGTTCATTTTGGCTGTCTTTACAATCAATCAGCCAGACCAACTGAGCCTGCAGTGATGATACTCACTGATTATTGAGAAAGCTAAAACAAATGGATTGGCCATGCTGTCTGCTGAAGCCCATTCAGTAGCTAAAACCTCTGTCAATATACAGACAGGTGCCATCTTTTGAAAACCAGTTATTAGTAATAACTCTCAGGTCCAACTAAAAGCAAGGCCACATTTTGACTGCCGCAAAAGGGATTAGTTCAATTTATTTCAGAATGTTCTGTTTGGTAGACTTTGCAGAATGACCTGTTCAGAAACCCAGAGTTTATAAACCGTGGTGCCAGGCCACAACAATAATTTCTGCCTTACCCCAACTTGCTTCTTTTTTTCTTTTTTGGGTATCTTCAGCTTTTGTGCTTAATTCAAAAGCTTGTAAAAAGAACAGTAGTCTCAAATATATTTCCCAACTGTGAAGATAAAATTCCTTAAAAAAGATCCAGGTTCCCGAGTGATATGCAGGACTCGTAAGCCCTTTCTTATAACCTGCACAAGTGACTGGATGTATTAAGCTACCACAGATCCTCACTGCATTCTTTACTTCCAGCCAACTCATCCGTGACTGCTGGCAGGATGAGTGCATTGTGTGAGTTGCCTAAACCAAATGTCTCTGAGTTGCTAGGTTTAGGCTAAGACGTTCCAATAAAAATGAGGGCAGCCTCCCAGTCTTTGCCTAAACTTGATTCAAATCACATTGACTTATGACTTAGAATGAATTACTTTCACTATATTTTCTTCAGGGACCACTCTGGCTATAATAGAGATAAGAAACCAAAAAGCTGCTCCTCAAGATTTCTAGTTAGAGAAAGAGGAAAAATTAATCAAAATCAACTCAAGGACAATATTTCCAGCTTCATTGTGTTTCCTGAGGATCAGGTAGAGGTTGAGAGGTGATGGGCCACTAATGAAATGTGGCTAAAGAAAGATGGGGAGGGGGGACTCAGATGTTTAAAATGCTTATTATTTATTCATCGTAAGGTACTATTTTTAGGGTGTGCAAGAATGGACTCCCTGTTTCCATTTAATCAGAGCTTTGGAGGAACCAAATTAAGGAAGATTACTTAGTAGTAAAATGGGTTTTTCTAGACCCAAAGGAACTCCTGTGCAGGTCAGCAGAAGATGGGGGGGAAAGGAGATATACTGTATTGGCTCACACTAAGAAGAAAGAGATAACAAGATGTGATGAAAATCACAGGCTTTTAAATCTACTGTGGCAGAGACTGTAAGTTGTCTCACCAATCTACATTAATTCATTACGAAACTTTATTTCAATAATAGAACCACCTGAGTTTTAGCTGTGCATTGGTCCAGTTGGAGACTACATTTCCCCACCTTCCTTGCAGCTTTGGTGTGACCTCATGATCCAGTCTGGCTAATGAACAGTGTGTAGAAGTGATATGTAACTTCTGGTCATGCCCTTAAAAGGAAGCTGCTTGCTCTCTGCTTTCTCTTTCTCTCTTTCCAAAGACTGGAATGTGGCTATGGTGGTGGGGGTTCATTTTTGACCATGTAGATGAGGGCAATCCCTAGTGGATGGTGAATAGAAAGAAGGCACCTGCATCCTTAGACCACCTCATGGTACAGAACCAGCCCATATCTCTAGACTGCCTGCTTCCTTGGATATTCTCGAGAGAGGTGGTTCAGTGTAGTGCCTTGCTAATCAAAATGTGGTCCTCAGATTGTCAGCAGCACCTAGGAGCTTAAAAGAAATGCAGAATCTTGGGCTCCACCTCAGGCCTGCTGAATTATAATCACTTAAAAAAAAAATCTCCTGACAATTTGTATACACATTAAAAGTTGAGAAGCATGGGTATATAGTGGTTAAAAGCATAGATTCTGGAGGCAGTTCCTGATTTCAAATCCAAATCTGTGACTTAATTAGATGTGTCACTTGGGGAAAATTACTAAAACTTTCTGTGACTCACATTTCTCATCTGTAAATTGGGGGTATTAATACCTTCCTCATAAGGTTATTGTAAAGATGACATCAGTTGATAATGTAAATAGGTTGGTGTCAAGCTATATAAAGACTTACTATTATTACAAAAAGGTAACTTCTGTCTTGTTTAAACATCTGGTCCCTGATAAAATGTCAAAACAATATCTTAAATTCATCTACTGTTAAAATAATGGATCTGTGTGAAGATTTGGAGAAGGGTAGAAATTGTGTCAATTCTTATAATTGAAACAACCACATATCTTGGCTCTTTCAAGATGATCTTACAAGAAAATTTATTTACATTCAACAAATATTTACTGAGCACCTCCTATGTGTCAGTCATTTTTCTAGGTGCTGGGCATGCTTCAGTGAGGAAACCTTGCAAAAATTCTACCTTCATGAAGACTATATTTTAGTGGAACAGATAGGAGGGCATGGAGATGGCAATTATCTATCAAGTTTGGGTCTTATTATCAAGTTGTGGTTCAGGTTGTGTTTTTTGATCACTAGTTTGGAAAATTTAAACACCGTAAAAAGAGGAAGTGAAAAATACTGAAACCTCCTGGGGCCTATGAAGTTGTGGTTATTACAGTATCCATGTAGGGCCAACAAGGTTTTTGCATAGTGGAGAGACTTTGCGACCATAGGAAATCTGTATTCTACAGCAAAGTCAGAAGACTCTGCTAAGTGTGGAGCTGGGCTGGTGGGTCTCCAGCTAAGTTCCTGACCAGGCTCAGCCATTGCTGAAGAGCAGGCAAAGGCCCCCTCCGTGAGGCATTTGATAACTATCACCAGGAAGTATCACTTCCTCATGGAGACTCTTGACCATAATGGGAACTCATTCATATAACTTTTGGGGAAGTGTCTAAATCTTCCACTCATTTCTTTAAAATTGTGTGGTTTTTCTTAAGGTGTCATTGTTCTTTATATATTCTGGACTTTTTTTCAAATTTGTGACTTTTCATTTTCTTGATTGTGTCTTTTGATGGGGAAATATTTTTGAATTTTATCAAGTCCAACTTAACAATTCTTTTTCTTATGACTTGGGTTTTTTGTGTGTCCTATATGAGAATTCTTTGCTTAGCCAAATGTCATAAAGATTTTTCCCCCTAACTTTTCCTCTAGAATCTTTATAGTTTTAGTTCTTGTATTTAGGTCTGTGACACAGTTTGAGTTAGTTTTTGTATAACGTGTGAGGTAAGGATCAAGGTTCACATTTTTCCCTTACAGATACTCAGTGTCCAGCACAATTTGTAAAAAGTATCCTTTTCCATTGAATCACATTGACTTCCTGATCAACAGTCAATTGACTGTAAATAAAGTGTTTATTTTTGGATTACAGATTTATATATTCTTAAACCAATGTCACAGTATTTTGTAGCTTTATGATAAATCTGGAAGTTAAGCTGTGTATATCCTCCAACCTTGTTCTTTCACAAAATTGTCTTGACTCCTCTAAGTTCTTTTCCATTTGATAAAAATTTTAGTAATGTTGGGAAAACAGGCATAAACATGGGCTATGCAAGACAAAGGGATGTGTATGTCCCCCTAGGAAGGATTGGAAATTGATTTTGCAACTTCAGCAGGACTGTGCCTCATGCATTAGCCAATAAAACAGCATTTTCTACCAGATTTCCTCATTCTCTCTTACTATGTCTGTTTCTGGTTCTAAGAATATTGAAATATTTCCCTGGGCTTTCCAACCCCTCCTCTGGAGGAAGCAATGCAACAGAGTCCTATTTTGGACATAATGTCCATCTCTGGAAATCCTCATTCAGTGAGGAAACCTCTTCTACCTCTTCATATGAGATGCTGAGCTGTTGCCTTTTTGTCAGAGAAGTTCTTTAGCCCACGTCTATAAGAAGCAAAACTTGGAACTAGTAACACAACAATTCCATAAGTTAACTATTACATATTATAAATTAGCAAACCGAAGTGTAAGTAACTCAGTTATTCCCTTTCACCAATTCTAAGACACATACAGCTCCACATTTCGTTATCTCTGAAATAAGGATTTGTCCCATGATTAAGCATAGTTTAATTGACTGCATTGTTTTCTGCGGAGTGATATATTATATGTCTTTATAGTTAATGGTGTCTTAGATTTAAAGATAAAAAGTTCATCTGTTATACAAAGATGATAATCGTGTTGGAGTGATGTGAAGTTTCAACAATAAATATTGTTAGCTTGTAGAAAATGTGGTAGAATGAATAAAGAGCTGAAATATGAGTAGAAAGTCTCAGTTTCTCTTCCCTTTTTTTTGAGAAAATAGTAAGGATTTTATTATCAGAACAAGTAAGAGATACAAGCATAACAGAATACATAAATTAATTTTTCTGAATTTTAGACTTTAGGGTCTCTCTATGAAAAGGTCAGTTGCTTATGAGGGCAAGATGCTATTCAACAAACTATAGGCATTTAAAACAATGTTTAAGACAGGGAGTCTTAACAAGGACATAGTCTTAACAATGAGATACAGTGAGAAATAGAAAGCAGTTTTCTTATTTTCTTTTCTTAGTAAGGTGTATATATATATGTATAAAATGTATGAGGCTCATTTTGGGGAAAAAAATGCCTTCATATAGAAAAATCTTAATTTCCTCCATCATCCAGAAAAAAAAGAGTTTCAACCCCCTGGGCCAAACAAGGAAACCAAAATAGGGTGACACTAATTTCACATGAACCTCAAAACTATAATCTGACTGTAGTTACCATCTTCTTTACTTTTAAAAAGTTTAGCATCCTTTTATCCATTCCAAACCAGTACACTGAATCTTCGCCCTTACAAGGTTTTTAACCAAATTGGAATTAAATTAATCTCATTTTATTTTATTTTATTTATTTATTTATTTTAACATCTTTATTGGGGTATAATTGCTTTACAATGGTGTGTTAGTTTCTGATTTATAACAAAGTGAATCAGCTATACATATACATGTGCTCCCATGTGTCTTCCCTCTTGCGTCTCCCTCCCTCCCACTCTCCCCCTCCCACCCCTCCAGGCTGTCCCAAAGCCCCGAGCTTATATCCCTGTGCCTTGCGGCTGCTTCCCCCTAGCTATCTACCTTACTACGTTTGTTAGTGTGTATATGTCCATGACTCTCTCTCGCCCTGTCAAAACTCACCCTTCCCCCTCCCCATATCCTCAAGTCCGTTCTCCAGTAGGTCTGCGCCTCTATTCCTGTCTTATCCCTAGGTTCTTCATGACATTTTTTCCCCTTAAATTCCATATATATGTGTTAGCATATGGTATTTGTCTTTGTCTTTCTGACTTACTTCACTCTGTATGACAGACTCTAGGTCTATCCATCTCATTACAAATATCTCAATTTCATTTCTTTTTAAGGCTGAGTAATATTCCATTGTGTATATGTGCCACATCTTCTTTATCCATTCGTCCGATGATGGGCGCTTAGGTTCTTTCCATCTCCGGGCTATTGTAAATAGAGCTGCAATGAACATTTTGGTACATGACTCTTTTTGAATTTTGGTTTTCTCAGGGTATATGCCCAGTAGTGGGATTGCTGGGTCATATGGTAATTCTATTTGTAGTTTTTTAAGGAACCTCCATACTGTTCTCCATAGTGGCTGAACCAATTCACATTCCCACCAGCAGTGCAAGAGTGTCCCCTTTTCTCCACACCCTCTCCAGCATTTATTGTTTCTAGATTTTTGATGATGGCCATTCTGACTGGTGTGAGATGATATCTCATTGTAGTTTTGATTTGCATTTCTCTAATGATTAATGATGTTGAGCATTCTTTCATGTGTTTGTTGGCATTCTGTATATCTTCTTTGGAGAAATGTCTATTTAGGTCTTCTGCCCATTTTTGGATGGGGTTGTTTGTTTTTTTGTTATTGAGCTGCATGAGCTGCTTGTAAATTTTGGAGATTAATCCTTTGTCAGTTGCTTCATTTGCAAATGTTTTCTCCCATTCTGAGGGTTGTCTTTTGGTCTTGATTATGGTTTCCTTTGCTGTGCAAAAGCTTTGAAGTTTCATTAGGTCCCATTTGTTTATTTTTGTTTTTATTTCCATTACTCTAGGAGGTGGGTCAGAAAGGATCTTGCTGTGATTTATGTCATAGAGTGTTCTTCCTATGTTTTCCTCTAAGAGTTTGATAGTTTCTGGCCTTACATTTAGGTCTTTAATCCATTTTGAGCTTATTTTTGTGTATGGTGTTAGGGAGTGATCTAATCTCATACTTTTACATGTACCTGTCCAGTTTTCCCAGCACCATTTATTGAAGAGGCTGTCCTTTCTCCACTGTACATTCCTGCCTCCTTTATCAAAGATAAGGTGTCCATATGTGCGTGGGTTTCTCTCTGGGCTTTCTATCCTGTTCCACTGATCTATCTTTCTGTTTCTGTGCCAGTACCATACTGTCTTGATTACTGTTGCTTTGTAGTATAGTCTGAAGTCAGGGAGCCTGATTCCTCCAGCTCCTTTTTTCGTTCTCAAGATTGCTTTGGCTATTCGGGGTCTTTTGTGTTTCCATACAAATTGCGAAATTTTTTGTTCTAGTTCTGTGAAAAATGCCAGTGGTAGTTTGATAGGGATTGCATTGAATCTGTAGATTGCTTTGGGTAGTAGAGTCATTTTCACAATGTTGATTCTTCCCATCCAAGAACATGGTATATCTCTCCATCTATTTGTATCATCTTTAATTTCTTCCATCAGTGTCTTATAATTTTCTGCATACAGGTCTTTCGTATCCTTAGGTAGGTTTATTCCTAGATATTTTATTCTTTTTGTTGCAATGGTAAATGGGAGTGTTTTCTTGATTTCACTTTCAGATTTTTCATCATTAGTATATAGGAATGCCAGAGATTTCTGTGCATTAATTTTGTATCCTGCTACTTTACCAAATTCATTGATTAGCTCTAGTAGTTTTCTGGTAGCATCTTTAGGATTCTCTATGTATAGTATCATGTCATCTGCAAACAGTGACAGCTTTACTTCTTCTTTTCCGATGTGGATTCCTTTTATTTCCTTTTCTTCTCTGATTGCTGTGGCTAAAACTTCCAAAACTATGTTGAATAAGAGTGGTGAGAGTGGGCAACCTTGTCTTGTTCCTGATCTTAGTGGAAATGCTTTCAGTTTTTCACCATTGAGGATGATGTTTGCTGTGGGCTTGTCATATATGGCCTTTATTATGTTGAGGAAAGTTCCCTCTATGCCTACTTTCTGGAGGGTTTTTATCATAAATGGGTGTTGAATTTTGTCAAAAGCTTTCTCTGCATCTATTGAGATGATCATATGGTTTTTCTCCTTCAATTTGTTAATATGGTTTATCACATTGATAGATTTGCGTATATTGAAGAATCCTTGCATTCCTGGAATAAACCCCACTTGATCATGGTGTATGATCCTTTTAATGTGCTGTTGGATTCTGTTTGCTAGTATTTTGTTGAGGATTTTTGCATCTATGTTCATCAGTGATATTGGCCTGTAGTTTTCTTTCTTTGTGACATCCTTGTCTGGTTTTGGTATCAAGGTGATGGTGGCCTCGTAGAAGGAATTTGGGAGTGTTCCTCCCTCTGCTATATTTTGGAAGAGTTCGAGAAGGATAGGTGTTAGCTCTTCTCTAAACGTTTGATAGAATTCACCTGTGAAGCCATCTGGTCCTGGGCTTTTGTTTGTTGGAAGATTTTTAATCACAGTTTCAATTTCAGTGCTTGTGATTGGTCTGTTCATATTTTCTTTTTCTTCCTGATTCAGTCTTGGCAGGTTGTGCATTTCTAAGAATTTGTCCATTTCTTCCATATTGTCCATTTTATTGGCATAGAGTTGCTTGTAGTAATCTCTCATGATTTTTTTTATTTCTGCAGTGTCAGTTGTTATTTCTCCTTTCTCATTTCTAATTCTATTGATTTGAGTCTTCTCCCTTTTTTTCTTGATGAGTCTGGCTAGTGGTTTATCTATTTTGTTTATCTTCTCAAAGAACCAGCTTTTAGTTTTATTGATCTTTGCTATCGTTTCCTTCATTTCTTTTTCATTTATTTCTGATCTGATTTTTATGATTTCTTTCCTTCTGCTAGCTTTGGGGCTTTTTTGTTCTTCTTTCTCTAATTGCTTGAGGTGCAAGGTTAGGTTGTTTATTCGAGATGTTTCCTGCTTCTTAAGGTGGGCTTGTATTGCTATAAACTTCCCCCTTAGAACTGCTTTTGCTGCATCCCATAGGTTTTGGGTCGTTGTGTCTCCATTGTCATTTGTTTCTAGGTATTTTTTTATTTCCTCTTTGATTTCTTCAGTGATCACTTCATTATTAAGTAGTGTATTGTTTAGCCTCCGTGTGTTTGTATATTTTACAGATCTTTTCCTGTAATTGATATCTAGTCTCATGGCGTTGTGGTCAGAAAAGATACTTGATACAATTTCAATTTTCTTAAATTTACCAAGGCTTGATTTGTGACCCAAGATATGATCTATCCTGGAGAATGTTCCATGAGCACTTGAGAAAAATGTGTATTCTGTTGTTTTTGGATGGAGTGTCCTATAAATATCAATTAAGTCCATCTTGTTTAATGTATCATTTAAAGCTTGTGTTTCCTTATTTATTTTCATTTTGGATGATCTGTCCATGGGTGAAAGTGGGGTGTTAAAGTCCCCTACTATGAATGTGTTACTGTCAATTTCCCCTTTTATGGCTGTTAGTATTTGCCTTACGTATTGAGGTGCTCCTATGTTGGGTGCATAAATATTTACAATTGTTATATCTTCTTCTTGGATCGATCCCTTGATCATTATGTAGTGTCCTTCTTTATCCCTTTTAATAGTCCTTATTTTAAAGTCTATTTTGTCTGATATGAGAATTGCTACTCCAGCTTTCTTTTGGTTTCCATTTGCATGGAATATCTTTTTCCATCCCCTTACTTTCAGTCTGTATGTGTCTCTAGGTCTGAGGTGGGTCTCTTGTAGACAGCATATATAAGGGTCTTGTTTTTGTATCCATTCAGCCAATCTGTGTCTTTTGGTGGGAGCATTTAGTCCATTTACATTTAAGGTAATTATCGATATGTATGTTCCTATTCCCATTTTCTATATTGTTTTGGGTTCGTTATTATAGGTCGTTTCCTTCTTTTGCATTTCTTATCTAGAGAAGTTCCTTTAGCATTTGTTGTAAAGCTGGTTTGGTGGTGCTGAACTCTCTCAGCTTTTGCTTGTCTGTAAAGGTTTTAATTTCTCCATCAAATCTGAATGAGATCCTTGCTGGGTAGAGTAGTCTTGGTTGCAGGTTTTTCTCCTTCATCACTTTCAGTATGTCCTGCCACTCCCTTCTGGCTTGTAGGGTTTCCGCTGAGAGATCAGCTGTTAACCTTATGGGGATTCCCTTGTGTGTTATTTGTTGTTTTTCCCTTGCTGCTTTTAATATGCTTTCTTTGTATTTAATTTTTGATAGTTTGATTAATATGTGTCTTGGCGTATTTCTCCTTGTATTTATCCTGTATGGGACTCTCTGTGCTTCCTGGACTTGATTAACTATTTCCTTTCCCATATTAGGGAAGTTTTCAACTATAATCTCTTCAAATATTTTCTCAGTCCCTTTCTTTTTTTCTTCTTCTTCTGGAACCCCTATAATTCGAATGTTGGTGCGTTTAATGTTGTCCCAGAGCTCTCTGAGACTGTCCTCAGTTCTTTTCATTCTTTTTTCTTTATTCTGCTCTGCAGTAGTTATTTCCACTACTTTATCTTCCAGGTCACTTATCCGTTCTTCTGCCTCAGTTATTCTGCTATTGATCCTATCTAGAGTACTTTTAATTTCATTTATTGCGTTGTTCATCGTTGCTTGTTTCATCTTTAGTTCTTGTAGGTCCTTGTTAACTGTTTCTTGCATTTTGTCCATTCTACTTCCAAGATTTCGGATCATCCTTACTATCATTATTCTGAATTCTTTTTCAGGTAGATTGCCTATTTCCTCTTCATTTGTTAGGTCTGCTGGGTTTTTATCTTGCTCCTTCATCTGCTGTGTGTTTTTCTGTCTTCTCATTTTGCTTATCTTACTGTGTTTGGGGTCTCCTTTTTCAGGCTGCATGTTCGTAGTTCCCGTTGTTTTTGATGTCTGTCTCCAGTGGCTAAGGTTGTTTCAGCGGGTTGTGTAGGCTTCCTGGTGGAGGGGACTAGTGCCTGTGTTGTGCTGGATGAGGCTGGATCTTGTCTCTCTAGTGGGCAGGTTCACGTCTGGTGGTGTGTTTTGGGGTGTCTGTGGCCTTGTTATGATTTTAGGCAGCCTCTCTGCTAATGGGTGGGGTTGTGTTCCTGTTTTGCTAGTTGTTTGGCATAGGTTGTCCAGCACTGTGGCTTGCTGGTCGTTGAGTGAAGCTGGGTGCTGGTGTTAAGATGGAGGTCTCTGGGAGATTTCCACCGTTTAATATGTGGAGCTGGGAGGTCTCTTGTTGATCAGTGTCCTGAAGTTGGCTCTCCTACCTCAGAGGCAGAGCCCTGCCTCCTGGGCTGGAGCACCAAGAGCCTTTCATCCACACGGCTCAGAATAAAAGGGAGGAAAAGTAGAGAGAATTATTAGAAGTATGAGGAAAGAAAGAAGGAAAGGAGGAAAGGAAGGAAGGAAGAAAGAAGCAAAGAAGGAAAGAAAGGAGGGAGGGAGGGAGGAAGGAAGGAAGGAAGGAGGGAAAGAAGGAGAAAATGTAGAGAGAATTAGTAGAAGTTTGAGGAAAGAGAGAAGGAAAGGAGGAAAGGAAGGAAGGAAGAAAGAAGCAAAGAAGGAAAGAAAGGAGGGAGGAAGGAAGGAAGGTAGGAGGGAAAGAAGGAGAAAATGTAGAGAGAATTAGTAGAAGTATGAGGAAAGAAAGAAGGAAAGGAGGAAAGGAAGGAAGGAAGAAAGAAGCAAAGAAGGAAAGAAAGGGAGGGAGGGGAGAAGGAAGGAAGGAAGGAGTGAAAGAAGGAGAAAATGTAGAGAGAATTAGTAGAAGTTTGAGGAAAGAAAGAAGGAAAGGAGGAAAGGAGGAAAGGAAGGAAGGAAGAAAGAAGCAAAGAAGGAAAGAAAGGAGGGAGGGAGGGAGGGAGGAAGGAAGGAGGGAAAGAAGGAAAAAAGAAAGAAAGAAGATACAGTAAAAATAAAATAAAGTATAATATAGTTATTGTACTAAAAAATATTTAGAAAGAAAGAAAAAAAAAAGAACAGATAGAACCCTAGGACAAATGTTGGAAACAAAGCTATACAGAGAAAATCTTACACAGAAGCATACACATACGTGTTCACAAAGAGAGGCAAAGGGGGAAAAATCATAAATCCTGCTCCCAGAGACCACCTCCTCAACCTGGGGTGATTCACTGTCTAAAGGAGGGAAGGAAGGAAGGAAAGAAAGAAAGAACGAAGGTAAAGTACAATAAAGTTATTACAGTTAAAATTAATTATTAAGAAAAAAAATTTTTTTTAAAAAAAACCATGGACGGATAGAGCCCTAGGACAAATGTTGGAAGCAAAGCTATACAGAGAAAATCTTACACAGAAGCATACACATACACGTTCACAAAGAGAGGCAAAGGGGGAAAAATCATAAATCCTGCTCCCAGAGACCACCTCCTCAATTTGGGGTGATTTGTTGTCTAAAGGAGGGAAGGAAGGAAGGAAAGAAAGAAAGAAAGAACGAAGGTAAAGTACAATAAAGTTATTACAATTAAAATTAATTATTAAGAAAAAAAAATTTTTTTTTAAAAAAAACCATGGACGGATAGAGCCCTAGGACAACTGTTGGGAGCAAAGCTATACAGAGAAAATCTTACACAGAAGCATACACATACACGTTCACAAAGAGAGGCAAAGGGGGAAAAATCATAAATCCTGCTCCCAGAGACCACCCCCTCAACCTGGGGTGATTCGCTGTCTAAAGGAGGGAAGGAGGGAAGGAAAGAAAGAAAGAAAGAACGAAGGTAAAGTTCAATAAAGTTATTACAATTAAAATTAATTATTAAAAAAAAAATTTTTTTTTTTAAAAAAAAAAACCGTGGACGGATAGAGCCCTAGGACAAATGGTGGAAGCAAGAGTATACAGACAAGATCTCACACAGAAGCATACACGCACACATTCACAAAAAGAGGAAAAGGGAAAAAAATTACAGATCTCGCTCCTAAATTCCCCCTCTTCAATTTGGGATCACTCCCTGTCTATTCAGGTATTCCACAATGCAGGGCACGTCAAGTTGATCGTGGAGCTTCAATCCGCCGCCTCCGCGGCTGCCGGGAGAGACCTCCCCCTCTCCTCCCTGCTCTCACAGCTCACAGGAGCTCAGCTTTGTACCCGGCCCTGCCCCTGCGCGCAGATCGCTGGAGGGCGTCTGTTTTTTTGCTCAGACAGGACGGGGTTAAAGGAGCCGCTGATTCGGGAGCTCCGGCTCACTCAGGCCGGGGTTTGGGGTATGGGGGAAGGAGGGGCACTGCGTGCGGGGCGGGCCTGCGGCGGCAGAGGCGGCGTGACGCTGCGGCAGAGGCCGGCGTGACGCTGCACCAGCCTGAGACCCGCCGTGACTCCCGGGGAAGTCGTCCCTGGATCCCGGGAACCTGGCAGTGGCGGCCTGCACAGGCTCCGCGGAAGAGGGGCGCGGAGAGTGACCTGTGCTCGCACACAGCCCCCCTGGTGGCGGCAGCAGCAGCCCCAGCGTCTCCCGCCCGTCTCTGGGGTCCGCGGTTTCAGCCGCGGCTCGCGCCCGTCTCTGGGGCTCGCGCCCGTCTCGGGGGCTCGCGCCCTCAGCCGCGGCTCGTGCCCGTCTCTGGGGTTCGCGCTTTTAGCCGCGGCTCGCGCCCGTCTCTGGAGTTCCTTTAAGCAGCGCTCTTAAACCCCTCTCCTCGCGCACCAGGAAACAAAGAGGGAAGAAAAAGTCTCTTGCCTCTTCGGCCGGTGCAGGCTTTTCCCCGAACTCCCTCCCGGCTAGTCGTGGCGCATCAACCCCTTCAGGCTATGCTCAAGCCGCCAACCCCAGTCCTCTCCCTGCGCTCCTTCCAAAACCGAAACCCGAGCCTCAGCTCGCAGCCCCGCCCGCCCCGGCGGGTGAGCAGACAAGCCTCTCGGGTTGGTGAGTGCCGGTCGGCACCGATCGTCTGTGCAGGAATCTCCCCGCTTTGCCCTCCACACCCGTCGCTGTGCACCACTCCGCGGTGCCGAAGCTCCCCCCTCCGCCTCCCGCCGTCTCCGCCCGCGGAGGGGCTTCCTAGTGTGTGGAAACTTTTCCTCCTTCACAGCTCCCTCCCACTGGTGCAGGTGCCGTCCTTATTCTTTTGTCTCTGTTTTTTCTTTTTTCTTTTGCCCTACCCAGGTACGTGGGGAGTTTCTTGCCTTTTGGGAGCTCTGAGGTCTTCTGCCAGCCTTCAGTAGGTGTTCTGTAGGAGTTGTTCCACGTGTAGATGTATTTCTGGTGTATCCGTGAGGAGGAAGGCGATCTCCACGTCTTACTCTTCCGCCATCTTCCCGCCGACCCTCTAATCTCATTTTAAAGTGCAAAAAAGAATATGTAAGACAAGTGCTTGCTCTGTGTGACACACACAAAAAAAGCATCCTTCTAACAGCACTGGCCCAAGAGGTACTACAATAAAACTGGCTGCAGGAAAAGGGATCCATTAAGTCGACTAAAAGGGCAGAAAGAGTCCAGTTTCAGCAAAGAAATGCCTACCAAGTCTGATTTTTAATTGTACCCAGATCTCAAACAGATCTTAGGTGCCCCTAACTGACAAGACCAGAGCACACAGTACCAGCACAGGGTCAAGAGGGCCAGAGTTGTCTAAACTAGTCAGTCAATATCTCTACTCCACTATTTGCCAATGCTTTTTAGGGACATTGCCAGTGGTAATGGAACTGAGGAGCCTGGGTTTTGGAACAACACAAATATTTACCTAATAAGCAATAATCAAAGTGTTTGTTTAGGGTGAATGGTATAAAAATAGGTAATGAGTTCTCTCATACATCACTGGTTAATGATTTAGTCTGACTGTAAATTAAAGCAGTACAGAATGGCTTCTTCCATACAATAAAGACAAGCTTTGCACTAGTGTTTCTCAAAAGCCAGTTATATCTCCAGCTCTACCTTCAGTTTAACAACTTAAACCCCAAAATACAAAACCTTTCCTATGGTAAGGTAAAAGGGAACAAGACACCCTCTACCCAGAGTCCCTGGAATAGAAAGAGCTCTAGAACTCAGTAGGCATGAGCACATTCAAGTTAGAGATTATGGATCTGCAGTCATTTTTTCTTCCCTTCTATCACTGGGATGTCCATCTTGGGTGGCTTGAATGTTGCTGGATCCTCAGCCATTCAGATGGCCTCGATCTGGATCAGCTCCATTGGAGAGGGCTTCTGGGCTTCTTTGTAGGCCTGGTGGCAAAACTTGAGTCAGACTTCTGGAGTGGTCTTGGCTCAAAGAAGCTCCATTTATCTGAGTTTCTCTCCTTATACCCACTTACAGAATCCATGGCACTGGGCTTGGGCCAGGTAAAGCTGTGGAAGAACAGTAGTGTAACAGCCTCTGGGTTTCTGCTTAGAGAAAGAGTGAGGGGTGCTGCTAGGGTGGTCTGGGTCGATGCAGGCTGCCTCTCTTTTTTTGTTGTCTCTCCACTGTGTAGCTTTAGTTTGTGGCATGCTTTTACCACTTGAATGTACTTGATCTCCCTCGGTGGGAAAGCCCTTGTGGGGTGTGCAGCCGGCACCTCTCAGCCCTGCATGTTGTTCAAAACAGTGAATGCTCTCCTGGGTCTGCTTTGTGATCAGAGAAGTCGTGATAACATGGGTAGTTCTAGCCTTTATCACTTGTCCACATTGTCAGTGCTATAGGGTCATGGCAGGTGGTGTGCATACTGGCGTCTCCTTAGTCTACTTTGGCAAGGTTCTGCTACTTGTGTCTGGAATCACTGGCTTCCAGGGGATGCTGCCCATAACTGAAGGAAGAGGTAACATGGTGTAGGGCCCTTGAGGGTATTGTCATGGCTGAATGACTGACAGTACATCCTGGTGGGGAGGGACATCTTGCCTAGAGGCCCACTAGGCTCAAGGGCCAGGCCTTTGGAGTTCTCTCAAAGCCATTGAAAGACTGGGATCCAGGTGCTTTAACTGTGTAGAATTCTGGAGCTGGGTCCCTACGACCACAGTGAAATAATGTGACAATCATGCTGACAAATATTCATGAGGGACATTGTCCAGCCACCCAAATTAGCAAAGCTTCCCTGGAAGAGTTTATCCAGAGGTTCTGTTTCTCTGCCACTGTGGGGCTGCCTATGGCCTGAGCTCCAGCGCTAGAAGGCTTCAAAGACCCATGTCTGTTGGATGTGGTGCAGTTGGAACCAAGCCATGGTGTGCTGGCCACAAAACGTGTTCAGGCCTCGGGCACTGATCGACAAGTGCTGGCTGCCACGAGGCTCAGACTCCGCCATTAACTTTGCCCTTGAAGAGCTAAGTGACATTGGGTAAAACACAGTATCTCTGAACCTCAGTTTCCTTGTCTTAGAAAATGAGAATAAAATACCTGCTCTCTCTACTTCACAGGGTTCTTATTACATCAAACAGCCCTTGTTCTCATTGGTTTTATGAGACAGTGTAAGTGTGTGAAGTAAAAGAATGCGTGTGAAAATATTTTTTTAAGTTTTAAGGGGCACACAAATGTAAAAATAACTGCTTATGATTTTAATAGTAAATCCAGGCTAAAATGTCATCATTTTTATGTTCAATTAAAGTCAACCAACATTTCTGAGGCCCTGCTTTTGGACCTGACCCTTTGGGAAGGAATGTTAAGTTGTACGCACACACCTTAGGTACGGAAAGGCAATTTTCCTTTGGCAAGCTCCCTGCCCCCCAAAGCAAAGATGTGTGGCAAAGAATTAGAAACCATTGTCCTGGGATACTGTAGCTTTTCCTCCTAAGAACCACACTTTGATTCTTGCTAATCCACCTCTCATTAGAAATGTGTATAGGAAAAAAGAGGTGGGTCCCTTAGCTCAGGGCTAGAGGTAATTGGCAGAACACAGGAGAGTCAGTGATGGACGGCAGGGGTAGAAAAGAAAAAGAGGGACCTGGGAATTGGAGAGAAGAAAAGACAATGTACAAAGAAAATCAATCCTCCCAATTGTGGCCTGTGGAGAGAAGGAACCAAGCTATAAAAATGGAAAGTGAGGACCTCAGATTCAATGTTGGATGCCAGGTGGACATGGCTTGAAAAAAAATGAGGCTATTATCACTGAAGTCCATTTGATAGAGCTTATGTGTAAGAGTTAAGCAATGATCACTCTTGTCCAAAATCATAAAATAAGGTGCCAGGGTGATTTGTCACTCTGCTCTTCTAATAAACCCCAACTTTAGGAAGCATCTATAAACTTGGGCCTCACCCTAAAAACTCTTTACTATGTCATTGTAGATTAGTCCAGTCTCTGGCACATAGTAGGCATTCAATAAGTGTTTGATAAATAAACCAAAAGATTGCAGACCTACTTAGGTTAATTTATGTTTTCATGGGGTTGGAGGGTTCAAAGCTAGAAAAGAGCACATTTCCCTCCTCATTCTTTTGTTTCCTTGAACGTGAGACTCTCAATTAAGACTCCTCCAGTCTCCATACAGGTCTTTCTCCACTTACAATGGGATTACGTCCCAAGAAACTCATCGTAAGTTGAAAATACCGTTAAGTCCCCGAAAATTCACTTAATACACCTAACCTACCGAACATCAGAGCTTAGCCTAGCCTACCTAGGCTTATATTAGCCTACACTTATATTAGCCTACAGTTGGGCAAAATCATCTCTCACAAAGCCTATTAATAAAGTGTTGAATGTCTCATGTAATTTACTGGATACTGTACTGAAAGTGAAAACCAGAATGGTTGTGTTTGGGTTGTTCATCCTCGTGATGGCGTGGCTGACTGGGAGCTGTGGCACTGCCACTGCCCAGCATCACAAGAGTATTGTATTGCATATCGCTACCCCGGGGAAAAGATTAAACTTGAAAGTTCCAAGTATAGTTTCTACTGAATGCATATTGCTTTCTCACCATCATAAAGTCAGACCATTTTAAGTTGTCAGGGACTGTCTGTAGATAATTTAATAATAGCTGGTACTTATTTAATGGTTGTGTTTGGCACATGTGTGCTTGAGATGTTCACATGATCTCAGTCAATCCTTGCAGCATAAGTGAGCACATAATTATGGTACTTTAAACATGGAGAAAGTAAAATTCAGGGAGGCTGCCTTTAGACAGGGTAAGTAACTTGGCAAAAGTCACACAGCTAGTAAGTTGCATATGGGTTTCTGTAATTAGTAGAAAGGGCACTAGGAATTGAATCTTTATAACCACATTTGTCTAAGTGGTTAGAGCCAGAAAAAAGTGTGTACAATGAAGGTAAGGTATCATTAATACCTGAGCACTGTTGGCAGTGACCTTAAGAACAGATGGAATGGCTAGGGCAGAGGCTTTCAAATGCTTCTGATGGCAACCAAAGTAAGAAATGCATTTTAAATTCTAACATATACACACACATGTGCATCTGCACACACACACACATACCTATATACATAACTGAAGTAAAACTTTAAGCAGTGCTTACCATCACTATGTGCGATGCATACTAATTTTTTCTGTTCACTTTTCTTCTCTTTCCTTCCCTTCTCTTACATTCTATTCTACTCCAGTGTTTTACATGCTGGTTGGGACACACTTACTTGACTTCACTATACACTAATAGGTTATGATCTGCAGTTTGAAGACCCCTGAGCTAGAAAACAATAAAGGTGGTAGAAGGAGCATGGACCTTTGATTCAGACAGTTGTGGGGATTGAATCCTGGGCTGCTATTATATTAACTGTGTGGGCTAAAGCAAGCAACATCTTCTTTTGAGCTTTTGTTTCTCATCCTTAAAGGGTGATAATGATACCTACTTCAAAGGGTTATAGAGAAGAATGAGCAATGAATATAGGCATCCACCCTAGCACGTAGCTTGTCTCCCAGAAGGACGGTGACAGCCACGTACCGATGCATTTAAGAATGTAGAGTGCTCGTCCTGGCACCAGCTAGCTGTGTGAGTTGACGTAAGTAATTTCTTGAAGCTTCTCTCTAAGTCATATAATTCCTCTAAGCTTCAGTTTACTCATCTGTAAAAAATGGGAGAAATAGTAGTACCTACCCCATAGGATTGTTTAAGAATTAAATGTGATAACACATGGAAAACCCTTAGCACAGCACCTGGTGCTTAGTATGTGCTCAATAAACTATTATTGGCTATATTAGCTGTTGAACAAATATATCTGTTATTACTGTCCAACCACTTAAGGCTAGCCTGAACTCCCCAGACTAGGTTACAATATCTATTCTGATGATACAAACTCAGGATTGTGTGTGTGCATGTGCACATGTGTACGTGTGAAATTGGAATTGCTGTTAACTTTGTTCACCAGTATTTTCTAGAGGCCAAAACAAACTTGGCTGCAGCAGTGGAAATCATTTTAGTAAAGAAAGGTTAGTTCCAAATTGGATTCCCTCTCCTTGTTCTTAAGTATTTCTACAAAATCCAATCTTTGGCTTGACATTAAAGGCTTATTTTCAGTGAGCAGACTTCACACACCAAAAAAAAAAAAAAAAAAAAAATTAAAGAAAAAGAGAGAAAAGAACATGACTGTACACACTCAGTAGTGGGAAGTGAGTTGAATTCTTCTGAGGTCAGTTAAGGAACTCTGTGGCATGGCCCCTGCCCAAAGCCTTACTCCTTCCCACCTGTGAGGCAGCCTCATGGGATTCATGCTCTGTGTAATCCCCTCCTCCTGTTGGGCTGGACCTAGTGACTCACTTCTAACTAAGAGGATAAGGTGGAAAACACAGTGTACGACTCAGAGATTAGGTCATAGGAAGCAGTGTGGTATTGCCTCCCTCTCTTCTGGATTCCTTGCTCTGGGAGAAGCCAGCTGCCGTGTTGTGCCCCATGGAAAGGTGCATGTGATGAAGAGGTGAAGCCTCCCACCAATACTCATGTAAGTGAGGTTGGAAGCTGATCCTGCAGCCCCTTCAAAGACTACAGCCCCAGCCAATAGTTTGTGACTTCACCAGAGACCCTGAGCCAGAACGATTCACACAGGTGCTCCCAGATTCAGGACTCTCAGAACCTGTGAAATAATAACTGTTTTTTCAAGTTGCTAAGCTTTGGAGATGATTTGTTATATAGTAATAGTGACTACGCTACCCTTGAATCCCACTTCATAGCATCTCTGTGTTCCATCAGGCAGTTCAGTATTCATTCAACAATTCCCTCATTCAGTCCATGAACTTTTATGAATTGTTCACCATGTGTCAGGCAGTGTAATGACCTTCAGATCCTAACTTGAAGGAGATTACAGTCCAGTGGTGGAAATAAGCAGACTAAAAATTAAAAGGCGAGCTGCATGCTAAATGCCACCATGTGGTTTTGTTTTGAGGGCTTTGGGAACTCAGAGGAGGAAGTGAGAACTTCCAGCCTGGCCAGATGAGAGAGGGATGAAAGAGGGAGGGGATGGCACTTAAGCCTTCATACTAAGGTGTGATGGCTTTGTAATGAGTCACCTTATCTAGGCTGACTACATTTTCCAGAATTCCTTTTCTTCTACATTTCTGTTTAGAGTGGGCCACAAAGGAGATTCTTGCCGCAGGCAGAAGGGAAGCAACAGCCAATCTGTGGTGCACACATGTTGATGCTATTCTGCTAACTCACCTTGTTAGTGTGAAGCAGCAGCCAGGCCTGCAATTTCTCTACCTTCCCTTGTGCCTTCCTTCAGCTTTTCTGACTTCTGGGTTCAGTGTGTATGTTTAGCTCTGTGATAAAGAGCTTTTGCTTCTGAAGGACACTTTCATCACCAAAGTGAAAAGCAAGACCAGACAAGGTTTCAGCCCTTCTTTGTTTCTGGGATGCCAGCCTTCCTGACTGCCTGGAGCTCCAGCCTCAGATATGGAGACAAGAGCCTTACAGATACTGCTCTACCACCTCCCACAATTGTGTAGTCCAGTTCCCTGTGACAGACATGAGAGAAAATATGAACAGGTGAAATGAAAAAAAGCATTCGAAGCAGAGGGAATAGCATGAACAAAAACATGGAAGGGAACAGTAGGAGTAATACTTAACCACTGGCATGCCATTGCTACTGACCAATCAGAACAAACTCTGGCTCCAGCACTGACCAATCAGAATGAAGCAGGGTCCTCAAGGGCCCTGATTGTGTCCCCTTCAATTACTGGATTATGGAGACTATCTGAGAAGTCTAGGTGGCTCTTGTGGTTAAGGCATTTGGAGGATCTATCAGAGATGGGACTATTCACCAATTGGAACAGAAATGTTTTAATATTTTAACAACTGGTACTATTATACTAGTGCATTCTAGCTGTATGGCAGCTCTGAAAACACATGTGAGGCATATGTGATGAGGAATGAGTTTTTTTTTTTTTTTTTTTTTTTTTTTTTTTTTTTTATGCGTTACGCGGGCCTCTCACCGTTGTGGCCTCTCCCGTTGCGGAGGACAGGCTCCGGACGCGCAGGCTCAGCGGCCATGGCTCACGGGCCCAGCCGCTCCGCGGCATGCGGGATCCTCCCAGACCGGGGCACGAACCCGTGTCCCCTGCATCGGCAGGCGGACTCCCAACCACTGCGCCACCAGGGAAGCCCCGAGGAATGAGTTTTTAATGTGACTGGAACGTTGGCTGGCTTGGTGTGTGGCTGTAGTTTTAAACCCCAGTTACTCAAGTCAATGGAATTGATGAAACTGATTTAACCTGCTGTATCTTATGTGGCCATAGTCATAGTAGCTATTAAAACTGTTCTGTGGATAAATTGAATTTAATCCAATTACAGAAGACCAGGACCCTATCCCTTCACTAAGTGAGGGTTCAGAGAACAGGAATTTTAGGCTCTCTTCTGCCGTTGACACACTGTATGCCGGACAAGTCACTTAACACAACCTATCCTGGAGCCAGAAAGCAGTGACTTCACTTGGCCTTTCTTCTCTGTAATTTTCTGGGGATCTGAAATGCTTTTCCATTCTTGAAAACTTTGCCCTTCAGCTTTGGAGTAAAGATGAATTTAACCCAGGAAGCTTGCTCTGTATTTCACTGCCTCATCACCAGAATTTTAGTCTGGCAATTCCTTCGTATGAGTTGATCCATTATTGTCCTGCTCTCTCTAGAGAGCATCACAACTGTGTAGTTTATCCCTCCTTTTGATCTCTCAGCAAATCACTTGCCAGGTATTCCTTTTATACCCTGTAATGTCCCCTGGTACTTAGAATTCTCTGTACAGCAGGTGCCTAATATCAATACTTATTTCATATATCACTTTGGTAAATTTTCCATCTCCAAATGAAAGTCAAACAGGACATTCTAAACTAAAATATTTAAGGATTTTGGATTGTGTATAGCTCTGTATTGTCTCTGTGTCCCTTGCACTAGCATGAATAATTAAGGATAGATTTGGACCCCTGTGTGTGCATGCCCATAATAATATATGTGAGCATATAATAATGATGTATAAATTAAATCTTTTTGCTTCCAATGAAAAGGCAGCCTTGTTCAATGATGAGTAAGTATGAATACAAAGAGCACTTCAGCATACTTAGAGCCACTGATGTCTCTTGGATAAGATCAAACTACCAGAAATTAGTATTTGTCATTAAAAGAAATTCAAATCATAAACAGAAAAAATAATACAGTCAACACTGAGATACTTTCAATATTCTTCTAGGGCAGTTGGGCTTAATTTGCACAGTTGAAGCCCATCCTCGCTAATAAACATGTCACCATTGAACTCATTGTCCTTTTGGGAAATGAGAAATACAAGTTGAATGTTTATAGGGAAAAATAAACACAGGAAAATATTGGTCTATGGTTAAAAACAAACTTTGAAATCCAAACAAAAAAGTGGATATGCTGACCAACAAAATGGTAGTGTCTGAATGCAATTGCTGAGAATTTGGGATTTTGAATACAAATTCTTTCCTCTCAAGCAATTGAATTAGTAGAAGAAATTAAAAATGAACAGAAATGACTACAAACAAAAGTCTTATGGCTTTTACAATTACTACAAAGCAAATTTTCCTTCTTAACCGTGGAAAATTGTTCAGAAAATGATGAGGTAGGTTTTTGAGCTTTTCTACTTGTCTTGTTTTCATGTTTAGCAAATATACATTTAATTATATTTGAATATACTTACTGCAACTATAGGTGAAAAAAATGAACAAGTTCATTTAGCATGACCTTATGAAGTGTACAAAGCAAAGGAGAATGAGAATTTTTTTTCTCTCCATTCTGTTTCCCGGGAATAAATCATAAGTTGTTCACTGTTATTGAACCATTTTTCAATAGTTCACCTCCCAGCATTAGCGTGAATAAATTTCTCCTCTCAGTATAGAAAGCAATTCACCGTTTCCTTTCTCTCTCTTAACCACATCCAATCCTTCAAGTTCACTTGTTCTCTTACACATAGGTGTATATAGTTCTTAATTCTTAGCAGACTTCTCATTCCCCAGTAGAAAGAAAGTCTCATCTATGCCAGTGTTCTTTAGTTAGAATTGGTCTTCTGAGTCCATATTTTGCTTCCTGTCAGTTCCTTTCATGAAGAGCATCACAGAAGCTTTATTCATTAGCATTCTGAGTGGCTTCTCTACCGTGGGGGTAGCTCTAATGTGATTTATATTTAGTTCTTCCCATGCTTCTAGTTCTTTACATCAAGCCCTCCTATTAGCGGTGAGATGAGTGAGCAAATTGGAAAAGGTTTTGAACCGTTGGTGAATTTCATCCTAAAATATACCAGAATGCTATAATCTGTATGCAATCTTCATTAAGAACTCCCACCACCTGCTTGCTGAAGCCACAGCACAGCTCCACTCATAATCACCATGCAGGGGGCAGCATTAGTTAACGTCATTAGACAAATGTTGATCTTCTTTTGCATGTTCATTAGTACCAGGTGGGAAGAAACTGCTAGATACAGGCGGGGAACTTTTGGGGATGATTCAGGATTATGCATCATTTAATTATCTAACTTTATGAGCATCCTTAAAAAACCAAAGAGGCTAACAAAGAATTAATTTTCTGTTTTTGTTTTTGTTGTTTTTTTCGGATACCGCAGGGTCAGTGTCAGTTTCCAGCCTCACTAAAGAAAGTAGAGGATGATCTTTACTAGTGTGGCATTGGGCAAGTCACTTAACCTCTCTGTGTCTCATATTCCTCATCTATAAAATAGTAATTTTATCTGTCTCATAGGGTTGGTATGAGGATTAAATGTGTTAACACAGATAAAAGCATTTTGAATAGCACCTGGTTAGGTGCAGTTATCATCATCACCATAACCTTTTGCTAACTCTTCTTTAACATTGTTCATCTAAACACTGGGGAGCCCACAGTGCCCAAAATAGAATCACAGAGAACGATTTGACTCTGAAGCACAGCGGCTTCTCTTGTTCTTTTGTTTTTAAACCTACATTCTTGGAGCACTTCCTAAGTGCCAGTCATTATGCTAAGCTCTTTGCAAACATTTTCTCATGCAAACCTCACAACAAGCCTAATAGGATAGACACTGTTATAATTTCCATTTTATAGATGAGGAAATTGGAGTTTGGAGAAGTTAATTTGCTTATAGAATTAAGATCTGCAGAATCTAAGAAGTGGGTGGACTTATTTCATATTAACCTTAAGGTGTTGTATTCACCTTAAGACTAACTGTGATAGAGTTTTTAGAGCTAAAAGGACCTTTACACTTAACATAATCCATATGAAGGAGTTAAGGCTCAGAAGTTAACAACTTAAGCCAGGATCACACAGCCAGTTGTGACCAGCCAGGACCAGAATATTTGCAGGAGTACCTGTCTCTACAATGCACTGCTTTTTATTTTAATATTATTTTACATAATTAATAGATCTCTTTAAGTGTGAAAATACTTAATCTATGCATTACTTTCAGGGCATGAGTTTCTTCAGCAAGGAAATCATATGCTTAAATGGAAAATTAATTGAAGGGAAGAAGAATACTTCCGTTAGGTTTTTTACTTAATTTAAAATTAAACACAATTGCTTTAAGTGAGCAACATCTTAAAAGATGGTGTTAAAATCATACCCCAGAAGCCAAAAATATGATAATAAAAGGTTTACAGTGCCTGTGTTACCAGTCTGCAATCCCATTTTCTCTCCAATGTTTATAACTAGCATGGAACTGAGAGAATTAAGAACAGTCTTCTTTCAGCTTCTCTAAGACTTGTTTTAAACCTGAATTCCTTAAGGCAGGGGAGAAAAGGGAATTCCCTGTTTCTGCATCCGCCACTCCCATTGCTCTTAACACACACGCGCGTGCACACACACACACACAACTACTTTTCCCAGAATGAAATCTACTTTTTTCATCTATTCTTTCTCGCAGCCTGCACTCCCTCCCCCAAATCTCTCCCTCCAAACCTAAATTTCAGAATTTGACTGAGTGACATTCTGTCAAGATCAAAGTCAAATGATAATTTCCATGAAAATTAAAGTAATTTCAGTCTCCCTCTCTCCCTGAAAGCCTGGGTCTCCTGCCAGTGAAACACTATAAACATTCCACATTTCCCCTTCTCCTCAGGACCAAACCCCATGCTCCCTCTTTTTTCTTCTGGCATCTCTTCTCTTCAAGTGCATTACTGCTTTTCCGCAGAGATGAATTTGAAGCTGAGCATTTCTGCAAACAAGATTTAGCTACTTTTAGTCTGTCTCTGGCTCTCTCTCTCTCTGGGGTAAGCAGTGGCTGTGAGGCTTGAGGCTGAGGTGAGAATAAAGGACCAAGAAGGGGCAGGGGAGAAAGTTAGAAGATGGAGTGCTGGTGGTGGTGGTGGTGTGAGGATGGTGGGAGATGAAGTGGGGATATAGGAAATTGGTATTTAGTGACTTTCTGTATGTCAGGTATCACTGTAGGTATAAGAAAAAATTTTTATTTTACATATGAGTAGCCTCAAACTCATGGAAATCGTTTCAAATTTTCATTGTCAAAGAGCTTATAAAGGGCCTAGTTAAAATACTAACCCCTTGCTGTCTGACCCCAGAGTCCAGGTTTTGTACAGAAGTATGAGGTCAGTGGCATAAATATGGGGAGGACTGGGAGGGGCTGTACGCCACACCGTGACCCCACCATTACACACTGCTGGTGACTTCCTTTACACGTCTTTATGGTGAATTATCCAACTGACCTTGTATATAACAAAGGGACCAAAAGCACCTGCAAACTAGAGTTTGGACAAAGACCTTACCCTCTCTTATTGCCTCACCCTCCCTCCGTGCACAATCATGTATATGCTCAAGTAGCTCCTTGTGCAGGGGGGCAGAGGAAGTTCTGATTTTGATCTTAAAGTGGAAGGGGACCCTTTCTGAAATCACTGATGCGTTCCAGGAACCCTCCCACAAAGTCATTGACTGGAGGAGTGACTTCATATTTCCCTTTGACCAAGATGTTACCTGGGAAGTTTTGTGCATTTGAAAATCATTTTCCCCCTCAAGAAATGGAATAGTAATTTCTCCACTTAGTTAGGAAACACTCTCAGAAAGGAAAAATGCAGTATTTTTTTTTATTTGAGAGGAAAATATCAAATTCCTAACATAGGAAATCTCCCTAGAGTCTACCTTCAGTAGGAAAGCTCATTTTGTATTTTGCAAGTTTTATGAGAAAAGCATTCAGCTCTAATAAGTAGCTATTTGAGTATTATTCCTTGTGTGTTAAATTCATTTGTTGAGACTAACATAATACCATGGGATGGAGACTGGTCCCAGTAGGAGTTAATAAGTCATCCTGGGGATTATGACATGAAATGTTCAGATATCCATTATTAAAAATGAATCTGTTTTCTTTTGCTACTTTTCTTCCTAGTGGGGAAAAGAAAGCAAAGGAAAAGTACCGTATAGATTCCACTAAAACAAACAAACAAACCAAATCCTAGAGCGTATATTCAATAAAATCTTGGCTTGACATAAGGTCCTGATTTGGTAATATGAGTCGGCAGGTGGTTTTCCTGATCTAGTTGGATAGGAATATAAGGAAATAGAAGTCAGAATTAACATTTAATGAGCACACTACCCATGCCTGTTGCCATGTAACTTTACAACACTTGCTCTCCCACTCCTATTCTGAGCTCAGCCTTGTGACTTGCTTTGGCCGATGGAATGTTAACAAATGTGATGCAAGCAGAAACCCGAAAGGTGCTTGAGTTTCCACTTGTTCTTGTACCCTGCCATTGCCATGAGAACATGTCTGTGTTAGCCTGATGGAGGATGAGAGACACACGGAACAGAGTTAAGTCATGCCAGTTACCCCAGCTGAGACAATCTAGATTAGTCAACACCCAGGCAATCCGTGAACATATAAGCAAGTCCAAGACCAAAAGAACTGCTTAGCTGAGCCAAGATCAGCAAAGCTTCTGAGCACACCTCCCAGATGCATGAGTAATAAATGTTTATTGTGTGGTTTGTTATGTAGTATTATTGTGGCACTAGATAATCGATAGAAAACCTACAGTGAGGAAATGGTTTCTGGATATCAAAACACACTGTAATTGTGTTGCATGTCATATGCAAGTGACAGTAGGGACTTGTGTTAAGGTTGACTGTAGCCCTGTGTGAATGAGCCACATCCAGGTAAGTAGCGGAAGGGGTTTCACTTAAAAGATGAGATCATTTTTGCACCATTTGCTCAGGGAAAAGGAGTCTCTCTCCAGGTGGAAATTAAGATTAAGGATCATAGTCAGGTGGATGTTATGATAGGATCTCTCTTAGGCAGGAGCTTTTGTCTAGGAGGTTGTTTCTCTATGGTCCATCCAGAATGACTTTAGCTGTGCAGGTATTGACCAGGAGGTGAGAATTGGTGGACCCAGGTGTTTCCATGTGACCATGATGATGATGATGATGGCAGCTGACTCTTACTGAGCAAGTTGCTTATTATGTCCCAGGTGCTATACTCAGCCCTTGATATATATTAGCTCATTTAATCTTCATAACAATCCTATCAGATAGGTATTACTTTTTCCCCCATTTTATACAGGAGGAAACTGAAGCCCAGAGCTCTTAAGTGACTTGCCAGAGACAAATAAGAATGAAAGAATAGGGCTTCCCTGGTGGCGCAGTGGTTGAGAGTCCGCCTGCCGCTGCAGGGGACACGGGTTCCTGCCCCGGTCTGGGAAGATCCCACATGCCACGGAGCGGCTGGGCCCGTGAGCCATGGCCGCTGAGCCTGCGCGTCCGGAGCCTGTGCTCCGCAACGGGAGAGGCCACAACAGTTAGAGGCCCGCGTACCGCAAAAAAAAAAAAAAAAAGAATGAAGAATAGAGCTGGGTGGTCACAAATCTGGCTCAAGAACCTCTATGCCAAAGGGCTTATGGAACCAAATAGACAAGTTGAGTTGGGACCAGAATTTTATACTTTGTAAACTGGGCTGTTTATATTCCTTGTATGTAGTTTCTGACTCTGCATGGGAACAAATTTCATCCCACATGAGACCAATATCATGGTGGCAACAGGAAGAGAATAGACAGAGCTAGAGTTGGGAGTGAGAGCAAGAGAACAAGAAGAAAACCTCGATGGGAAGGTGAAGTTGGGGGACAAGGTCAAGTGCCCTCAGTCAGGGGCTTACCTCACTCACTTTCCCTGGGAGATTCTCTACCTGGTGCTGTTTCCTTAGAGGTTCTGGGTTTAATTTTATTGAAGAAAGTGGAATTTCCTTATGTTTTGTAAGTGCCAGGCACTTTTCTAAGCATTTCACATACATTATGCATTGAATTTTAACAACCACCCTCCAATGATTAAAGGTATTTTTAGCCTTAGTTTCAAAGATCCGTGCTATTCAAAATGCAGTTCCTGGACTGGGTGGCAGGCAGTGAGCTCTTTCTTTCCAGTCCACAGTGAGATGAGACACTGACAGCAGGTGTCTAGAGACTTTTAACAATTAGAGTAATTTTTTGACTGTTAAATCTAATCATCTAAAAAGAGTGTATATTTTATGTCTATGCTTTTTATTTTCCTGGTAATCAATTTCAGTGAATTTTACATCAGTATTCTTCCTCAAATAGATTGGAAATTTAAGAAATATGGTTTAAGAAACATGTCTAGATAATAGAACTGAGGCTCAGAGAAATGGAGTAACTTGCCGCAGTTTTAGTCATTAAGAGGCAGGGCAAGACTCAAACTCAAGTCCTAATCCAATGCCCATCAACTCACTTTATTTTTATTAAAATTAACATCCAACTTGACTAAACTGTGCCTGCCCATACCTGCCTATTTAAACAATGACACTAAGCTTGATTTTGAGAGGCTGAGAGGAGGGTGGTAGGCACTGGGCCTTTCTGTTGCTGGTCAGTCGAGTCATTCCAGAGCATAGAAATTGGACTTGAGAGCTGGACTTTATCAAAATGATGCTACCCATGTGTTCATGTAGTAGACACACAGCCATGGCATGATTCATGTAGAATCTCTTGGAAATAACAGCAAAGCTTTCTCCTTTGCTCCTTCTGTGACTCCCTAAAGGAGAAAAATAGGAAATACATAAAATTCTCATTTAAGAAAAATTGTCTAACAGACCCTACATTTAGTGAAGCAGTTCATTTTGTGGTTTAAAATTCAAAGGAATTTCTTCCTATCATCTGTTAAAAATACAGTCGTGTAGTGATTACCACGAAAAGTAGTAGATAGACATGGGCTCTGGAGCAAAAGACACATTAGACTGGGGTCCTGCCTTTGCCATTGTCTTACTCTGCAATCTTGGCATCATGCTAACATTTCTGAACTTAGTTTCTCATTTGTAAAATATGAATAATTCATACCTCATAGGATTTTGGGATAATTTAGTAAGGTAACTTATGTAAACTGCTCTCATCAAGTCTGAAGTAGGAGGATAATTACATCAGATGCCCCCAAACCAAATCCATTTAACCAGCTTGTTTGAGATCCTTTCAAATGCTGTGGCTGTACAACCTCTTAATAATTAAAAGTTTTTTTTTCTTTTTTTTTTTAATTAGTTACTCAGCAAGTAGGGTTTTTTGGTCAAGGAATGAAACAAGGTCATTTGACTCAATTGTAAAAATTGAATTAACTGAATGATTTGCATGTTTTGTTTCCGTACACAGAGTCTAATAATTCAGGATGATATTCTGGTCTGTTGCACATTGAAAAGTGATTTCATTGAGTCTGTGATGTACTCACCTTCATAGATTACTGATAATCTTATCTCATAAGGATGTTGGGAGAGTCAATTAGATTATGTAATATATACGTGGTACATGATAAGCACTGAATAAATATATTTCCCCCGTATTCTGCTTTATTTATAAGTGCTGCTGTTTTTAGGTCAATGCCACTTTATAGCATTTGATTATATATAATCAAATAGTACTTTTCTTTTAATTTAAGACTTAACAGGATGAAATTATTTGTACTTAGAAGGTAGAGATATGGGCACCTGTGATTTAAAGCCATTATGAATTTGCCTTGAAACGCTATGGTGAAATTTCTCCAAATGAATGATAATCAAATCTCTATGATAAATGATTCCCAAGGTCTGCACTCCCAACTAGTTTGTGAAGCAGCATTGAGCCTTTGGCATTTCCTCAGTAATTTGTCCCTAAATTGTGTCAACGAGTGCTTGTGTACTTTTTAGAGTTTTACCTGTTTTTGCCTTTAACCTTTCCAATATCCATTTCTGAGCAAGACACAAACCTGTGCTTTAAACTGTTAATTGATTTTCCTTGCAACATCCCATGGGTCTGAAGTCAAAAGCCTCTTTCAGGAGCTCATTATAGGCAACATTGGAAACTATTTCCGAAACTAAACCATATAGGATTAGTTAGAAAACCACCTGGAAATATTGGATAACTTTATTTCTATCACCCGGCTGTCACTTTGGTTGAATCCACAGCTTTTAGATCCTTCCAGAGTACACAAAATAACCAGCTCACAGGATTATTTAAGCATTAAATGAGATGAGGTATATAAGAGTACTTTCCAAATTATCAGCAGTATACAAAGGCTATACCAAGGTCAGATATTGTTATTTCATAGAATGTTTTTGCTTCTCTGTGGTTCCTTCATGGTCACAAGATGGCTGCCATAGCCGAATGTCACATACTTATATGACAGTGTTCCAAGCAGGAAGGTTTTCTCAAAGTTTTATCAGGCAGGAAAATCTTTCCCAGAAGTCCCCACTCCAGCAGACTGCTCTTAAGTTTTCATTGGGCAAAACTAGGTCACACATTCATCCCTAAGGGAGGATAATAGAATTATCCATCCCAGGCAAGGGGAAACAGGATTACCAAGATTGATTTAGGCCAAAATGACACAAAGGGTCTGATTTAAAGGTCTTTGATATCCAGCCTCCAGTCCCAAGATCCTAGCATAGCTGTTCTGGGCTCCCTTACTTCTTGGCTCCTAGTCAGCTTTCATACAGACACTTCTCTCATCTAACCACTTCTTGGACATCTTGACTGTGCATTCTGATATTCCTTCTTAAAGTGTACTTAGCATTTCCATGAAGGAAGTATGGCAAAAAAAATCCTCCAAGTGTGCCTGAACTATACTACATGCATTCTTCCATGTTTGTCTCCTTCTCTGTACCTCTTGTCCATCCATGGTAATGTGGAATTGGAGGGGAATAGTGAGCTTGGAATCAGGTGGACCTGAGTATGGCTCCATCACATCTTAGCTAAGTCATAGAACATTTTTGGAACTTCATTTCCTCATCTATAAAAGAATGATAAAAATACCTCTACATAGGATGGAAAATACCTGGCATATGGTAGGGAACCAAAAGAGGTGACCCGTTTCTTTGTTATTTTCATTGTCAAGCCACACATCAGTTCCTGTGATTGCTCTATATCCAAGATGGGTTCCGACTCTTCACCTTGCTCACTGTGTTGGAGA
Source organism: Phocoena sinus (assembly GCF_008692025.1). Classification (NCBI taxonomy): domain Eukaryota; kingdom Metazoa; phylum Chordata; class Mammalia; order Artiodactyla; family Phocoenidae; genus Phocoena; species Phocoena sinus. The sequence goes on from NC_045768.1 coordinate 69,511,402, forward strand.
CCTGGTTTTTGATGGCTTATTCTGGCTTTAATACTGTTCTCCTTCAAGACATGCTCATTGCTTCTAATATTCTGCTTTTTGTCTATTGATTCCAACCTAACTCTGGATAAAAGATGCTCAAACCCCTGTGCCGCAGTCTGAAAGACACAGCAATAAAAAATTTCATCTTCTTGTGAAGATGAATAAAATAAGACAAATGCAATGAACATATGAGAAAGTGCCATCAGGGACAGCAAAGCCCAGTTGCAGTCATAAACAAAGGCTGGACAGGTGGCTAATTGCAATGGGTAAGGTAGGCTCTGGCAACATGAATAGCTACAAGGACAGTAAAACTTCACAGGACTGTGTTCACATAGGGTATGGTAAAAGAAGCAACAGAAACAGATCAGGAAAAGACAACAGATCAAAAGAGAAAGGGACCTGGGCATGACCCAAGCCATTCGGATAAATGAAGTGTTGAGAAAAGACCTGGAAGCTCAGAAGACCCATTTCTGTAGATTTCCTTTAAAACATAATGAAACACTTAGAATTAGCTATATTTGTTTAATTGGGGTACATAGTCAACTTAGGTTTTAAACTTTTTCATGGTGTGTGTGTTGTTACGCCAAGAATTTATTTTCATTTCATTTTTAGATATACACGTGTAGACCCTCAAAAGAAGCCGAGTAACATCTAGTACAGTTCAGTCTGGCTCTAACCACTGATTATCCCTAACTGGTTTCACTTGCACTCTTAGCCACACAGGGCTGGGGTGTGGTGAAATGTCTCACAAATATTTACCTGCTCTCACCTGTTGTTGAGACCATGGGTTCAGCATTTAACCTAGGAGCAGAAGCAGAAGACAGATTGGCCATTGTCGTCAGGTCCTTTTTGTTGGCACTCTAGACTGCTTGGAAACTATACACTGCCCCACACGAGTTGTTGAGTATGTACTCAACGCCTGACCTCAGCTAATCTGATGACTGGTTTCCTGACCCTCTTCTTTGCCCTGGCGTTTATGTTGTTGAAGAGTAACATTTGTTTTGATTGCCAGCCAGGGTCTCCTATCTCCCCACCTTACCATTTCTGGGGAGATCTGCATCTTACAGTCTTAAGTGGCAACATTTCTTCTTACCAGTTATGCAGTCCTCTTTCCTCTAGTCACCAGATTGCTCAGTCCTGCCCTCCTCACTGGCTTCTGGCCTCTTCCCAACAGAATCAGTCCTCTGTGGATCTCTGCCCTGAGTCCCAGTCTCATTCCCAGTTTCAAACTCTAAATTTGACCTGCTGTTCCCTCAGTTCCAGTGCCTCCCCAGAATAAGCTGTTTTGGTACAGCCTCCTCTTAGCAATTGTGAGAAAACACAGTGGAAGAGAAACAGGCATCTCACGAGCATCTTCCCACTCTCTTGGGCTCCATAGACCTTAAAGGAAGGGCCCAACACTAAGATGGTGAGGGCAAAGCCTGGTACCCAGTGTTTACCTAGAAAACACATCCCTTTTTCTGTCAGTGGTATACTCATCTCTCCCTAACTTTTAAGGCAAGTATAACCCCTAGATCAGAACATCAATTTCGTTTCCAAAGAATCCAAGAGAAGTAGCTTTAATTTCATCAAATCTAAATGATAACAATAAGAGCAAACTTTCATTGAGTGCTTAACTGTGTTATCTAATATACTCCTCTCACCAACCTCCTGAGGTATCATTCTGATCATCCCCACTTTACAGATGAGAAGACTGGGAAACAGAGAGGCAAAGTAACTTTGGCAAGATTACACAGCAAATAATTGCCAGACAGGATTCAAAGTTGTACATTCTGCAGAGTCTGAGCTCTTGACCATTATGGAATGTGCTTCCAGATCTTTGATATTATACTTGGTATAAATATATAATTAAACAAGTCATAGAGGATATGAAAATTGTGGATTTTGGCAGGGATTTTTCTTTAAAAGTTGGGAGATTTAAAAAAATTTTTTTGCATGTGAAAATAAGTAATTTATCCTTTAATCAAAAGGAAGATAGGGGCTTCCCTGGTGGCGCAGTGGTTGAGAGTCTGCCTGCCGATGCAGGGGATACGGGTTCGTGCCCCGGTCCAGGAAGATCTCACATGCTGCAGAGTGGCTAGGCCCGTGAGCCGTGGCCGCTGAGCCTGCGCGTCCGGAGCCTGTGCTCCACAACGGGAGAGGCCACAACAGTGAGAGGCCCACGTACCGCAAAAAAAAAAAAAAAAAAAGGAAGATACATGGAGACACGTGATTAATGCTTTGAGAAAGCATTCAGCCATGTATATAGCCTAAAGTGTAAAGTCATTTATATAGCCTGAATGGTTCCAGACATAATGGTGCTTTGGTTGCCTTCATACCACTAGCCCTCCAAGTGGGCATGTGTGACTGTCCCCTTGGTGGCCTTTTGATGTCAGCGGGCTGAAAACTCTGCCAGATCGTGCTAAGTGCCTCCATTTTCAAACATGTAGAGGCTTGTAGCTTAATTATGCCTGTGCAGAATGATGATTACTGCATCTTTTTCCAATCACCTTTCTCCATGCTCCCACACCTCAGACCACCCTGCTTCTTTATTCTTTATCCCATAAATACTCTGAGCCCCTTACCTTTGGGGAGGCAGATCTGAGACTTGTTTTCCCATCTCCTCACTTGGCTGCCTTATGGATAAACCCTCTCTTTGCTGCAAACCTCAGCATCTCAGCATTTTGGCTTGCTGCAAGTTGGGCAAAACAAACCTGGTTTGGTAACACTTGAATACACTATCTTAACCAAAGATGAAAGTTAATATCACCAAAATTGGGACCAACCCATATCATGTACTTCCCAATATGATGCACTGAGAAAGAGACACTATTAACTCAATACTGTTCCTGCCCAAAATGCATAACCTGAATTAATCCCTGAAGAAACATCAGACAAACCCAAATTGAGGGACATTCCACAAAACTATTGACCTGTACTCTTCAGAAACTTCAATGTCATGAAGGCAAAAGAAAGACTAAGAAACTGTTCCAGATTAAAGGAGTCTAAAGAAAAATGCAAGATAAGAGTAAAGAGTGGTCCTGGATTAAATCATGGACTAGAGGAAAATGTTGAAAATAAAGGGAAATATTGGAAATTTGAATGAAGTTGGAACATAAACCGTATTAGAGAACAGTCAACTTAGAGAAAAATGCACAACATAAACGTTTTGAGTTTGTTTTATTTAGGGAATTGCTGAGGACTATAGCCTGGGAAACAGCCTCTCAGTGGCTCTGAGGGAACTGCTCTGAAAAGGTAGGAAAGAAGCCAGTTTACATATAATTTTTTTGGCTAGGGAATACATGCAGTCAAGCATACATCTTGGTAAAAGATTACTGCTAATCACAAATAACAGATAAATCAAGTTAATAATTTTAGTGCTTTTCTATGCACAGGAAAATGCAAGAATCTGGGGTCATTGAAATTCTTCTTAAGATATACATCTAACTATCTAAGGGCATGTTTACCCAAAGCACAGAACGCCACATCCTGTTTTTCATCCCAAATTCCCCTCAGGTTCCACTGTCAGGGGGCAGTTGCTGTGGGTACGTAGAACAGGGTGGTGAGCAATGCTCTTTCTTTTTCTTTGTTCATAGAACAGTATTATAGCAATGTTAAATTTCTGATTTTGATAACAGTATCGTGATGATGTAAGAAAATGTCCTTGTTCTTAGGATATATATGCTTAAGTATTTAGGGGTAAATCTCCAATCTACATTCAAATATGTAAGGAAAATTATATATTTTTTCTGTGTGTTTGGAAGAGAGGGAGAGAGAAAGAATGATAAATGGGCAAAATATAAACAGTTGGTGAATTTGGATAAAGTATATAAGTCGGCTCCTGGTGTTCTTGTGACTTTTTCATATGTTTGAACTCATATTAAAGTGTTTTAAAAGTTCAAAGAAATTTCAGCAAGGTACACGCAATTAAAGGCAAACTTAAATGCATTCTAGTGGGTGCCTTGGAGGAGTGTGAGTTGAGACAGGGATAAAGGAGAAAAATAAATAAAACGAGAGTGGGACCATGCTTTACTGATGATTGTAGACCACAAACCAAAGAGAACGATGACCTCTCTGCAGCAAGGTCAGAAAGAGATAATGGAGAGATAGGTACAAGCTCCTTATAACAAGAGCAGTCTGGATACTATTCTGAAATAATAACTTGGATTTGATTTACTAAATCTTTCCTTTTCCCCTGCATTTCAGGCAAGTAGCTGGAACCCTGATATGTCCTTGCTCTGGGGATTTTTGTAGGGTTGGAAGCAGCAGCTATTTGAAGACAATTATATCTCCTGTCTTTTACAAAAGCCTAAACCCAATGAAGGGATTTAGCTGAGAAGTGCATTTGAGGGTATTTGCAGAGAAGAGGGAGAGATTTCACATAGAATAAAAAAAAAAAAAAAGCTGGAGGTCAGAGAAGGAAGAGGCAATCTAGGGCAGATGGGCTCTGGACACAGAGTTCCCAACTACACCAAATAACTATTTTTTTATTGGACCAGAAAGGATCATGTGCCAGGGATAATGGGTATCTCAAACATATATACCAGGGAGATCAGGAGAGGCAGGCAGGAGAGGCCCTCCAGGAGGAGGAGAGGAGGGCATTTGCCTTGCCCACTGGAGTCCAGGAAGCCTGTTGGGCTCCCAGGTGAGGTCCCTTGCCCTCTGAAACCAGGGATGGGGGACATGCCTAGGCCCCTTCTGTTCCTTTAGCCTAAGACCCACCCCCCACAGCCCCCAGGGCCTTTTCCAGCCCTGTGGGTCCTGAACATTGGCCCCGCCCACCACCCAAATCTCACCCTTGCTTAGGCTCTGCCCTCCACAGCCAAGGCCTTCCCCCCCTTTTTTTTTCTTTCTTTCTTTTTTTTTCTATTCCCTCCTCCTCTTTTTTTACTATTGTGGTACTGATGTACCTTATGGTTGTTGATTTGTCTATATTTTTATTTTTATATTCTTTCTAACGTATCTCTTAGTTTCCTAGTCTAATTTTATTTTTTATTTTTTTATTCTCTCTTTTTTTTTACCACCCCACATGGCTTGCAGGACCTTGGTTCATGAGCTGGGGGTCGGGCCAAAGCTCCTGCAGTGGGAGCACCAAGTCCAAACCACTGGACTAACAGAGAACCTCAGACCCCAGGGAATATTCATCAGAGTGAACTCTCACAGAGGTCCTCATCTCAGCACCAAGACCCAGCTCTACCCAACAGCCTACAAACTCCAGGGTTGGAAGCCCCAGGCCAAACAACCAGTAAGACAGGAACACAATCCAACTCATAAAAAAAAAAAGAGAGAGAGAACAAAAATATATGTCACAGATGAAGGAGCAAGATAAAAACCTACAAGACCAAATAAATGAAGAAGGAAGTAGGCAATCTACCTGAAAAAGAATTCAGAGTAATGATAGTAAAGATGATCCAGAATCTTGGAAATAGAATGGAGGCAAGGATTGAGAAAATACAAGAAATGTTTAACAAAGATCTAGAAGAACTAAAGAACAAACAGAGATGAGCAACACAATAACTGAAATGAAAAATACACTAGAAGGAATCAATAACAGAATAACTGAGGCAGAAGAACGAATAAGTGAGCTGGAAGACAAAATGGTGGAAATAAATGCCAAGGAGCAGAATAAAGAAAAAAGAATGTAAAGAGTCGAAGACAATCTCAGAGACTTCTGGGACAACACTAAATGCACCAACATTCGAATTATAGGGTTCCCAGAAGAAGAAGAGAAAAAAAAAGGGTCTGAGAAAATATTTGAAGAGATTATAGTGGAAAACTTCCCTAACATGGGAAAAGAAATAGTCACCCAAGTCCAGGAAGCACAGAGAGTCCCATAGAGGATAAAACCTAGGAAAAACACACCAAGACACATATTAATCAAACTAACAAAAATTAAATTCAAAGAAAAAATACTAGAAGCAGCAAGGGAAAAACAAAAAATAACATACAAAGGAATCCCCATAAGGTTATCAGCTGAGTTTACAGCAGAAACTCTGCAGGCCAGAAGGGAGTGGCAGGATATACTTAAAGCAATGAAAGAGAAAAACCTACAACCAAGATTACTCTCATTCAGATTTGATGTAGAAATCAAAAACTTTTCAGACAAGCAAAAGCTAAGGGAATTCAGCAGCACCAAGCCAGCTTTACAACAAATGCTAAAGAAACTTCTCTAGGCAGGAAACACAGAGAAGAAAAAGACCCACAAAAACAAACCCAAAACAATTAAGAAAATGGTAATAGGAACAAATATATCGATAATAACGTTGAATGTAAATGGATTAAATGCCCCAACCAAAAGACACAGACTGGCTGAATGGATACAATATCAAGACCTATATATATGCTGTCTACAAGAGGCCCACTTCAGACCTAGAAACACATACAGACTGAAAGTGAAGGGATGGAAAAAGATACTCCATGCAAATGGAAATCAAAAGAAAGCTGGAGGAACAATACTCGTATCAGATAAAATAGACTTTAAAATAAAGACTGTTACAAGAGATAAGGAGGGACACTACATAATGATCAAAGAATCAATCCAAGAACATATAACAATTATAAATGTTTATGCACCCAACATAGGAGTAACTCAATACATAAGGCAAATGCTAACAACCATGAAAGGAGAAATCAACAGTAGCACAATAATAGTGGGGGACATTAACACCCCACTTACACCAATAGACAGATCATCCAAACAGAAAATAAATAAGAAACACAAGCTTTAAATGACACATTAGACAAGATATATTTAATTGATATTTATAGAACATTCCACCCAAAATGGCAGATTACGCTTTCTTTTCAAGTGCACACACACAGAACATTCTCCAGGATAGATCACATCTTGGGTCACAAATCTACCCTCAGAAAAGTTAAGAAAATTGAAATTGTATCAAGCATATTTTCTGACTACAACACTATGAGATTGGAAGTCAATTACAGGAAAAAAAACTATAAAAAACACAAATACATGGAGGCTAAGCAATGTGCTACTAAATAACCAAGAGATCATGGAAGAAATCAAAGAAGAAATAAAAAAATACATAGAAACAAATGACAATGAAAACACAATGACCCAAAACTTTAGAACTGCAGCAAAAGCAGTTCTAAGAAGGAAGTTAATAGCAATTCAATTTCACCTCAAGAAACAAGAAAAATCTCAAGTAAACAATCTAACCCTACACTTAAAAAACTAGAGAAAGAAGAAAAAAGAAAACCCAAAGTCAGTAGAAGGAAAGAAATCACAAAGATCAGAGCAGAAATAAATGAAATAGAAACAAAGAAAACAATAGCAAACATCAATAAAACTAAAAGCTGGTACTTTGAGAAGATACAAAAAATTGATAAACCCTTAGCCAGACTCATCAAGAAAAAAAGGGAGAAGGAGCAAATCAATAAAAGGAGAAATGAAAAAGGAGAAATCACAACTGACACTGCAGAAATACAAAGGATTATAAGAGACTACTACAAACAACTATATTCCAAAAAAATGGACATCCACGAAGAAGTGGAAAAATTCTTGGAAAGGTACAATTTTCCAAGACTGAACCAGGAAGAATTAGAAAATATAAACAGACCTATCACAAGCAATGAAATTGAAACCATAATTAAAAATCTTCCAACAAATAAAAGTTCAGGGCCAGATGGTTTCACAGGCAAATTCTATCAAACATTTAGAGAAGACTTATCACCAATCCTTCTCAAACTCTTCCAAAAAGTTGCAGCGGAAGAAACACTCCCAAATTCATTCTATGAAGCCATCATCACCCTGATACCAAAGCCAGAAAAAGATAGCACAAAAAAAGAAAATTATAGACCAATATCACTGCTGAGCATAGATGCAAAAATCCTCAACAAAATACTAGCAAACAGAATCCAACAACACATTAAAAGGATCATACACCATGATCAAATGGAATTTATCCCAGGGATGCAAGTATTCTTCAATATACGCAAATCAATCAATGTGATACACCACACCAACAAATTAAGAAATAAAACCATATGATCATCTCAATAAATGCAGAAAAAGCTTTTGACAAAATTCAGCACCCATTTATGATAAAAACTCTCCAGAAAATGGGCATAGAGGGAACGTACCTCAACATAACAAAGGCCATATATGACAAACCCACAGCAAGCATCATAGTCAATGGTGAAAAAATGAAAGTATTTCCTCTAAGATCAGGAACAAGATAAGGATGTCCACCCTCACCACTCTTAGTCAACATAGATTAGGAAGTCTTAGCCACAGCAATCAGAGAAGAAAAAGAGATAAAACAAATACAAATTGGAAAAGAAGAAGTAAAACTGTCACTGTTTGCAGATGACATGATGCTATACATAGAAAATCCTAAAGATGCCACCAGAAAACTACTAGAGCTAATCAATGAATTTGGTAAAGTTGCAGAATACAAAATTAATGCACAGAAATCTCTGGCATTCCTATACACCAACAACAAAAAATCAGAAAGAGAAATTAAGACAACAGTCCATTTTCCATTGCAACAAAAAGAATAAAATACCTAGGAGTAAACCTGCCTAAGGAGGCAAAAGACCTGTATGCAGAAAACTATAAAACACTGATGAAAGAAATCAAAGATGACATAAACAGATGGAGAAATATACCATGTTCTTGGATTGGAAGAATCGATATTGTGAAAAAGCACTCTACCCAAAGCAATCTACAGATTCATTGCAATCCCTATCAAACTACCAATGGCATTTTTCACAGAATTAGAACAAAAAATTTTACAATTCATATGGAAACACAAAAGACCCTGAATAGCCAAAGCAATCCTGAGAAAGAAAAACAGAGTTGGAGGAATCAGGCTCCCCAACTTCAAACTATACCGCAAAGCTACAGTAATCAAGACAGTATTGTACTGGCATGAAAACAGAAATATAGATCAATGGTACAGGATAGAACACCCAGAGACACACCCACTCACATATGGGCACCTAACTTACAACAAAGGAAGCAAGAACATACAATGGAGAAAAGACAGCCTCTTCAATAAGTGGTGTTGGGAAAACTGGACAGCTACATGTAAAAGAATGAAATTAGAACACTACCTAACACCATACACAAAAATAAACTCCAAATGGATTAAAGACTTAAATGTAAGACCAGACACTATAAAACTCTTAGAGGAAAACATAGCAAAAACACTCTTTGACATAAACCACAGCGGGATCTTTTTTTTTTCTTTTTTTTTTTTGCGGTACGCAGGCCTCTCACTGTTGTGGCCTCTCCTGTTGCGGAGCACAGGCTCCGGACGTGCAGGCTCAGCGGCCATGGCTCACGGGCCCAGCCGCTCCGTGGCATGTGGGATCTTCCCGGACCGGGGCACGAACCCGTGTCCCCTGCATCGGCAGGCGGACTCTCAACCACTGCGCCACCAGGGAAGCCCAGCAGGATCTTTTTTGACCCACCTCCTATTGTAATGGAAATAAAAACAAACAAACAAATGGAACTTAATTAAACTTAAAAGCTTTTGCACAGCAAAGGAAACCACAAACAAAACAAAAAGACAACCCTCAGAATGGGAGAAAATATTTGCAAATGAAACAACAGACAAAGGATTAATCTCCAAAACATACAAGCAGCTTATGGAGCTCAATATCAAAAAAAACAAACAATCCAGTTAAAAAATGGGAGGAAGACCTAAACAGACATTTCACCAGGGAAGGCATACAGATGGCCAAGAGGCATATGAAAAGATACTCAACATCACCAATTATTAGAGAAATGCAAATCAAAACTACAATGAGGTATCGCCTCACACCAGTCAGAATGGCTATTATCAAAAAATCTAGAAACAATAAATGCTGGAAAGGGTGTGGTGAAAAGGGAACCCTCCTGCACTGTTGGTAGGACTGTAAATTGATACGACCTCTATGGAAAACAGTATGGAGGTTCCTTAAAATACTAAATATATAACTACCATATGACCCAGCAGTCCCACTACTGGGCACATACCCTGAGAAAACCATAATTCAAAAAACACATGTACCACAATGTTCATTGCAGCTCTGTTTACAATAGCCAGGACATGGAAACAACCTAAATGTCCATCGACAGATAAATGGCTAAAGAAGATGTGGCACATGTATGTAATGGAATATTACTCGGCCATAAAAAGAAACAAAATTGAGTTATTTGTAGTGAGGTGGATGGACCTAGAGTCTGTCATACAGAGTGAAGTAAGTCAGAAGAGAAAAACAAATACTGTATGCTAACACATACATATGGAAGCTAAAAAACAAAACCATGGTACTGATGAACCTAGTTGCAAGGCAGGAATAAAGATGTAGACATAGAGAATGAACTTGAGGGCATTGGGTGGGAGGGGAAGCTGGGGCGAAGTGAGAGTAGCATCAACATATATATACTACTGAATGTAAAATAAACTAGTGGGAAGCAGCAAAGTAGCACAGTGAGATCAGCTTGGTGCTTTGCAGTGACCTAGAGTGATGGGATAGGGAGGGTGGGAGGGAGGCTCAAGAGGGAGGTGATATAGGGACATATGTATCCATATGGCTGATTCACTTTGTTGTACAACAGAAACTAGCAAGTATTGTGAAGCAATTATACTCCAATAAAGATCGATTAAAGAAAGAAAACATATACAGAGTGGGTAGATAAATGATGGCCAGAAGGATCTCTCTGATGATGTGCTGCTGTGTAAGACCCCAAGGTCTTTGTGCAATCCTTGGGAAAGTCTTATTAATAACTTAAATATCCTGCAAGGACAGATAGCTGGGTGCTAGATGTAGATCTAATTTAACTGCAGAGAATAAGAGAATGGACATTTCTGAACTCTTGAATTTGTGAAATAGATTTCCAACCTGCATCAAATATGTGCTTCTATTTATCAAGTAGTCATTTACTAAGCTGGCTTTCCAACTTTATATCTGCATTATACCCTGTATAATTTTATGTCACCACCTGCATCACATGATCATTTGCCATCTCCAGCTAAAGAATATAGAAGGAACTTTATCAGTTCCTTAAGAAGAGAGCTTTAGAGAGAAATGGTGTTCAGAAATAACCACTAGTTGTTATCTTTAGCTTGCTCCAAGTGCCATTTTTTTTTTTAAGCTGAAGGCTGTGTCACTCCAATAGAGGGAGAAAATGTGACCCTCGTATAACTTCTACAGTCTTAAAAAGGCTTAGGACAGGTGGGTGGCAGTAGATGAAGAAAGGAAGTAGTGTCAGTGCAAGCAACCAATGTTAATGATTCCCAAGACAATTTAAGGAAAGAAGAGAATATTTTTTCTTTAAAATATTTAACAATTTTAGAAATATCAATTCTTTAACTCCCTCTAAACAAAACAAAACAAGCTCCACATCTAATTCTTAGGCATGGGGCAGTGGAGAAAATAATCTATGAACTGTCAGAATTGAGGTGAGCGAAGAGAACAGTAGTTTTGCTAAATGAGTAGCTGGGGAGGAAGGAAAGAAGAAAAACAGGTAGAAGAAATGGGCAGGTGAGTAGCTCTACTGAGTAAAAGGGGCAAGTTTCTCTGCATGCTGAAGAAAGATGACTACATCCTGGCAGAGGAAGACTTTGAGGCCAATCTGGATCATAAAGTATCAACATTGGTTTAAATATGCTTGTGTTGGCACGTGTGTGCTCTCCTTTCTAAGTGGTAAATTAGATCTTTGCCTACAGGTGTGTGAACAGCAGAGGCCTGAGATAATGATCCCAGTGTACTGCAAGTAGCTGAAACATCTCCCTTTCTGGCAGCATTTCAGTATCTTGAGCTTAGGCTATCATGTCATGTTCAGGTCTGTCCTGGCATACCTGGGATGATTTACATTAGTGCTTCTCAAACTTTCATGGACATATGAAGCACCAGGGGACCTGATTAAAAATGCAGATTCTGGTTCAGTATGTCTGAGGTAGGGCCTGAGTATCTGCATTTTCTACCACTTCTCAGGTGGTAACAATGCTGCTGATCCTCAGACCAAACTTTCATGAGCAAAAGCTTAGAACACACAGTCACACATACAGAGATATTCAAAGATGTGCAATATGCATATACATGTGTGAGTTTGGACACCCATACAGGTTGAGAAAAAGACATTTACTCATTCATTTAGGTAATAATTTTGAGTGACTTTTTAAAGGGCAGCCACTTTAGACGTGTGTTCTCATAGAGAACACATTTTAGGAATGATCTTTGCAAATGTACCTTAAAAATCACAAAATAATTCTTTGCTTTCCCAAGGCATGCCATCATTCTCCAGCACCAATCTCTTTGAATGGCCTAGTTTTCCTTAGTCTTAGTTACTACCTGACTTTAGGATGGATATTTGCCTACATGCAGTACCTAAGAAGATATTTCTCTTTACTGTCTGAAATTCTTAAAATGGCTGTATGACATAGAGGTGGGAACATGGGTGTTGAAATGAGGAGGCCTGGGCTCAAATTTCAACTGGCACTTACTACACCACTTTAACCTCCTTCAGCTCCAATTTCTGCATTTGCAATATGGTGACAATAAAATCTCCCTCATGTAGATGACTATTGACCTAATTCATCAAATATCTATGGTAGGTTGATAGCCTGCAAAAGACACAGAAATGAAGTTGATTCAATTTCTTGACTCAAGGAACTCCTAGTCTAGTAGAGAAAACAGACACAGTAGAAGTATGTAAAGGAAATAGCAGAGGGAGGAAATGATTAGTTTTACTGGGTTGGGGTTCAGGGATAAAGTCTTCCCAGTCCCAGAGGAACTGATAGAGGAGTTGGGCTTTGAATGATAGAAAGAGAGATCTGGTAGAGAAGGAGAAGATAAAGCCATGCTTCTCAAATAAAATCTGCATCCAAATCACTGGAATTGAAAGACCTGATAGTAACTGAAGCAGAGCATGTGATTCTGCATTTTCTAACAAGTTTTAAATAATGTTGGTCACATACCTGGAGAAGCAAGGGAGTAGGACATTTCAGGTTGAGGAAATACCAGCACAAAGGTGACACTGAAAAGCACTATGGTGGATTTGAAAAGCAATAAGCAGCTTTTAGCAAATACTTAGCAAATCACATATCTAATCAGTCTAATATCCAGAATATATGAAGAACCATTACAACTCAGTAACAAAAAGACTGACAATCCAATTAAAAATTGGGCAAAGAACTTGCACAGGCATTCCTTCATAAAAGACATACAAATGGTTAAAAGTCACATTAAAAGTTGCTTAATATCATTAGCCATTAGAAAAATGCAAATCAATACCACTTCACACTCACTAGCATGGCAATAATCAAAAAACAGAAAGTAACAATGTTGGTGAAAATATGGAGACATTGGAATCTCTGTAATTGCTAGTGAGCATATAAAATGGTTCAGCTGCTGTAGAAGGCAGTTTGGCAGTTTCTTAAAAAGTTAAGCATAGAATTAGCGTTTGACCAAGCAATTCCACTCCTAGGTATAGACCCCCCAAATTGCAAAGCAAATACATGTACATGCATGTTCATAGCAGCACTATTCACACCAGCCAAAAGATAGAAATAACCCAGATAACCATCAACAGTTGAATGGATAGACAAATTGTGGCATATGCATACAAAATATAATAATATATACATACAGTAATATCGTTCAGCCACAGAAAGGAATGAGGTACTGATACATGCTACAATGTGGAGGAACCTAGAAAACATTATACCAAGTGAAAGAAGCCAGACATAAAAGATTATATACTGTGTGATTCCATTTATACAAAATACCCAGAATGGGTAAATCCATAGAGACAGAAAGCACACTGGTTGTTGGGGGGTGCTGAGAGTGGGAAGGAATAGAAAGTTACTGCTTAGTGGGTACAGTTTTCCTTCTGGGATGATGCAAATTCTTTGGAACAGGGTTAATGGTGGTGATTCCACAATATTGTAATTGTACTAAGTTCACTTTAAAAGGGTTAATCATGTTGTACACCTTAAATTTATACAATTTGGTCAGTTATATCTCAGTAAAGCTGGAAAAAAAATTACAAAACAGACAACTCAGTACAAAATAAATAAATAAAATGGTTCATATTCTGTTGCGTGATTTTCAACTCAATTTTTTAAAAAGCTGCCGTTGGCCCTGATGAAAGATAATGAGCTTGAATTCAAGCGAACAGTGACAAAGGAGGAAACGATGCAGACCGTGAGAGTGGTACTGGATGGAGGAGAGCAGGAGAGAGGGAGGAGTGAAGGGTGGTACTGAAGCTTCTCACCTGGAAGAGCTGATGCTACGTTGCTGTAGATGGGAATAAGGAGGAAGATCAGGTTTGAAGTGTGAAGACAGTGAGTTTAGTTGGGTCATGAGGATGGGTGTGCCTGGGATGTGCAGGTGGAGCTCGCTCTCACAGTCAGCCGGACCACTGGCTCCTGGAATATAATGGAGAAGAGCTCTAGGACACCCTGGTGGACAAGCCTTATGGATGAAACTCCCGTCTCAATCAAAATATTGATCCATGTACAAGAAATCACTAACTTCCTACCTTACTATTACAAGATCCTTTTAGTAGATTCAGTTTTGCATTTTAATAGATTAGTGAAGACTGAGGATTATATAATATTAAGGTTTCATCCAGGGACACAAAGCATATCCATCCCAGAACCAGAATTTTTCAACACTCAAGCTCTTAGCACTCTTGCTTAAACACCACATTTACCAGGCACCATTTTACCGCTGAATCCCAGATTCAAGAACCAAGAGTTGCATCATTTCCCAGGATGGTTTGCCTCCTGGGGAAATGTATCTATCTTTGTAAAAGTCTCTCCAAATCCAGAAAGTTTCCTGGAGCAGTTTTTATTGGTATCTTAAAACCAGAGCAAGGTCATTGCTTTGAGCAAACTCAGTTTTAGCCCAAGAATCCTTCAGCATCATACATCTGTATTCTCAATTTCTTTGGGCCACATTTGTTGCTCTGTCTTCACCCACTTACCACTCTCTCCCAAAGAAAAGTGAAGCCATGAATTCCCAGGTAGAGGAAACACTTCCTCTGCTGTAGGGGCACTAAGGCAGCAACACCATCTAAGTTTTTACCACTCCCCACCCCGTGTTCATGCCCATAAGCCTCAAGTTTGGAATCTATTGGAAATGTTAATTTCATTGAAAACAAAAAACACTTTTGTAAAATTATGCTAAAGTAGCATTCAAGAATTGAGGAAGAAATTGTGAGCCCTGTAGAAATAGTTCTTTATTCACAACTGGAAACATTTGGTGGAGGTACAAGGAGGGACAGATGAACTACAGGTACGTATAGGAATTTAAGGTTTTTCTCCTTTTCTTGAACTATTTCTCTCTACAACCTCCTTGGATCCTCCTTAGTCTTCCCAGACAAGCCACATTGGAAACCTGCCCTCACAAAGTTCTCCCTCTGCCCCAGTTTAATTCTTTCCTTCCTTTGCAGCCGATTGTGAGCCACACAGCCCCAGATGGTCAGTCTGGGAACAGATATAGGCTTTTTCAAAGAGACAATATTGATTCCCTCTAGACCTACAATGACCTCTTTTTTCTATCTCTTCTTACTCCAGTTCACAAGGTTTTTAATCCCCACTGAATACAGTGCTCCAGTATGGGTCAGAGAATGGGCCACAACTCAAAATCAGCTGTTCCCATCCAGGAAGCTTTGACTGGCGCGAGCAGCGTTCCATTAAGCAGGGTCTGGTGCCATTGTTTTTTACAAGGCTCTCACCAGCTGGCCTTGCTATGCTTGGCTAAGAATTAGACAAGGGAGGGAGGATCTGGCTTGAATAGGAGGAGAGACAAGAGCTGACTTTAAAAGGTGACACCCTAAGGACAAGCTTGAAGGGACAGGGAATAGGCAATGTCCCCCACAGGGGTGGTTCTGCTTTTGCAGAAGAACCAAGGAGAGAAACAAGTTTACACTTACCTCTCTCTGAAACAAAACCAAGGTCAGAAGAACACCGAATCCACTCGTTCCAATTTGCACATGGCCTTTTGACTCCAGTTTGGGGGAAAAACCTATGAGGAAATAAAACAAAATTTTGCTTAAAACTTTAATTTTCACGATAGATATTTGCAACACAAAGATGCTCACAGCCATCACATTTTCTTGTGGAAGCTGGCTTTCTTGTCTTTTTGAAGCATCATTTATCCAGCAGCAGAGAAATATGAGATGTCCTATTTATAAATTCTGCCGCTAACACGAGCATTTAAAAATATAAACAAGACTAGATAAAAATTTTAATAAAATACATTTAAGTCATACACACTCAGCATAGTAAATATTATGCATTGATATTATTCCATGTCTGTTTAAACAGAGTTTACCAAACATAATAACCTTGTAAAAAGACGATTTTATAAAAGGTTGGGATCACTAGCTCTAGAATCAATAGAACTCTGCCACTCACTAACTGAGTACCTAGGAAGAGTCTCTTAATTTCTCTAAGCCTCATTTTTCCTCTGCAAATGGAGCTTGGAGCTTGATCATACCACCTACAATGAGGTGCATATCTTAAGCACTTAATGCTAGCCTATCGTAAGCACTTAATAAAAGATATAAATGTTATTGTCATTACTAATTTCTGATGATTTGGGAGTCATCATAAAGTATGTCAATTATTACACTTAGCCCAGTCAGTCCTTCTATATAAGTGTTCATTAAAGTGGACGTTAATACTGTGAAGTCCTTCTAGGCTGTGCTTTCTGCTAAGTGATCTGTCACTGTTCCTGATCCTTCCTGTTTCTTAGCTTTTGTGTCTTAGCCTGTTATCGTTTAGAGTCCTTCCCTTTGCTGCTTTTAATCTGATCTCCCTGTAAACTAAGAAGAATACTGCCTTTCATTTTAAGGAAACTGGATAATCTTGTGTGTTTAAATCAGTGGGTTTAAATTGCCACCCAATTCTAAACAAGCAGACTAAAGCTTCAAAATCTTCCCATAGAGAGAAGTACATGGGCTTTGTGACATTTATTTTTTTCAACCTGCTGAGAGGTGTCTTGGCGTGCGGACATATCCACTGGAGGAGGGGAGAAGAGTACTGTGCAGAGAGGGAATGGAGTGCAAAATCGTGGAGATGGGCAAGGGTGTGTTGGAGAAGGGTTAGATGTTTGGGGTGACTGGAACATAGGTCACTGTGAGGAAAGGCTGTACACTGATGAGTTTGGAGAGCTAGGGCTCAGTTATTCAGAGTATTGTGTAATGTTAATAAGAATGGTATAATTGTAAGCATTTTCAATATTTTAGGTGCTGTGTTGAATATTATACATCTATTATCTGATTTAATCCTTACCACAATCCTGTTAAATCTATACTATAATTATACTCATCCTATAGATGACAAAACTGAGGCTTGGGAGGACTAAGTAAATTGCCCAAGCTCTATCCAGGGCTATTTGATTTCAGATTCTATGCTCGTAACTACCATGCTATATTCTGCCCTAGAATTAATGTCTATGATAATCACTTTGGCTTCTTTATGTGGGCAATGGGGAGCCAGGGGAGGTTTGAAGTGGGAAAGTAATATGATGAGATTTATTTTTAGGAAAATAACTCTGAACGATGGATTATAGAGGAGAGAGGCTGAAGGCAGGGAGAACTAAAGACATTCAAAATTTGCCTGGACATTCAAAATAGACCTGAACAAGACTTAAGCTAAGGCTTCGGTAGCAGGAATGAATGTGGGGAGGGACTCAAGAAACATCCCCAAGGTAGAAGCAGCAGGACTTGGGGACTAGCTGGATGAGGGAAAAGAAGTAGAGTAATTCACCCAGGTTTTTAGCTTGATGAATGAGTGGATGGTTGGCTACATCTATGCTGGGGCAGCATTTTTTATTCTGTCCTCTAGGGAAGAGAAATATTAATGTTATCACTCAAAAGGAACCCATTAGCAAACATGCTTGGGTTAAATAGGATTGTTTGACACAGGACTTCTCAACATGTGTAAACACTACTGTGCATTGGGAATCGCCAAGAGAACTGCTCCTTAGGCACTGGGGGGATGTCCTGGCAGTATGGGTCTGGTACTCAAGAGGGCTGGCCTGGAGGTAGAACTTTGAGCATTATTTTTTTTTTTTTTTTTTTTTTTTGGTACGCGGACCTCTCACTGTTGTGGCCTCTCCCGTTGCGGAGCACAGGCTCAGCGGCCACGGCTCACGGGCTCAGCTGCTCTGCGGCATGTGGGATCTTCCCAGACCGGGGCACGAACCCGCGTCCCCTGCATTGGCAGGCGGACTCTCAACCAGTGCGCCACCAGGGAAGCCCTGAGCATTATTTTTTATTCAGCAGATCTTTGGCAGCGTTTCTGTGTCAGTGACAGTGCTTGCTCACTTCAATGTGTGTTGCTAAATATATTTTTAAAATTCTGAAACCAGTGGCTATGTAACATGAGTTGGAAATGCAATGTAGGTGAATGCTAAAATATATCTACCTCTGGGTGGAACCAAATACCTTTTTATACAAACTGTGTACCATCCAAGTTAAATTGGCAAGCTTTTGGAACTGTCAGAATAAAATGTTTATCAACTGAATAAAAAAAAAACAAAGACAAGATTCGGTTAATTCTTTCATATGCCTCTGGAATGAATCAGAGGAGCCCAGTACTTCACTGGAGCCGACTTGAGGGTTCAGAGTAAATTCAACTCAGTTGACTGGGCTCTTATTTGTCCACAGGAAAAACCACCCATGCCTTTGTTTGTAGAATCACATCAGCATTTGTACATTGGCAGAAATATGCTCCCAGCTGCCCAAGTCTGTGGTTTCTCTGGTCATACAGTAAAGGACTTGTGACCTTAAATAACCCACAAGGGTTTGAATGACAGAGCTGGGAATCCTTTCCTGGCAACCATAGTGCAATCTGTTGACCTATCATTTTGCATCAGTGTGGGGCAGATTAACACTTAAAGACCTACTAGATGGTTCACTTAGTCAGTGACAGCCCCCAAACAAATATGACCCCCATGGGCTTTGGGGTTTTTTTCTTATTCTAATTGAACTCTTAACATGTGCCAGGCAGTGTTACAAATGCTTTATAGATATTAACCTTCAACCCCATATGGTAGCATCATAATTATTCCTATTTAATAAATGAGGCACAAAGAGGTGAAAGCAATTGCTTAAGATTGCAGCTTTATGCAGCAGAGAGGTGAAGATTCTGGTTCATATCTTTTCATCCACAGGGTATCCAGAGATGAATCCTATTACTTCCAGCAGAGTTTCCCAAACTTCAGTCATTCACATTGTTGACATATCCACAAGCTACCTTTAATATTATTTAATGGATTTTTAAAAAATCAATACACTTAAAAAACTTTAGCTTTCTGCCAGGATATAGAATATACAAATTCACACAATTCATGTGTTAATTTTTTTCTAATCCACATGAAAATAAGTCCATAACTCTTAAGAATTTTGTCCTTGTCCTTCCTAAAATTTGTTCTCTACCATCCATGGGCATTCACTCTTCCTCTGAACTGCTTAGGTTGTAAACTAGAAGTTATTCACTCCAAACACTGAACACGTACAATCATTCCACACAGTTCATCGTTATAGGGCAGTGTGCTTCTATGTTTAGGGCAATGTGCCAGTTAATTCCTCATTCCATATCACCTCCTCCATGAAGCCGAGCCTGATAACCAGAGCCCACACAGTTTTCCTTGTGCCCTGAACCCAGAGTGTGCAGTCACTAATTAAGCATTTTATGGGAGACTGTACTACTCTCTAATTATGTCTTCTCTCCCCAGTAAGATGTTAAACCTCTCCAGAATATTACCACCATATCCCCCATAACCACAAATAAAAGAGTCTTGAATTTGCGCTTAGTGATCGATAAAGCACAGTCGTTAATGCCCATGGTGAAAGTCATCAGATCTAAACACAGGAAGAGAAGAAAGACACAGTAACTGAGCCACCACCATTTGCCAGGCACCTTTCCGTCATTATCTTGTTCATTTGGAATTAATCTCCACAGCAGCTGTGTGGTAGGAAACTGAGGTGAATAGAGGCCAAGTAGATTGCAGAAGTTCACACAGCTGGCAGGTGGCAGAGCTGAGAGCAAAACCAAGATTTGATATCTGGCTGATTCCAGGTGAGCTGCTTTTCTACTGCAGCAGCCTTCTGCACTCTGCTTCCAGTAGAAAAAGACACTTTAAGAGGAGGAGTGAAGACAACCTTCTCCATCAGGGAAAGACCCTGCAATTTCTCATGATCTCAGAACAAGAGTCCTCTTCTGCCAAGAGCTAAATTAAAAGGCAATGATAAACTTTGACCATTGGCAAAGGCTATGGAAAGAGAACCTTAGCATAGATGACCAGGGTAATTAACCACCAACACAATTCTGTGGGCCAGAGTCTTGACCGGGCTCTCATTCTCCACTCTGAGTCATACAAATTCCAGGCTAGAGCGTGGCCAATGGTGTATGCCTGAATGGGTTGGGCACCTGTGGGTCCAGCAGCTGCAAGGTGTGTTGTTGTTGTTGTTTTTTAAATCTTGGCTCATTCACAGGGGATTAACTTGTCATGCCTGGGAGGATGGGATGACCAGGACTTTTACTCTGTTCAAAGCCTCACTTAACATTCTTGGATGGAGAGCCAGGCAGGAGTCGGCAAGCTGTAAGGGAATGCCCAGGTTAGGAGCAGAGCAGCTTCTTGGCAGCTCTGAGGACCTCAGCAGGTGTGAGGACGGGGTCCTGGCTGCCATTTTCTGACCTGCAGATGGTGTGGCTCTGTGTGCCAAGGTTCAGCAGCTTTCCAGCTTCTTCCTTTAGCCTGTCCTGCAGCCACCCTACACTGGTTCACTCTGCAGAGAGAGACACACTTCACTCTAGAGGTCTCTTCAAATATGCAGGGAGAGGGGTGAGTCTTGAGGGGTCTGTTCCCAGAGAATGCAGATTGTGTTACTTAAAAGTAACTAAAATAACACCTTCTGTCTTAAAAAGTCAAGGATATTGAATTTCAGTAGGAACAAATGGCGTTATTTTTTAATTTGGGGGATGGTGAGAGGATTTAATCCCTGTGTGAGCTCATATCTCAGGGATTTAGGGTTTTTTCTCCACATAAGGATAGCTATTCCCCTTCATGCAGGATTATTGTGGGAGCCAGGATTGAAGGCCCCCATGTGAACTTGGAGCAAATATCAGCTCCCTTCTTTTTCTTTCTTCTTCCATGAATATCTTTTGGACTTAGAAAGAAGCTGGGTAGTGAATTGTATCTCAGTTGAAAAATTGTAATCTTAGTCAATATTAAACTCTTCCCTTATACCTCTTCCTTAGAAATATGTTCCTGCTTCAGTCACGTTTTCAACACACATGCCCCAAGGAAAAGGGAGGGTGGAGGTTGTGTATATGAACATCAGAAAGCCCCTGGTCCTGCGGAAGGAAAAAACAAAAGAGCTGAATTTATCTCCCAGAATATGCTTGTCCTATGAACCATAGGATACAGGCTGTGAGGGCGCCATGTGAGAATGCCTGGGGACCAAGATCTTTTCCATCAGGACACTGGGTATTTTGAGCAAACTTTCTCCCAGTGGAAGGAGTGCTTAATGATAATAATAGCTACTGTTCGGTTAGGTGTCAGTCTTTGAAGCATTTAACACAGTTGACCTCTTGGCCCTTCTTTACAAAATTATTATCTTGCTATAATCTCCACTTCACAGATGAGAAATTGGAAGCACAGAGTGTTTAACTAGTCAAAGACCATCCAGTCGAGAAGTGGGGGAGCCCACATGCAACTTAGGCAGAACAGCTACAGCGTCAAGCCTTCAATTGCTCACTGTTTCCTAATGTTCAAGAGATGGGGCACTATGTGTGTAGTCAAGGCAGCCTGGCCTATGCCTCTCCCCACTTTGGAGATGAATAGGCACATGCTCACGGCTGAGCTAACCTCCTGAATCCCAGTCTCAAGAGGCAGCTGGACTGGGTTTTTTGGGTGAGGGGAAGGGAAGGTTGGATGAGAATATCACTGTCCAACTTTTTAAGAAGATGGGTGCCTAAAGACAGCTGTTTCAGAGACATGGGGTTAAAGGAGTGGAATTAACAGAGACACTTGTAACTGACATTGTGCATGAACAGCAAGAAGTGAGGAGTGTTAGAAAGAGTGAGGATGGGAAATAAATATTGAAGCTGGGTCAAAAAGGATCTTGCTGTGATTTATGTCACAGAGTGTTCTGCCTATGTTTTCCTCTAAGAGTTTGATAGTGTATGGCCTTACATTTGGGTCTTTAATCCATTTTGAGCTTATTTTTGTGTATGGTGTTAGGGAGTGTTCTAATTTCATTCTTTTACATGTAGCTGTCCAGTTTTCCCAGGACCACTTATTGAAGAGGCTGTCTTTTCTCCACTGTATATTCTTGCCTCCTTTATCAAAGATAAGGTGACCATATGTGCGTGGGTTTACATGTGGGCTTTCTATCTTGTTCCATTGATCTATATTTCTGTTTTTGTGCCAGTACCATATGGTCTTGATTACTTTAGCTTGATAGTATAGTCTGAAGTCAGGGAGCCTGATTCCTCCAGCTCCGTTTTTCTTTCTCAAGATTGCTTCGGCTGTTCAGGGTCTTTTGTGTTTCCATACAAATTGTGAAAGTTTTTGTTCTAGTTCTGTGAAAAATGCCATTGGTAGTTTGATAGGGATTGCATTGAATCTGTAGATTGCTTTGGGTAGTAGAGTCATTTTCACAGTGTTGATTCTTCCAATCCAAGAACATGGTATATCTCTCCATCTGTTTGTATCATCTTTAATTTCTTTCAGCAGTGTCTTATAGTTTTCCGCATACAGGTCTTTTGTCCCCTTAGGTGGGTTTATTCCTAGATATTTTATTCCTTTTGTTGCAGTGGTAAATGGGAGTGTTTCCTTAATTTCTCTTTCAGATTTTTCATCATTAGTATATAGGAATGCAGGGGATTTCTGTGCATTAATTTTGTACCTTGCTACATTACCAAATTCATTGATTAGCGCTAGTAGTTTTCTGGTAGCATCTTTAGGATTCTCTATGTATAGTATCATGTCATGTGCAAACAGTGACAGTTTTACTTCTTTTCTGATTTGGATTCCCCTCCTAGAGAAATGGAAATAAAAACAAAAATAAACAAATGGTACCTAATGAAACTTCAAAGCTTTTGCACAGCAAAGGAAACCGTAAACAAGACCAAAAGACAACCCTCAGAATGGGAGAAAATATTTGCAAATGAAGCAACTGACAAAGGATTAATCTCCGAAATTTACAAGCAGCTCATGCAGCTCAATAACAAAAAAACAAACAACCCAATCCAAAAATGGGCAGAAGACCTAAATAGACATTTCTCCAAAGAAGATATACGGATTGCCAACAAACACATGAAGGAAGCTCAACATCACTAATCATTAGAGAAATGCAAACCAAAACTACAATGAGGTATCACCTCACACCAGTCAGAATGGCCATCATCAAAAAATCTACAAACAATAAATGCTGGAGAGGGTGTGGAGAAAAGGGAACCCTCTTGCACTGTTGGTGGGAATGTAAATTGATACAGCCACTATGGAGAACAGTATGGAGGTTACTTTAAAAAGCTAAAAATAGAACTACCATACGACCCAGCAATACCACTACTCGGCATATACCCTGAGAAAATCATAATTCAAAAAGAATCGGGATTCCCTGGTGGCACAGTGGTTGAGAATCTGCCTGCCAATGTAG
The DNA here is from genome assembly GCF_008692025.1 of Phocoena sinus. Taxonomy (NCBI): domain Eukaryota; kingdom Metazoa; phylum Chordata; class Mammalia; order Artiodactyla; family Phocoenidae; genus Phocoena; species Phocoena sinus. The sequence continues at coordinate 69,535,040 of NC_045768.1, forward strand.
GAGACACAGGTTTGAGCCCTGGTCTGGGAATATCCCACATGCCGTGGATCACCTAGGCCCGTGAGCCACAGCTACTGAGCCTGCGCGTCTGGAGCCTGTGCTCTGCAACAAGAGAGGCCGTGATAGTGAGAGGCCCGCGCACCGCGATGAAAAGTGGCCCCCACTTGCCACAACTAAAGAAAGCCCTTGCACAGAAACGAAGACCCAACACAGCCAAAAATAAATAACTAAATAAATACTCACTTAAAACAAAAAATAAATAAATAAAAGAGTCATGTACCACAATGTTCATTGCAGCACTATTTACAATAGGCAGGACATGGAAGCAACCTAAATGTCCATCTACAGATGAATGGATAAAGAAGATGTGGCACATATATACAATGGAATATTACTGAACCATAAAAAGAAATGAAAGTGAGTTATTTGTAGTGAGATGGATGGACCTAGAGACTGTCATACAGAGTGAGGTAAGTCAGAAAGAGAAAAACAAATACCATATGCTAACACATGTATATGGAATCTAGAAAAAAAAAAAACCTTCTGAAGAACCTAGGGGCAGGACAGGAATAAAGATACAGACGTAGAAAATGGACTTGAGGATACGGGGAGGGGGAAGGGTAAGCTGGGACAAAGTGAGAGAGTGGCATGGACGTATATACACTATCTAATGTAAAATAGATAGTGGGAAGCAGCCGCATAGCACAGGGAAATCAGCTCGGTGCTTTGTGTCCACCTAGAGAGATGGGATTGGGAGGGAGATGCAAGAGGGTAGAGATATGGGGATGTATGTTTATCTATAGGTGATTCACTTTGTTATAAAGCAGAAACTAACACAACATTGTAAAGCAATTATACTCCAATAAAGATGTTTTAAAAAAATTATGAAGCTGGAAAGGAAAAGCAGGCTCCAGATCTCGGAGAGCTTTGCACCAAGTAGTTTGATTTTATCCTGTGGGTCAGTGCTTCACCAGTTTTTCCACTTCAAAGTCCTAAGAGAGTGATTGCATATCTCAATAAGTCCTTGGGTCAGGAGCCAACAACTCCAAGTGTGAAATTCCTCTGGAATCCCATGTTTCATCTTTAATAGCCAGAAAAATTGTGTTCTACTCCATAATATGTTCCTGTTTCTTAATATAGAAATGTTTTATATTTATCACCAATGGCATTACAGAAGACCCAATATGTTTATCATGTGCTCTTGCTTTCACCATGAGGCTCCTTACCTTGAGAAGGACCCCTTCCCTGGTTTGAGAATCACAGGTCTAGACAGGAGGAGCCATTGAAAGGTATTAAACTAGGAAGTGACATCATTGGATTTGAATTTTCTTTTTAAGATTTTTTGATGTGGACCATTTTTTTTAAAGCCTTTATCGAATTTGTTACAATATTGCTTCTGTTTTATGTTTTGGTTTTTTGACTGTGAGGCATGTGGGATCTTAGCTCCCCGACCAGGGATCGAACCTGCACCCCCTGCATTGGAAAGCAATGCCTTAACCACTGCACCGCCAGGGAAGTCCCTGCATTTGAATTTTAGAAAGTACTCTGTGGCAACAGCATGGGGAAAGGAGTGGAGAGGAGGAAGGCAAAAGAGAGGGAGACAACTGGTTAGGAAACAAGGCCAATATTACAGGCAAAAGATGGTGTGAAAATCCAAAAAGAAAACAATATTCTGAGCCCTTTAGCTGGGCGTGTTTCTTGAGAATAAGAACACAAAGGAGGTATTTTTCTGAAGACTGAAAGAAATGTCTAGAATTCAGTCTAGAAGAGGATCTTTACTAGTTCTTTTTAAAATTTTTATAATCTAATTTTGGTGTTGGATTCTCAATAGTCAGACTGTGCATGCGTTTAGGACATCAGCAAAGCAGGGCACAGAGAGAGAAGGATAGAGAAATTAGAGAGAATACACCATAATGGCAACCTACATTTAAGGTTTATGTCATTTTGAAAGATGGGTTTGTTTAATAATTCAATACCGTTTTCATTCTTACTTTCTTATGGGAGTATGGGCACTGTAATCTTTCAGGGCATGATGCTCCTAAAGCTCCTAAGCTAGTCCTTAGAGGGAGGAAGCTGAGTTCCCCCACTTGAGAACCTGAGCAGACAAGAGGACAGAGTAGGAGCTGTGCACACTCATCCAAAGACAGGTACGCTATTACTGGTGGAGAAAGTCAGAGAATTTACTGAATGGTTAGAAAACTGGCATACAAACTTCTAGGTGTCACAGTTCCACACAGGTTCAGCTCTTAGATCCCACATGATGACATGGTTGGATTCAAGCAATACATTTTATCTGCCAGTGGAAATACTATTTGTATAAATAGTTAATTTTCCACTGTTCCTCACTGCAAAGGTAAAGCTCTTATTTTTCTTCCCAACTTAAGCCATATTTGAATCCTGATTTAATCAATAGAAGATCATTAATTTTTTAAGATCTCTGACTCTTTCCAACAGGACCTCCTAGTTGCTAGCTCTTCATAATCTGACATCCTCATTTTACTGGGCAAAAAAGCCAGTAACACTGGGGATAAGCTATAACGATAATAAAAAATTAAAGTGATAACGTAGCTCTCATCTATTTAGCACTTACTGTACACCAGAGTCTGTGCTCAGTGATTTACATTCATTGTGTCAATTGATCTCCATAAGAAATCAATAAGATCTATAATCATCATTATCTGAGACTGAGGCTTAGAGTTGGCAGAGCTGAGATTCAAACCCTGGCAGAAGAATTCTGAGTCTATCTGTCTTCACCTGTGAGCTCCATGGACTGTTCCTCTGACAAGGAGCTTGGGTCTTCCATTCTGGGGGTAACGCAGCCAGAGCTGGACGGCACATACCCATTTTGAGCTCAACTTTTTCCTGTCGGTAGTACTTCCTGAAGCCTTTCAGTGATTCAGTTGCAGGTAAACTCTACCCTCTGTGAGCCTTGTGAGACATTTAAAGTCAGAGCCACATTTGTTCGTTAGAGCTACAGCACTTCTTTTCCTGAGGACATGCTATTTTCATTAGGATTAAAACTGCCCTCAGCAATAAATATTAAAAACCTGCCCAGTGAAAAGAGCAGCTTCCTCAGAAGCTTATGAGGATTAGAATTTTTAAGCAGGCCCTGCTACATATGACCACCTCTCTTCTTCGCCATCCCTTTGTGTGCTCTCACTTGGTGTGCTTTCAGCATCAATCAGATTTGGTGTTTTGCTCAAATCCGTTCATACTAATTGTCTGCCCATATTGCTGCGTGCTCTGGATAGAATGGTCAGGGGGAAATGGAACCTCACTCCTTCCCCCACCCCTGGGGGGATTCAGATTTCGTGTGCTTGATCTTCGTTGGTGGCGAGATGAAAATGCTTGCTATGCACAGCAGCTTTCCTCCTGACATTCAATGGCAGCCCTGCTGACGGGGAACCTCAGCCATCCTATTTGTTAGAGAGCCACCCACGGAAGACTCAGACCAGCAGAAGCCAGGAATCAGCTAGCTGGGGCTGGGAGTTTCTCTGTGTGTGGTGATCCAGCAGAGAGACTTGCTCAGGTTCATTATTTGGGGTACAGATTGTGGTTCCACTGCTTCATGGCGTGAGATGATGATCCCCAGTTTACTTGTCTATAAAATGAAGATGATAGTACCTACCCACTAGGGCTTCTGGAAGAATTAAAGGAGTTATATAAAGTGTTTAGCATAAAGCTTGGAGCAGAGGGATGCTCTGAATGTTAGCATCTTCCCCTCCCCTCTCTGGCTGCAAGCCTTAATGGTAGGTGAAGCGTTTGTTATCCATGTTTCTAAACATCCTCAAAGACTTGTGGTTACTGCACTGAAAACCACATTGACTGTTCCCAGCTAATTGGGTATCCTTGGGCCTGAGCTTCTCCATGTGAATATATGAGCTTGGGCTTTTTTTTTTTAAGTATACAGTAATTACATTCTTGGACAAATGGTACATTTTCTAGAAAAGCACAGAGAATTCTTTCACCACCTGGAGCTGGGTAGGAATTGCTTGATAAATGGGTAGCAACTCACAGAAACTAATGATTTACAATAAGTGCTTCAGCAAAGAAAAGTCTGGGTAAGCTCTATATTTCATCCTTCTGGCAATAAGCTATACAAAGGTTTGCATCTTAAATCAACTAGTGGTTGTGCACCAGGAGGAAGTGGTCTAAATAGATTTGTATGATGGGCAATTACTCATCATGGAAAGGATCCCAGCTGTCACTGTAGCTTCTCCCAAAGCAGTCAGTGAGCAAGCAGTTATGGAATTACAGAGCTGACCTCCTGTCCACTGCCCCAAAGTTCCCTGAGCGAGAGTCACAGAGGATGTTCATCAGAGAGACCCAGAAGGCACAAAGAGCAGTCAGTGCCCACAGCTAGGAATGTGACATCTAGGAAGAGCCTGTTTCCTCCCTCCTTATTATGGTTACTCATGGCGATTTTGGCTGGGGGCAGAAGAGCCAGACTGGAAGTCCTCCAATTTAGTATCCTCATGGCCTGAGTGCTAGCTGTGGACAGCATGGAGAGGAGCAGAGACTGTAGTCTTGGGGGCTGGAATCCCAACTCTGCTAATCACTGACTGTGTGACCTGGGACAAGAAAACTACATTTCTCTGATTGGCTATTTTTCTAGCTAAAAAATGGGGATGATAATTACTACTTAAAAAGATTTTTGTAAGCAAGTGTGCATGAACATGGCAGGCACTCGGTGAATGTTATTCCACCTTATATCAATGATAGTTAATATCCACACAATGCTCCTATATGCCAAGAGCCATGCTATACTCACAACTCCCTATTTTATAGATGAGGAAACTGAAAGAATGGAGGGATTAACTGACTTGCCTATGCATAGCTAGGATGGAGCTAGTAAGTACGAGAGACAGGCTTTGGCCCAGGCGGGTTGCGTCCAGACCTGTCCTGTAGTTGTCATAGGGAGGAAACTTACCTTGGGCTGGAGCTTATAGAGCACTTTCTGGGCTGCTTCTCAGTATACAGCAGGCACCATCTCCCTCCTCAAGGAGTCTACTCCATCTCACCGAAGAGCAAGATAGAAATCTCAGAAGTCAAACAACGTGACGTAGAAACCCATAGGAACTGCCACAGGAGCTCAGAGGAAGATGGTGAACCTGACAGAAGACATGGATTCCTTCTCCCATGGTTTCCATCTCCATCACCTTTTGCATTTGGGTTTCTTCAATGTCAGTGTTTTACAGTTTGAAGGCTCTGATTTTGAGCTAGAGGATGAAGCCTGCTTTGGGCTTAAGCAAAAAAAAGGAAATATACATGCCAGAGAGAGAATTAACAGTAAAATGTGAGACTCTTTCTCCTCTGTACACAGAAATGTTTCATGGGAAAAACAGAATCACAGGAAAGTTATGTGTAAAAGGATGTGGGGGACAGAGGTGGAGAGTATAAGTTGGAATTCATTTTTTAAATTCAGAAGGATTACCTGACTCCAATAGATGGTAAGATGAATATTATCTTGGTATCCAAGAGCAGAGATGACCATCCATTGATCTAATGGTCCCACCCTCACTTTTAAAATAAATAACCAGGGACTTCCCTGGTGGCACAGTGGTTAAGAATCCGCCTGCCAATGCAGGGGACACGGGTTTGATCCCTGGTCCGGGAAGATCCCACATGCCCCGGAGCAACTAAGCCTGTGTGCCACAGCTACTGAGCCTGCGCTCTAGAGTCCATGAGCCACAACTACGGAAGCCCGCGCGCCTAGAGCCCGTGCTCCGCAACAAGAGAAGCCACCGCAATGAGAAGCCTGCGCACCACAGTGAAGAGTAGCCCCCACTCGCCGCAACTAGAGAAAGCCTGAGTGCAGCAACGAAGACCCAAAGGAGCCAAAAATAAATAAATTTTTAAAATAAAATAAAATAACCAAATGGAAGGGTGGTAGTTGCATCCCCTAGGTCACAGAAGAGCAAGCCAAAGGCTAGGGTGTCATCCCTTTGTTTCCAATGGTGAAGTCCACCTTGTTCCTGGTAAACAAGACATCCTGTCCTCTTAGATCCCTTTAGTGAATGGGGGTGAGGGTAGGCAGGGATTGTGCACCCCGCTTCCTGAGATGCTGCATATTCATGTGGGGAGAGCACTGGCTGACCCTTCCCAAATCCTGTTCCCCTCTCCTGGCTGTGCTTGGTGGGCCCCGTGTCAAGCCTCAGTCACACAGGAGCAGCCCGAGCCCAGCCCTGCGTGGGGAGAGGGGAACTGCCCTGTAGATGAAACCCTCAATGGGAGTGGGCAGGCAGGAAGGGAAAGGAACCAATGCAACCAATTAATTTTCCTGTGTTGCTTAAATCATTCTCCCCCAATCTGCTTTGCCAAGAATAAGGATAACTGTCCCCAGCCTGTCAAGGCCCTGCCTTCTTTTCAGTAAATCACATAGAAATCAGAAATAGACCCACTGGGTAACTCTGAATAAAGGCACCTCAGAAGGGAATGGTTGGTTTTGGTGGACAGTCACCTCCCCTCCATGTCACCTGCCAACTTTGAGATCTGCCTACCTCTTCACAAAAGGGATTGCTAAGTATTTTCCTACTGAGTCTTTAAGACTTGTTACGTGGATTTGGCTGTTGTATATTACATGTCCTGTTCATGAGGTCTCTGGCTAATAGTCACTTGTCCAAAGAAATGAAGCTTTGTAAAGCGACACCTACTTTGATCCAGCACCAAAATCTCCCAAAAGTTTGGAACACTGGTCCCATGATATGTTCCCAGAAAAATGTACCTCATGGAAGGCATATAATACAGCCTCTTTACACCTTAACATATTAAAGGTGAGAATAGTGTTTATAGGAGTTTAACCCAGCATTTCCAAAACGTTCGTTGAATTCTTCTGCTTCTCAACATGTAGAGGCAACCCTCAGTCCCGGTTTAGTGGAACACACTTGTGAATGCTGACACAGTCTGGAAGGATTGCTCTGTAGCATGCTCTCCAGTGCACAGGCAGGCATTCTGCTTTGTACCACAAGACTTTGACACCAGAGGAGTAATATTTAGAGCAAGAACACTATCATCCTGTATCTCCCCCAACTCTGTGTGTACACAGACTGACGAGTCAGCACTGCCTCACCGGCAGTTGGACCACGTCTCTGTGCAACACATGTTGCTTCTGTGTTAGGAAAAAAATTAGCATTTTCTTCTACAAAAAGGCTTACACAGTCTGTCGACTTTTTCTCCCCCCTAGTAAAAATGATCAGTTTAGTATCCCCTTGAAAAGATAATAGTATAACACCAGGAAAATCCACAAATGACCCAGGGGCATGATCAGACATGAAAATAGAGGGACCTTTCCTGCACTTACCATTAAAGCAAACCCTACAAGGCAGGTACCCTTATTAAACCCATTTTTCAGTTGAGGAAACTGAAGGTACCTTTTCCAGGATCTCACAGGCAGTCAGTTAGGACTTGAACTCAGGCAGCCAGACTCTGAGAGCTCATGCTCTTAACCATAGAAGGGACAGGTAGGTGATGGGGACTCCAGGTTGGTGCATTCAGAGTGATTGCATCTGAGGAAGCCACAGAAGTGCCTGGCCTTCCCTCTTCTAGATGTAGAGTGGCCAGATGCTTCTTCCAGATTTTTCTGCCATCCCTACCCAATACCCATGTCTGATGGTTCCAGAAGGGCTTGACCATAGGGGCTGACTCTTCTCTACTTAGCAGGGTTTTTATTAGCTGTGGCCTCCACACACACCCTCTGCCCAGCTCTAGGGCTGGCTTCATGCGTGTGCGTTCACACAGGGCCGTGTACTTAGAAGGGGCCTGTGCTTGGTTCAGTGCTAGCCTGTTGCCATCTTGAAATTCTCAATAACTTCTGAAGAAGGGGCCTGCCACATTCCTTTTGCTCTAGGCCTCACAGATTATGAAGTCATCCCACCTGCTGCTTTGGTGTTCAGTTTATGCTTGTCAAAGTGGTAAGATGATTTTGCGTGGCAAATCTCTAAGTGAGGATTCCCTCCAAACTGTATGGAGAATGGTCAATGTAGATGATGCATGGCAACTAGCCAAACAATTGAACATATAATACATACTCACGTTAGAAAACTATGTGTGTGAGAACAGGCAGAATGATGTCCCTAAGACTCTATTCCAGCAATTAGCTATGTAGCCACAGGTCAATCCAAATCCATACCTGTTCATGTGGTGAACATCCTACTGTCAGAGAAATGCACTGTTATAAGACAAATTGCTTTGTTTCATGAGGATTGAACTAGAGATTATGAACTATCAAAATATTCATACCTTTTGATGCAGTAATCCTACTTTAGAGAATTTAGGCTAAGAAAATCCTTTTTTAAGGAAGAAAAAAAATGTAAGAACCCTGATATTCAGTGAGGTAGCAGCAACAAGAAAAGAGAAATCAGACTAAATATTCAGAAACACAGGGATGGTTAACTAAATTATAGATCTCAACTTGATGGAAAGTATGCCAGGGGTTGGTGAACTTCTTATGTAAAGGGCTAGAGGGTAAATATTTTAGGATTTGCAGGCCATGGGGTTTCTGTCACAACTACTCAGTTTTGCCATTTGTAATAGGCATAGGCAGTACAAACATAGGTAGACATGGCTGTGTTCCAATAAAACTTTATTTACAAAAACAAGCAATGGGCCAGATTGGACTGGTGAAAAGCAGTTTGCCAACCCATGACACCATCACTGAAATGATGATTATGAAGACTGTATTAACATGAGATAGTTAATGAAAGGAGCAGGATGAAAAACAGTATATTCTCAGTGATTACGACTGTGTATATGTATTTGTCTATTTATATTTTAAAAATTGGGAATGAAAGCATACATATATGCAAGCAGTAGCTGGGCTGGAGAGCTAGGATTATGAGATGATTTTCTTTTCTTTGCTCTGAGGGAGATCTTCCAAGCCTTGATATTCTCTCATGTATTTAATGCTGAATATGTACAAAATAGATACAGATCCCTTAAAACCAGGTCTTTCTACCAAGCAGTCAAAGGATGGTGAGAAAGCATGGACTGTGCTCATACATAACAGCCTTTGCTCCCCAAATCTTTAATCCCCTATCTTTGGAGATTTCCCTCCAGCTAGCCTAAAATCACTTTTGCTGACCCAGGCTCAGCTGGGCCCATGGCCACTGTGGTGGTTGGCCTTTTCCAGGGAAGCTGGGTGCACCACTGGGCAGCAGAGAGTCTGCGATGGGGAGAGGGAGAAAAGAGAAGTGACATTCTTTACAAAAGAAAAAAAACAGTGCTAATTCTATCTTACCATGAATCCTTGAGTTAATAACTGAACACAGGCTATCATGAATTTGCGTTGAGACCACCTGCCTAAAAGACTCTCTTGTTTTGTTTTGTTTTATTGAACTATGGGGTGGTCCCCATTAGTGGATTTCACTGTACACAGATTTAGTCAAAGCCATTATTATATTTAAATTTGTTGAGCTGGAGTTTAATAAGGGATTTATCCCCAAAGGAAATCAACTTGACTTTGTATATGTGTTCATTTCAAAATACAGTATCTTGTCTCATTAAATCCCAAAGAATGAGGGATTATAACAAAACAAAACAGGCACTGCTTTTATTAAGCAGGCTCAACAATGTGCTGTGAAGACGGTGAGTTTTCTTTTCTTCCTTTGGGATTACGTAATTGAACCTGAGTTGTTATAAAGAGAAGATTGCTGAAAGAGGCAAACTTGAAAATGATATCATTTTTTGGGGAAAAAACCCCACTTTTTTCTCTTTACTTCAAGGATCTGATACTAAATAAGATTTTCCTCTCTAGTGCTCCAGTCTGTTAGTTAGCACAATGAAGTATTGACAGTTTCCCAAACTACACCTCTTGATACTGATTGTCATGGAAATAGTTGGGCTATATCCAAAGTCAAACATTAAAACGTCACAATAAAATTCATGGAGAGAAGAGTGCCTGGAACAGTCTCTTTAATTTTAAGCTGCATGCATTTGATAAGCACCTCAAAGATAAATCATTATTCCCTTCACCCACAATTGATGGCGAAGTCAAATTGGAAGGCCCTCTTCCCTTTGCACAAATTGTTGGGCCCTAGAAATTATCCATGGCAAGAACTGAGACAAAGACAGTCATTCACCTGGCAATCCTAAAAATAGAAGGGCTTAGGGAATAGTGATAATAGTCAAACACGTTTTGAGGGCTTGCTCTGTGCCTTATACTATGTTAAGGATTTTACATATGTTAGCTCATTTAGTCTCAGTAGCCCAAGATGTAGACACTAATGCTGTACCCATTTTACAGATGAGGAAATGAGGTCAAGCATCCTGCCTAAGGTCACAGATTTATGAACTTGTTGATCAAAGACTTGAACTCAGGTCTCTGGGATTCCAAAACCTCTTTTATTAACTCATCCAGCATGTTGCCTAGCCAAAGGGAAGGTCCTAAAGGATTGGGAAGGGGGGCATTTCTTGAGTATATCAAAGGAGGCTTCTCCCAGAAAAAAGTTCTGTTGGGTGGGGTCGAAGAAAAATAATTTTACATTGTGGGCAGAATGTGAAATTATTCTATAAAACCAAGGACCAGCGATTGAACCAGGTGCTAAGGGTGGAGTAGAGATGGGAAAAAGATGAACAGTCCAAAATGATCAGGAACTCCAGGATCTCATTCCCTGCTTAAAAAAAAAAAAAAAAAACCAGAAAACCTTAAGGCTATTGACCATAAGAAAATGACCTGAATGTTGCGGGTAGAAGGCATAGGGTCAGCTGGTAACTAGCATTTTAATAGCATCTCTTGGGAAATTCATACTTACATTCTGTCATACCATGTACATGCACTTACAGGGAGGAGTAGTCGCTCAATTTATCTGGCTTAACAGTGGACTACTTGATATACTATACATAGTGTAATACAATATATATACATAATTGACCCTTTAATATCTTATTTTAATTTCAAAAATTAAAAATTCTATACTTACCTACCTTCCTCATTTACAGAGCATATTAATTTAATGTTTTCTTAATGACAGTGTAGTCATCAGAAACATTATATATTATTCTATTCTAAAATTTATGCCTTTAGGTCTCATTGAGGGCTAGGGGACTCCCTGCTCCTACTATTCTCTTGGAAGTATTTAAGCTCAATTTGGAGGGGTCTATGCGGTGTCAAGAAAATAGTATGTGCTTTGGAGATTTAAAGACCTAGATTGACTCCCAGCTGTGTGTTTTTGTGTAAGTCACTTAGTTTCTGTGAGCCTAAATTTTTCTCATCTATAAAATGGAAATAAATTGTAATACTTTCCTTAGAGCATGCATATTTTATATATATATAGGAGAGAGAGAGACTTGGAACAAAGTTAAAAATATAAAGTAAATGGAAATTATTCTTATTATGTCACCTTTTTTTGTCAGTATCCTGGCTTCCTACTGTTAGTGCTGTTTACTCCAGTAAAATCCCAACTGTTAATTAGCTTACTCTTTCATGTTGTGGACTGACAAACCAGATGACAGCTGATAAGGCTTGCTAGAATTAAGACCACGGTAAGAATAAATAGGATCTGAGAAAATAAAAGGCATAGTTTTCATGCTGCTTAAAACCAGACTCCCTGCTCCTGATCTGTGTTCTAGACTCTTGAACAGGAATGATAAACAGTTTTCATCTTGTATGCCAACTCTGATCTCTTGGAAGTGGCTGCCTGTGTTGGTTTGGTTGAAGTTGGTTTGAAAATGACTCTGTACTTCAGCCCTGGTTCAGTGTGAAAGAGGGCAGTGATCAATTAGTAATGTCTGCCTTGGGCAAGGGGCCGGGATGAGGTGGGTGGCACCTGTGCCACATATTTGCTAAAACTAATCTAGGTTCTTAAGCTTTCCAACTCAGTTATCTTCATATAAATGAAGGGTATATATACATATGTGAATATATGTGTATATAAATCCATAAACATCTGTATGTGTATATAAATCCATTTATGTGTCTATAAAGTATCCACCTTATTGAAGTCAGTGGGGATTCTAACATGACATGGTTTTATTTTCACTAATCATTGTTCTCAACTGTTCTGTTAGAAGTCCCTTTGGGCATATCCCAAAATGTAGTTATTTTAAAAGGAATTAGTTCAGCCCAGTTTGCAAGTCTAATCCCAAAAGTATTATAAATCTCCTCGCCTTTTCTCTGCAGCACAGGCTTGATCTGTATTTCAAGAGACTTGCAGAAGTGAGGGCAAGTGGGCTTCTCCTTTAATTCCTTTTCCAGAGTCTCCTGGGTCAGACTCTGGGACACCGTCTCTCCCCCAGCCTCACCCATTTCTGGGTCTCTCGATCCTCTGGGAAGGGAAACAGGAGAGGGCAGGGGTTCCTGGCTGCCTATCTACAGTGGGGGCATCTGTGGTCTTACTCTGGCTTGGCCTGGTTTTGCCTGCCAGTGGTGGCCTTTGCACATGGATAGTCTCTACATGGTTTTAGGAGGTGATGGTCACCTTCACTTCATCCCTCCATTGCTGAAGGATAGTCGTGTCTACTTTTGTAGACACAGTTCCATACCCCCAATCCCCTCTCCAGATGGGACAGCCTTCACTTGGTAGCCCCATGGCTTCTGCCTCCTGCCATGGAGCCCTGGGGAATCCTCTTATATACCCTCAAAGGTAAGGCGGGTGGGAGTTTGTGCCTGATTTCTTCTCAAGCACATTCAAGTGCTGCGGGCCATCCTCCTGTCATCAGAAACTTCTGAGAAAGAGGCAGACTCCAGACTCCATATTCACTCAGGCCCCGAACTCCAGAGGATGCACTGAGCTCTCCCACTTACTCCCTCTCCACCCTCTGCTCCACCCCACTGACAGGACCAACGAGGGTCTTCAGGGTCCCAGTCAAACGAGCATGCATTGGGGTGGAGAGATGCTGGTCTTCCCTTCACTGGGGAAACTTCCATCTCTAAATCATTCTCTTGAGTGCTCCTTCTTTATGTTTATATGGTTTATATACAGCTGTACCTTCTGAATCTGGTGCTGAGCCTAACATCAGCAGGTCAGGCAGTCAGAAGGGAAAGAAGGAAGTAAAGTAGGGGAGAGCAAGGATGAGCTGCAACCCACAGGGATGAATTGGAATCTGGGTCAGTCTCTCACTGCCTCCAAGTCTCCAGCTTCAAAGATGGGGAATTCTGTAGAAGCTGACGCCCTTTGTCATGGAGCAGAACACACATCTGACCCCAGAGTTCAGCTGAAGGAGGGAATCTCATGAGAACTTGAAGAGCTGTGGGCTGGGCTCTTCTGCCTTATGCCTGGAAAATCAGCGAGCAGGTTCCAACAGTATGCTTGAGCTGTAACAGTGTCTCATCTTCTGAAAGTAAAGATAGCTGCTGCTTCACTTCTGTCTTCCCATTCCCATAAGAATTTCTCTTGTGGCCAACCCCAAACCAGACCATACTGAGAAGGGGATTCTGGGAAACATAGCTCAAGCTTAGCTAGGTTGACCCAGTACAAAATACTCCAAGGCCTAAGATTTCTAACTCCAGTGTTTCTTTCACCATCCCCCCAACCCTGTCTTCTTGTCTTCTCATATAGATGCAAATGGATATCAAAATTGGCTAGTGGATAGCGACAGCAGAGCTAATCTCTTAATAGTTCTGGTTGAGAACCTAGCCCCAGGTTTTGGAATGTGGGGTTCCTGATTCTTCTTATTTACAGCTTCAGACCCCAGTCACCATTTCCAAGGCAGTAGAAAAAGTCCCACTATATAAGACTGTATTTACATAAGATTGTATTTTATTATAGTACTTAAGATTCTAGTTTACAATCCCATTGCATAAGATTCTATTTTAAATGAATCTTCTGAGTGGGAAGGGATCAGTACTAGACTGTGCTAGTACAGCTTTAGCTATTTAAACATTTCTATGATCACCTAAAAATGTTCACAAGTGTAATGAGCGAATTCTAAAGTATACATGACAGTTTTACTAATGTAGATCTGTACCACAGGCTGGAAAATCTAAGCCAGTGCTGTGATTTTAGCCCATGCTAAACTATGAAAGGAATGTACAAAATGATATTAAGTAGATCCTTGTTTATCTTAACTATATAATCCATCCCCTTTCTTAGAAATATCAGATTTCTGTAGATCAAAATGTTATTTTTAGCTTGATTCTATTGTATTATCAAATAACTCAGAATCCTTTCACTAGGATATAGTTTTTAGGAAAAACGAGAATGTAATAGATACGGTATTGATTGATACATACAATATCTAATTCTAGGACATGGATTAGAAAGATATTTACTCAGGATATAAATGTAGATATATAATAGAGAAACTTATGAGATAGCTCATGAGGTTAAATGAACGGTGTTCTACATCGACTCCTAAATGATTTCCTGAATATGTTTTGCTTGTAATTTTTGCTACATTCACCCTTATCCATCCAGTACCAAAAAGGATCTGAGGTGACTGATTTTCTAGATTTAACCTAATCCTATGCATAATTCAAGATAAATAAACTACGACCTGTGTATGATTTATTTTACTCCTCAACTAAAGCTGTAGAAATATTTTCTCTAAGTACTGTTTCTAAATTTGGAGGATGTATTTAAATTCTGTGACTGATTTTTTGAAAGTGAATAAATATAACAAAACCCACCAACTATCCACACACACATGCACACATAGACGTTTAGAAAAAGGCATGGGAGGATACACTCCCACATGTGAGCAGCAGATCTCTTTGAAAGTGACAGCGAGACTGCAGAGGGAGGGAGAAGGGGGATAATTTGGTATCAGGGGAGATAAAAGAGGACTTCCACTTGTAATTCTCACAATAAGTGTGCGTTTTATATACTACTTGTGTACTTAAGGAAACAAACACTGTTCTAATGAAAAGATAACAGATTTTAATTTAAAAGGCATAGATTTGGATCAAAATAATATCAATCTAAGCATTCATAATACTGTATGAACATTAGTAATTATAATCTTTTCTATTTTTTTGGCATGAAAAGATCTTTATATTATCATTAATTTAAAAATGTTAAAAAGCTTGCTTTGGGTGATTGCAGTTTTATAAAACTATTATCTAATCTATCTGTGTACCTATCATCTATCGAGTGTGTGTCTGCTTGTGTTTTTGCATGCGTGTATAAAGGAATTTGCACAAGGCTAATGTATACACTAAAGCATTAAAGTGATCATCTCTAGGTGGAGACTGCATGTGGTCTTTCTCCTCTTATGCTGCCTGTATCTTTATTTTAAAATTTAGGAAATCCCGGTAAAAATTGTTAAATCATAGACTCCATTACATTCAACATCATTTAAATAAGAATATATGGAAAGAGTACTTTCCACATGACTCTTTCCCACTAGTCTTTATTTTTTACTTGTCCCCTTGGAGATCAGAAGTTGACCCATTATGTACACTCATATACTTTTGAGACCACATACTGTGTGTACAGACATAATATATGAATATGTGCATTTATATATTATCTGTATATACATATCCAAATACAGGAGTAGTAGACTGAAAAATGAATATCTTCACATTAAAATAAGTAACGATTTTTATACAAATAATAAAATATTTTTCTTTTTTTAAGGAGTTACATAGATTGGGAGGGAACTGTAGATAGATGTGTTTGTGTACAATCCATTTATTTTTGAACAAAAGCATTTAGTAAATTGTGCTGATTTATTTCCTTCTTTATGAGGAATTGTGGGAAGGATATATATGTGTGTGTGTATAATTATATTACAGACACATACACACACACACCCCCAATATAAAATCTAAGGCAGCTATCCCAATTGCTAGTAATCCAGGTAGATTGACAAAAGCTGCAGTACCAAGAGGAGCTCTGGTTTTTCGTGCCCTGGAGTGTTCTCCGTGGTGAAGAGGTCATCAAGTAAGAAATGAAGCAATGAGGCAACACAGGTTCACACAGAATCCGACTGCAGTAGCAAAGAAGTTTCCAAGCATACGGGTGGGTTCAGTGTAGTCTCCTGTTTGGAAAAGGCTGTCCATTCCCCTTGTGCTGTCTTCCTCTGTCTGCTTTCCAACTTCCTCCCAAACTCCAGCTCAGGTTGCAGCCACCATGTGTTGGGCTACCCCTTAAAGCCATTTACTTATTTTCTGTCCACTTTTCTCATTACATTATTATTAGCCTGAGAAGCCACTGGTCCCCTCTGCACTAGTATCACCTCCCATCCTGCCCATCAGGAGCTGGGATAGAACAGTCCGTGTCCTTCTCCCCAGTCTCAGCAGCCTCTGCCTCCATGGTAGAACTCCAACCATGATCCAAACTCAGCTCTCTCTAGTGATCCCCAGAATAAACACAGCCTGCACTCAAGTCCTGCCTGTTCCTCCCAATGTCTCCCCTAAAATCCCTGATTAATTTATTCTGTATCTACCACCTAAACCTGATACATCTTCCCTGTCTTCACTATTACTAATTTAAGGTATTTTTCTGGTCAATACCACCCAACACTCTCTCCAGCCATTATTTATGTCTTTTAAAAATGTCTTTCCTTTCTCTCTCTAAAAGTAAGCACATTTGTATTTCCTCACTCTTTCCTTCTCTGTATCACCTATCAAATCTCCTTCGACTATTTACTGCAAAGATGAAGGTAATTTTGAATTATAATAATAGAAAAAATATACACAATCCTTACCATACAACAATTTATTTTTTTTACATCTCTATTGGAGTATAATTGCTTTACAACTGTGTGTTAGTTTCTGCTTTATAACGAAGTGAATCAGTTATACATATACATATGTTCCCATATCTCTTCCCTCTTGTGTCTCCCTCCCTCCCGCCCTCCCTATCCCACCCCTCTAGGTGGTCACAAAGCACCGAGCTGATCTCCCTGTGCTATGCGGCTGCTTCCCACTAGCTATCTATTTTACGTTTGGTAGTGTGTATATGTCCATGCCACTCTCTCACTTTGTCACAGCTTACCTTTCCCCCTCCCCATATCCTCAAGTCCATTCTCTAGTAGGTCTGTGTCTTTATTCCTGTCTTACCCCTGGGCTCTTCATGACATTTTTTTTTTCTTAAATTCCATATATATGTGTTAGCATACAGTATTTGTCTTTCTCTTTCTGACTTACTTCACTCTGTATGACAGACTCTAGGTCCATCCACCTCATTACAAAAAGCTCAATTTCGTTTCTTTTTATGGCTGGGTAATATTCCATTGTATATATGTGCCACATTTTCTTTATCCATTCATCCGATGATGGACACTTAGGTTCCATACAACAAATTTTAATCACACTTTATATATAAACTTATTCAATCTGTGTAAAAATTCTTGGGGTCAGTACATTATTAGCCATCACTTATAGATGAGGTAACTGAGGCGCCGAACCATTAGACAAGGCCTCACAGCTTGCAAGTGCCAGAGGTGGGATTTAAGCCAAGTCAGTGTCAGGTCAGAGGCCAGGCGCTCAATGACTGCAACTCTCCCTCTCACAATCCCTGTTACTGAAGTCCCCGGCCGTGTGGTCACTAATCCATGTGTTCAGTCTCACACATAAAAGAGTCATGACAGCTAAGTTATAGTCCTAAAGAAGAGGTTTCTGCTGCTGCTTCTCTCTTTACCAATTCCTTTCTGGGACCTTAGTCCAAGAACTTGATGGTAAGGAAAGTTAGTTAGCTATTACTAAAAACAAGCCAAACAAAGACCTGGTTTGTTGCTATTATCTAGCCTTGGATATTCCCTTGAACAGCCATTTATTTGCTAATAAGAACGAACATATTACAGATCTAAAAGGGGTAAAAACATGTACTGAAATACCTACTATGTACCAGACATTAGTCTAGGTATGTTCACCTGAATTAACTTGTTTAAGAAGATGATAAGGGACAGGTATGACCTTGGAGCAGAAGGCTATCTGAAGTCAACACCAGGAATAATACAGAACAGAATATTAAATTTAAATGGGGATAAGTGCTTCAGTTACTAACATAAGAGAAAATGAAATGACACTGGGGATCTACTGCCATTCAGATACTGAGCAGTCTGAAAAAGCAGCCTACTCAATTATAAAAGCTACAACAGACTGACTCTTAAATCATACCCACTATATGTTTTCACGATAGATTTCAGCGAGAACATGGAAATACAATTCTTGGTCCAAAGGTTTGAAATGATCCATCTGACCTGACATCAAAGTAGTGCAACAGAATATAGTTAATAAGATCAATACACAAAGGATGAGTTTCTCATGCTTGCTTTTAAAGAATATTTAATGTTAAGCACTCTGCACTTCCATGGAAACACAAAGGGAACTCCATAGTGAGGTAAGCAGGAGGTAATAGAGAAAAGGGACAGAATCACTAGCCTTGGTTACTGTTAATAATTACCTGGGTAGCAATGATTGCTTTTGGAAATTACACAACCTTTGTAGCTCTCACTCATTTGTGACCTCAGATTTCACTTGGATTGGAAACCAATGGGTTTCATTTCACTGGCATTCAGAAACTCCCCCACCTACCACCACCAATCCAAGATATGTTCAAGTACCTTTTCTCTGATCTTGCTTAGAAAGCACTCATCTGTGGGAGAAGAGGCACAATCTGTTTGGCCTTAAGGTACCTACTTTTTAAATTTACCCAGCTCTTGGCTCCTGGTGATTTTGTTCAGGATTAGAGAAGAGTTAGCCAAATGCCCAGAGAAGCAGCTGTTCCTCAAAAACAAACTGGGAAGGAAAACAATAGGCCATCCTGCCCCTCAGTCGGGGAAGGCAAATGGCTGGCCAACATGTCCAAAAAGGAACGTCTTTAAGGAGTGCCCACCGTTCAAATTGAGAATATATTTTCCAGTGAGCTAAGGCCCATGGAGGACACCCTAGAGCTAGGAGCTTCTGTTCCGTAAAAGAATATTGTACTTAGGCAGAAGAAAGAGCCAAAGAAGACTGAGCTGGTTACTCTAGCCTTTAATTTGCCGCATCTCCACGGAAATGCTTTCCCATTTCCCCAGTTGTCTCCGTAAATCAATTTAGAGCTGCTTTGCTTAGACTCCAGGCAGACAGAGTGGAATCACAGCCCTTCCAAGAGGTGTGAGTTTCTCCCATTTATCATCCTGGGTGCTTACTTCAAAGCCTGGTTGGAGAACTACTTAAAGGAAAACAAATCCAAACAAAATGGGACTGTGCTGTCTGGATTTGGTTAAAAATCTTGAGAATGTGTGGCAGAAAATTCCAAGCACAGACCTGGAAAGCAACTGGCAAGAGACCTCACAAAGGGCTTAAAAAAAATAAACAATTGACGAACTCCCACCCACAAACACATCCCCCCACACGCAAGCCTTGGGACTGGAATAGAAATGTGAACTTTGCTGGAACTCACATTTGGCACAGGAATTGGCTTTTCCGGCTTTGGCCTTCAGCAAGTAGGTTACTACTGAATTACTAACACCACTGCCGAGCTTGACAGCCTTTTCACATTTATTGGTTCCCATTCAACCCTGTAAATATTTAAGCGGGCGGTGGCATTGGAATGTGATTATGTGATTGTATGTCATTAAAATTAGTGGATTCTCTGGTAAGAAAAGCCTTGGAGTTTACAAACGTAAAAAGACTATAAAAATATATGCGTGTATGTGGTATGTGTGTCTGTTTGTATTGATATATCTAGCTAATTTCAGTCACTATAAAAAGAGAAGAGAGAAGGTTTTAAGGCCAAAAAAGAGGTCTAGTCCCAACGCATGAAGCATCTGAAGAGTTTTGGACTAGTATTTTCAAATGTTTTTCAATCTGTGGACATCTGTTGACTTACTGAAAAACACCTGAGGGGCAAAGTAAAGCCTTGTAATTCAGCCATCTGGTCATCTTCTTGTTCAAGCATCTGTCCTTCTATATCCTCTTCCCTAGGCCAGCAGACCAGTAGCTTTCAATTCTTTTTAATCTCAGTCTATTGTAAGAAATGCTTTTTACAATGCCGCTCAGGATATTCACAACGCATTCATAGATACTGTGGAAATAAATGTTCATAAAATAATACCCTAAGTTCATTTTGGTATTTTCTATTCTATTCTATTCTGTTTTATTTTCTTTTGTGCTTGTCATGGCCCACTAACTTAATTTTATGTCTCACTAATGAATTGTGTCCTGCTGTTTGAAAACCCTGCGCTAGAGTGTATTAACCTTAAGTGCAGAAATTATAATCGCTCTGTATCCCAACTCCTAACACTTGGTCACTTGGTAAGCATTTGTTAAATAAATGAGTGGTGAATAAATAAATGAATAAGTTGAACCTAATATTCTAATTCAGTATATAAAGCAGGATTGTTGGCCAACCTGGAAATCCATTTAATTTACAAATTAATCACAAAAGATACAAGCATAGAATAAAAGATAAGCATCACCCTCAGGTGGTAGGTGATTTTGGATATTTGGGTGAACATTATTACCTGTTGGCCAGCTCTGTCATTGTTGTCATTGTTATCTTCATTGTACTGGTAGTAGTGGTATTAGTAATAATATTAAATATGACAGTAGCAATAATACTAGCCCACACTTGTTGATCAGCAACCATGTATTAGTTTCTGTGCCACCAGATAGAGCTATAAAGATGGATGCCACTAGTTTCCACTCTTAAAAAGCTTCTTCTGTGGCATTCTTCTCATGCGTCTCCCAGTCCAGAAACCAGAGGTCCTGAAATCCTAATCACAGGTGACTTTACAGCTGTTGGCTAGTATAGAAAAAGGGCAGTGATGTCTACCAGAGAGGAAAAGGTGGGAGGGTCAACACCCCCGTGCTAACAGCTTTTACAGACAGCTGCTCAGTGAGCAGAGAAGCGAGGAGATAGGAAAGAAGACAGCGGTGCATTACTGCTATTAATGAACTGCTCAGGACGACTTTTTTGTCCTTAAAGAGAAATAGTAAACTATCCGGTGGAAACCTTGCCACGATAGCAGGGAATTATAATGTATTGGTTGAGAGCTTGTTCTCTGGTCGGAAGAATTTGGTTTCAAATCCTAACCCGCTTACCAACTGTGTGGTGTTGGTTAAGTTGTATATTTTTTCTTTGCCTCAGGAATAAAATGGGGACCATGTATGATGTATTTCATCAGGCTGTTTTAAAGCAGAGGTCACATATACAGCTGCCTCCAGGGGCCTGTAGTGAAGGGGGTCAAAATTAGGGAGTGCTGTGAAATATAGAAAACTGAAGAGCACAGGCCCCGTATAAAGACATCCAAATTTACATTCAGAAAACAGAGTTTCAATCTATAGGCCAGATTGGCTTGCATGCCACCAGTTTGCAATTAAGTAAGACAGAAATCATAAAACACTTCTCACAGAGACTAGCACATAGTAAGCACTCCATAAGTTGAAACTATTATTAGCTATTATTTCATCACATTTTAAAAAATCTTTGGAGCTATTTGCAGATTCTCTTTAAGAAAGAAAATAAATGGCCTCAGAATTACTCCTTTGCATGCCTCAGTAAATGGCATCATTAAAAATAAACGGGCCAAAAAAGAAAGAAAGAAAGAAAAATAAATAAATCAACGGGCCTTAGGCCAATCCAGGGATAAAATAAGTAGAGGAGCCTGTAGTCGATTGTGTGCAGATGAGAGAATGTACATAAGCTTACGGTTAGTAAGCTAGAACCACCCCCGAGGGGAAGGGAACTCATAAAGGAGACCCCTGGGCCCACGTTTTGAGGACTCCTATACTATTGTAACAGTGAGCATCAAGACAGTCTCTTAAGGAAGCAGAGAAGAATGAATTCCAGCCAGCTGGTATTAAACTCCAGCCCTCCCTTCCAAGGCAAAGTGATACCAGAAGGTTTTAGAGTCAGGCAGACGTGGGTACAAACCTCATTCCCCCCACTTGCAACATACAAGGTGGGTTTAACCAGTCAGCCCTACAGGAGCGTCCTCTGTTGTGTCAAGGATGATAATGGGTTAGCATTAATGATCCAGTAGCATAAAAGGGGCTCAATACTTTTAACCTTCCTTCCTCCCCATTTCCTGTGAATTGTTTTGAATTGTTGAGGCTTATTTTTTCCTTAAACATCATCCTAATTTCCATCTGTGTGAAAATGGGAGCAGGATGGTGCTCAAAGTCTCATTTGGCCTGCAGGCTTCTTACCCCTCTACTCCCTTCCCTGTTTAACTCCCATGGGTCCCAAATGACCCAAATGGCTTCCCACCCTTCCCTCCCTCTGCCGTCATTCACAGAAACGTGCCTTTCTGCTTGGGCTTCCCCCCTGCCTCACAGAGTCCATCAGGCTTACTAGAAAGCTCCCCAAAGGGCAATAAAAAGTTTATGTCAATCTCACGCCCACCTGCAGCATCTCTAGAGTACACATCCTCCTGTCCGTCCTCCTCCTTTGATTCCGGGCTTTGTAAATCTTTTACCAGATGTTGTCAAAAGCCTGGCAGATCCCCAAATCCTTCCCTGATAACACTCGGTCTCTTTAAACAACCTGGCAGCACTTCTAAGTGAGAAAAAGCCCTAAAATAAAATACACCGTGTTTAGTCTCTAAGGTCATTTCCTGGCTTTGTCCTGCAGTTTCTGTTTCCTCTAACTAATCACCAAGCGACAGTCCTGGATTTATTGTGGAGGCTACTTGAAAGTTTGGGTGAGCCTCTCAGGCAGACTACGTACCTCCTCCATCACTCTTCCACCCACTCCCCAGCAATTTATCACTTGCTGTGATTTAGTGTGGAGGCTTGAGGTGCAGCTGTAGCAGGAGCCAGATCTTTGTCACTGAAGCTTTTCAGGAGGCAGAGGGTCCAAGCCAGCACGGCGGAGCATTGTGGGCACAGTGGAGCCCATGCATCACCGCCTGTTCAGGGCAGCCGCCTTCCACATCCCTGGCAGAAACTGGCAGTGGGAGCTGTGCGTCTACCTTGGCATGCTCGTCATCCATTTCCAACTTTTATAATGATACCTTACCTTCTTAAAGTATTTATATGGGCAAGGTGAATAGCTTTATTTCATTGACTATTCACAACAGGCATGTGAGATAAGAACTCTTATCATACAATTTTTAGAGACGCCACAGCTCAGCATGGCAACCTGAGCATGTCTGACTGCAGAGTCCATGCTCTTAAACCCAGTCTTTGTTGAGCTGTCCTATACTTGACCCTCAGTGCTGATCCTCCAATGTTGAAGCATTCCTGATTGAGAGGAAGAATAATGATAGTGAAATTTACTGAGCACTTATGAAATGCCAGGCGGTTTAGAGAAACTATATGGATTATTGCATTTAATGCTCACAATAACCCTAGGAGTGGTTACTCTTTTGAGCTCCATCTTACAAATTCCCAGAATGTGAAGCCAGGCAATACGACCTTTAATTCTGATACAAGCTAAAATTACTGGGACGTGTGTGTATATGTGTGTGTGTGTCTGTGTCTGTGTCTGTGTATGGTGGGAGGGTGGAATGAAACAAGCAGTGTAACAAATATTATAGTGTGACGAGCCCCATGTTAGAATTACACAAAAGGTGCTCTGGATGCAAAGAAAATGGGCCTATTCTTTTAGTCCATTCATGCTACCTTAACAAAATACCACAGATTGGGTGGCTTACAAACAACAGAAATTTATTTCTCACAGTTCTGGAGGCTTGGAAGTCCAAGATCAAGATGCACAGATTCAGTGTCTTGTGAGAGCCCACTTCCTGATTCATAGATGGTTATTTTCTGCTGTGTCCTCACATGGCAGAAGGGGTGAGGGAGCTCTCTTTTATAAGACACTAATCCAAGTCATGAGGGCTCCATCCTTATTATCTCATCACCTCCCAAAGGCTACACCTCCAAATACCATCACATTGGGGGTTAGATTTCAACATACAAATTTTGGAAAGACACAAACATTCAACTTATAGCACCCACATTAAACTTAAGGATTTTGGATTGGCATCACAGAGTAGGTGATGTTGGAGGTGAACTTTGAAGGAGTAGGTGTCACCACATTAGAATGTTTAATAGGGTCTCTCTGGAGCGCACCTTGCAGACATAGGGAACAGCATGTGCAGAGGCATGAAGCACCAGGGGCAGGGTTGGGACAGATGGGGTGTGGCTGGAGGGAAGGGGCGTGGCATGAAGTGGCTTTAAGAGTAAAACAGAGGCCAGACATGAAAGGCCTATTAAGTTATTCTGTCACATTTGGAATTCATTCTGAAAGTTATGGGGAGGTTTGAAGGGTTTTGAGAAAAGGAGTAGGGGGGGTCACATATGTGTTTTTTGATAAATCATAATCTAAGGGAGGACCAAAGAGGAAGTCATATGTAAGGTCTGAGGAGGGGGCAGCAAGGAAGAGGCTGCCACAGTAACTGAGCTTAGCAGTTACTTAGGGAGGAGAACCTGAGCTCCTCTCATACAATCATGTAGAAATGTCGTGTGCTGATGCAATTGCTTCCCTTAGAAGACTCCTAATGCCATACAATGAGAAGGGAAGGGACCAACTAGCTGTACCGATAGGGTGAGCCAGTCATCTGGTCACTCATCATGTTTCCTCTGCTCCTGTGGGCTCTGGGGACTCTACATAGCATCCTGCACAAACCTCACCCTTTCCAGCTCCCTGTCTTTGCTTATTCGGAATTTGTTGTCTGCCTCTGACAGTATGACTTCTACAGCTCTCAGTATGTGCCAGGCACTGTTGTAAGAGCTTTGTAAATATTAACTTATTTAATTCTCAGAAGGTGTGTAGGAGGTAGATATTACCATAATCACACTTTTACAGACAAGGAAACCATTAGTAACTATTTAGTGAAATGAACCCTTTTAAAGGAATCACCAGGAGAGAAGAGAAAGGACAGCAGCCGTTGTGTTGTCTCTTAGAATGCGATGCAATGTAGCTAAGTGGTGAATTTCCCCAGTCATGGCTCCCATCCACTCTCACGTCACACCTTCACCAGCACTTCCCGCCAGGGGAATCCCTCTCTGTGAGGAAAATATTTGTTAGACTGCTCTGTTATTTCTTGGCCCCCAACAGAAATGTCATGTATGCTGTGACAATGCCACCTGCCTTTGATAAAACATAAAAGAACCAAAGACATAAATTTTATTCTGAATGTATATATACACACACTTTAGAAGCAGAAAAACATTTATTGAAATGCTAAGAATTTGTTAAATTAAAAAAATTAAAGAGTAAGCCACTAACAAATGGATTATAAATAAGTTTTAAAGTAATGGAGAATAATTGTGAGGAAAGTATGTACTTTTTGTTTTTTTTAATCAAAAGATTGCTGGGAACAATAACAATGTCTATGACAGAGTTGTTTGAGGATTCAGTGAGATGGGATTCAATGCAGAGAGCCCCCGTGAGACTGGGCGTGGAGCGCAGACTCAGGAAACGTCAGTTCCAGGGAACAGGTTCCCAGGGACAGAACTCCAGTCTGCAGGCCAGCCCCAAAGCTGACCAGGACTTTAGCCCTTGTGGGCAGACAACCCAGGACTCAGCCACAAGTTGCCTCTGCTGCTCTAGGGACAGTAGTATGCTGGTAAATGTTTAATAATTAGCACTGGGGAAAAAAAGAAAAGGAAAAGCTCTTCATTTGAGTGTGCTCCAATTTCTGTAGTGTAAATACTCCCAAGATGATTGATTTCAGGCTGCTAATATGATGTCAAAGGATGTAGAGTTGGGAAGATTTGCATAGCTGGCTCTTGTGAGCCACCATCTGTATTTCCAGCACACAACTTTCTTGGGGGACTCTATGTGTCCAGGCTGGTGGGCTCCTGCCTTGCTCCTAAGGCCTGACCTCTGTATACCTTGGACACCCAGCTATTAACCAACCACCTTGTCTGGAGCTTTGGTGGGAGTTACCCTGGATCATTTTAATTGATTAATGCTTTGGGTGGGAGTTGAGGTTGGAGCTGCTCTTGTCTCTTTCAAATGGGAGATAACCTGATTTAAATTCCCTAATTCTCTCTGTTACAATGACTTTAAATCTCTTCACTGGTTAATTAACAGAGAAGGTTTGCTCTCATGTATATTTGGCCCAGAGCAATTAAGCCACCAGCAAAGTTTGCAGGGAAAGGAAGGATGATCATTTAATTAGAGGTTAAATAATGAATTATTAATTATTGAATTGAGTTAGCATTCATTCGTTTGTAAAGTGCAATAATTACATCTTTTGTGTTTTAATATGGAACTGTGTTTTATAATTATCTACTAAGTCAGTTATGTAACCATTAGCATTTTGCCCAAGGGTCAGGTTACCATTGTTTTTTGTCCTCTACAGACTGCAGATGACAGAGAAATACAGTAACTGTGTTCTTTCACATAAATGGTATCCTGTTTTACAGTAAATGTTAGACAACTTGGGTCACTGAGTCAACTAATTCACTGCAGTTAATGTAGACAAAGGGACAGACAATTCTGCGTTATTTGCAGTAGAGGGAATTGTGTCAAAAGGGTGAGTTTCCTGCTGTGAATGAGGTGGTGGTAGGAGCCGGTTCTAGTAGGGACCAGGAAGGACCCAAGCCAAGGAGGAGTGGTGGGGTGAGGTGAAGATGGGCATGTGGGTGAGGAAACACACACAGCGTGAAGACCACTTCTATTTCAAGCTGACTTAACCATTCCTCATTCCCAGCGGCTGATCAAAACTAGAAAGTAACAAGGCACAATTCCAATTTCTTTCTTTTTCATCTGGTGTTCTTTGCCTTTTTGTCAAACAACCCTTTGAGAATCTAAAAGATATTCTCTGAATAATGTACCCACAGCACTTGCACAAAAGGTTGAATGCAATTTCAGAGTTCATAGGCCCCTGAAGTCCCCTCATGAACTCATCTAATGACACTCAAATTTGAGCATGAAGGAGGATTATTTGAGAAGTCATGTTAAATGCAAATTCCCAAGCCCCACACCCACAGATTTGGATTTCCTGGGTTTGGAAATCTGCATCTTAAACAAACACTTAAGGGAATTTTGATGTGTCTGAGAAATGAGACCCCACGGTTCTGCAGGTTAAAAATCCCTCTTAGTGTTTTCAAAAAGACCTTGAGCAACATGAACATAGTGAAAAGAATCAGAGCATCCGACTCAGACTTGGACCCAAGGTCAAATTTCTCCCCTTAATTGCCGGGCATGTCATTTAATGGTTTTTAGGCTCAGTTCCTTCATCTGTGAAGTGGCTATGATACCTAACTTGCATGGCAGCTAAGAGAGAAATAAATGAGAAAACCAATTGGAAAATGCTGGCTGTCAGAAATGTTCGTGATCTCCCTTTTAATCTTTGGTAGATAAGGTAGAGTCTTGATAGAAACAGTTTGTAACAATGGAAAGAATTCTCATTTCAGTGCCTACGTAGAACTGAATAGTTGCTGAAGAAGTGCATGATTTTTAGTATGTATTGGCAGCATTCTGTCAAAGTATGTCATTCTAGCTTTGATATGATAAATTATAAATATCAAGGCCAGGGAGGGAGGACATTAGAATGGAAATTTTAGGGACCACCTTAGCACTATAAATATTTTTCTAAACTAGACTGGAGTAGTGAGGGTGAAATTGGCCAAAGAGAGAAAGTTACAGACATGGGAGTAGTTTTATCAAAGATCTGAAAAAGAATTGAACATACCTCAAAAACACTTTCAGCTCCATACTAGAAGTCTTCCATGCTTGGTTATCGACTTACCCCTTCCTAGAAAATGGTTTCAATCTGCCTAAAATTTTTTCTTTACCATAGGAATATTCGTCAGGTTTTGTAACAAAAGTTGATGTAAAAGCATAAAATTTGCTCTACACAAATTCCATTTGTGAACTACATCTCAAATGAAACAAAAGATGCCTGTATTGATTTTTTGGCAGCTTTCTTTAAGACACTGCATTACATTTGCCTTCACCCCGTTCTTCAAGATATTTTACAAATCAACTAAGCTGAAGGGGGAGATGTGCTTATTCCTAAGCACTCTGGCTCCTTTAAGATTCAAGAACCAGTAGATACTGTAAAATAGAACTAGTATTGATCCTGCATTTATCTGAGAATGCTCAGTAGGAAAAAAAATCTCAATTTTAAGGGCGCTTATATTACAAAATTATATTGGTGAACCTGGGTAATTGAAATTCATACTGTATTTCCTCTATGGGAATATCATAAGTCGTGACATTTCCCAGGTTTTCTCAAATAATCCATTTTTCTAGAATGTAGTTAAAATATGCTATGTAACTAAATAGAAAAGATAGTAGAAAAAATAATGTGCTAGTTTTAGAAGTTGAGGGGAAAAATAGAAACAATGAATTTAGTGGAATACTCTTGACCAAGTCTTGAGTCCTGCTTCTGACTTTTCCTGACTTTGGGAAAACCATTTAAGCTCTCAGAATGTCTACAGTACTTAGATATGCATGCCCTTAACTTGTCTGTGCTTAGATATGCATGCCCTTAACTTGTCTGGAATGATGTAAATTCTAAATAACTTTGTTAAATTAAATTGTGGTGATTAAATAAGACAGTACTTGTAAAGCACTTAGAGTGCCCATCATAAAGTAAGTGCTCAGTAAATACTAACGAGGATTATGAATATTATTCATTTTGAGTTGTTGAAAATGTAATTATGATATATAGGTTTGCTAAGAATATGCTAGTTCCTGGAAAAGCAGAGACTTGCAATGAAAAATGAAGCTGCAGAAGAAAATCTCTATCAAGATTTTGAAAGAGGCATCTGTCCACTTTTGAAAGGTTTAAAGGTTGGTGATGCTAGATTTTCATCTCACCCAAATTTCTTAACAACACATCTGCCTTTCCTGTTCCTAGAAAGGGAATTATCAGTAGCAGAACAATTCATCCTTATCTGAAATGGCTAGGATTATATTTTAGCTCATATAGGAGTAAAGAGGGAGAAGAAAAAGGACAAGGAGAAGTAAAATGATTCACGAAGTCAACTGGAAAAGAATTAGAAAACAAAAAGAGAAAGGATGGGGGGAGAGTTTGAGGTTGCTAAAAACTGAGTGATTCTTTCTGAAGAGAAGTTGTGGAAAGCAAGAGAAGTAGATTCAAACAGCTCTGCACACCATCTTCCAAGTGGACATTTTGGTTAAGCTCTGGGGCAAGAATGAATAAAACACCAGTCCCATACAGACTATTTATAAGTGAGGTGCTTAGGATTTGAGCAATGTCTAACACAGTGGTTCTCACCTGAGGGTGATTTTACCCCACAGGTAGTATTTGGCAATGTCTGGAGACGTTTTTGATTGTCATGATTCTGGGAAGAAGGAAATGAAGGGCAAGGGATGAGGTGTGCTTCCAGCCTCTAGTGGGTAGAAGCCAAGGATCCTGCTAGACATCCCACAATGAACACCAGCCTTCACACAAAATTATCCAGCCCAGGGCATCCCTGGTGGCGCAGTGGTTGAGAGTCCGCCTGCCGATGCAGGGGACACGGGTTCGTGCCCCGGTCCGGGAAGATCCCACATGCTGCAGGGCGGCTGGGCCCGTGAGCCATGGCCGCTGGGCCTGCGCGTCCGGAGCCTGTGCTCCGCAACGGGAGAGGTCACAACAGTGAGAGGCCCACGTACCGCAAAAAAAAAATTATCCAGCCCAAAATGTCAGTAGTGCCAAAGTTAGAAATCCTGACCGAAGGCAATCTCAGAAAATTATTTTTAGGATTATGATGGCAATATTATCACTTTAAAAGGCTAGGTCTGCTAATATCAGAATTGGCAGAGTTCAGAGAAAATGTGATAATTTTTCATTGTCTGATAAAGTAAAGGTTGGATCCTCCAGAGCTTCAGCCCTTTGGGCTCATCTTAATTCCAAAGCATGATAAACTCTTTTAAAATCAAGTCTCCTCAAAATATTCCTGTATAATTAGGGGCACTGGCTCTGGATCTAGGCTTCCTGGACTTGAATTCCAGCTCTGCCATACTAGCTGTTCAAGCCTGGACAAATTTCTTAACCTCTAAGCTTCAACTTCTTTATCCTTTAAATGGAGATCATGAGAAGACCACCCTCAGGAAGTTGGGGGAGATAAATATTAGTTATTACCCTCCTCATTGTTGTAATTGTTTACTCTCAGGCTGCCTGGGTCTCTGTGCCCAATACCCCAGTAAGGACTTGCTGTTCCTTGGTTACTTCTAAGGGTAGAGCTATGCAGTGTCACAGGTGAAAAGTTCAGGATGGGAAGCCTGACTCTCAAGGCAGTGCTCTTTGCACTTGACCACATGAATAAAAATTCAGTCCATATTTCGGAAACACTGAGTGTGAGGCAGTTTGAGACATGGAGCTTTTCCTTCTCCTGCCCTCTTCCCTTCCATGATCTTTCTTCAGCAGAAATCAGTAAAAGTACAAGAAAAAAAGGCTTTTCCCCCAAATATAAAATCAGGAGTTAAACTAAAACCACCAGCCTCCTCATTTGCATTTAAAAAATACTAGTTTCACAAAAAAGAAGCAAAAATGAATTGTTAGATTACAGGCTTGATATCATAGCGGCACGGATAATGGGAAGAGCAAAGCTACATAGAAGCAGAGAATAATTTCTGCTGCTAAAGAGGCAGGGAAGATAAGCCAAGAAAGGTGCTAGAATGAAAGAATCAAACTGAATTTTTAAAACAAGTTATATAAATTTTTAAAAAAGCAGACTCAGAATGTGTTTTTTAAGTAAGAAAAATGGATGGGTCTTAGATGGAAATGGAAATTCAACATAATATAAAATGTCACAGGAATAATAGACTAAGAGGGAACAGATGTTAAAACTTAAATTAAAAAGGTGTGGGTGAGGGAGAAAAAGAAAGCAAGAGGAAAATATAGACAGAGAGGGGAAAAGGATGTGGCATAGTACGGTGGAAAGATGCTGAAACAGAGTCTGGACCCCTGAGTCCTAGCTCTGGTATGTCTCGCTCTGTGACCCTGACAAAAATCCCTAAACTTCCTTGGGCCTCGATCCACATGAAGAGTGGGCTAGATGGGGTCTGCTGTGTCTAGAGCATGCTGGGCTTGCCCTGGTTAATTGCAGGAGTCTGTGGCCGACCAGGAGGAGCTGGAATCTGGAATTGGGCATGCCTGTGGAAGTGGGGCAGCTAGGGGAGGGGTTGGGTCAAGGGGTGGAAAGGAAGTCCAGTCTAGGGCAGAACCCAGGGTCTGGAGGCTACAAAAACAATGATGGGCACTAGGGGGCAGAAGAAGCTATAGCAAAGGTGTCCCTACGGTGACCCAACTATAGCAGGTGAAACAGGCAAGTAGGAGATTGGCATTGTGGAAATTGGCAGTAAGGCCCCAGTTCCTGGGCTTTGGTTTGGGGACACGTTTCTACTCCCTAGTGGCTCACTGGTGGGACAGCTTGGAGCTCAGTGCCAGAGACACAGAGGACCTGGGCACGGGAGATGAGAATGGCAATGCAGCTGTTAAGAATTAGAGAATGTGGTGGCCACCAACTCACAGAAAGGAGGATAAAAGTCTCTCCTGTATTGGGAGGGGCAGGACTGGAATATAGGGAACAAATAGCAAGGAGCAAGGGTGCCAGTTAAGGGGACATTGAGAAAGTTCTCTCAAGCTCTAATATTCATCCATTCCACTCAGCCTGGGGTCAAAATTACATGTGGGGCTCTGAAGATGTGCTGACTTGCAGTCGTGTCTCACGGCTTCACTTCCCAGCTTTGGGACGTTGGGTGAGTGATTGAACATTTCTAATGTTCGATTGTAAAACAAGGTTGAGAATATCTACCTCATAAGGTTGTTGTGAAGTCAAGAATGATGGAACATTTTTTTTGTTGTTAGAGAAATCTTGATGTTAAATACAACAAAAGAAGGTATATGTGAGAAGTTTGAGAGATACTTTTGCTCTGAGGAATGTGAAAAGCAGAGAAACTCATGCTAATACATACAGTGTAGAATGATTCCAGGTTTAGGGTGGGAAAGAGAGTTGGTTAAGACAGAATAATGAATCAAATGCTGGCCCTGCTGTTGCCAGGACTTCTGAACTTATAGCAAGACACAAGAGGGCCTTGCCAGCTCCATCCCAATGTGCATCACCCAGTTCTTCTGAGCTTCCACCAAATGACCAAGACAAACATTGCTTCAAGTACAGGAATCTGAGTTCCATTTGGGTCTACTTGCCCAAGTTCCACTTTCAGACTTGTCCTTTTTGCCTGCAGGAAAATGTATGAAGTAAGTTCTGAGGTTCTAGGTAGGTCCAGAACTCTCTGGAATTGCCCAGAATTCCCCATGGCTTCCACTTGACCAGGAAGAGGCGAGTAAAGTCAAACATCAGGGCTGTTGATAGCTGGTGTCCCACCTGGGAAGCTAACCCAGGGAAGGAGCATTACTCAGAGCCTACTAGAGGTGCTTTCCACGTGCCCTTTGTGGCTGAATCCTCACGACAAACCTGAGAGTTAAGCCTTTTGTCCACTGGTGTCAGATGAAGTTTAAAGGTTTACTTATTTTCTGTGCGTCACACAGCCTATAGAATTGGGAGACTTGAGCATAGGCTTGTTTAACTCGCAAGGTGGTGCTGTCATTATTCTACAAGAGGCATCTCTGCTAATAATAGGCTCTGAATTTTTAGACCATTTAGTTTTTTAGAAGGAGCAAAGTCTAAAAGTAAGGCAAGTTAACCTGTATATATGCACGTGAACACGAGGGGTGTATGTGTGTGGGAGAGAGAGAGAGAGAGGCATTGCTTCTTGCATGCATAGAGCAGCAGCCCCTCCCCATTCTTTTTCATTCCAGTGTAATCTATGCACATGCAAAATAATTACTTCTTCCTGTAGGAAGTGTCAGTCCTCCAAGCAAAGAAGAAAAGGCTACAGCATATGTTACCGACACATGTTTTCGCTAGTCTTGTCTCTGTTCTGCCTGCTGTGGCAATCAGCTTTTGCAAATACTGTCACTTACCAAATACAAAAAGCATGTGAATGCCCAGCCAATGGCCTGGGATAAACACAACCAGGCTTTCTGACTTGGAACATCCACCCAGAACAGAGGCTTTGTTTCAAAAGAACAAAACCAGACTTGTATCATCAAAATCATTGGGGAGAGAGAGGGGGCAGTGAGGGTAGAGGAAAGACATGGACCCAACCCAACACACTGCTTTGGGTAACCTCATACATATGAAAGAAAATTGATATTATTTGATAGTGGAGGTGCTCAACCCAGCCAAGCCAAAGATTGGGTGGGGCTCAAAAGCACTGCTGGAAAAGTTGGTATCGGGCCAAATGTCTAAGTAGCCAGTTGGGGGTCTGAGAAGCACATGCACAGAAGGGCTTTGAGCTCTGCCTCTTGGCAAGATGCCCACCCATCAGGTTCTTCCAGAGGGTGTGTTGGCAATGGGCACTTCTAATCCCAGAAGCCCTTGACAGGTAGGCTGGCTGCCGAGACCCGCCCCCCTCCCCTTCCCCCTCAGGTGCCAGACTCTGCACTTTGGCCACGGCAGCTCCAAGAACTGCTATGAGACAAAGGAGGGGAGTCTGGCACTTAGAGCGGGGAGCCTGTCATCTCCTGGAGGGGCATTTGTTGGGTGCTTCCTGGCCTGGGGAGTGTGGCACTGAGGGGTACACTGTCCCTGGTGGGCACTCTTCTAGGCAGTGTGTGCTCAGGGCTGTGAAGGCATCTCCCCTCTCCACCCAGATTCCCTTTGCTGGGCCACAGGAGAGGAAGCCACAGGGTCCAGGAGGAAGATTCTGAGCTTAGATTCTTACTGGGTTCTTGGGAAAGTTGCATATTTTCTCTCACCTAGTAAGTTGGAGATGAAAATTATGCAATGACCCAGAAGATAATAAAAGAAAGCTGATGTGGAGCTACAAAGCTTTAAAGTGCCGGGCTTCCCTGGTGGCACAGTGGTTGAGAGTCCGCCTGCCGATTCAGGGGACACGGGTTCGTGCCCCGGTCCGGGAAGATCCCACATGCCACGGAGCGGCTGGGCCCATGAGCCATGGCCGCTGAGCCCGCGCGTCTGGAGCCTGTGCTCCACAATGGGAGAGGCCACAACAGTGAGAGACCCGCGTACCGCAAAATAAAAAATAAAGTACCAAAGAAATATAAATGATTATTTTCTACTACCCAGTTAGAACTCTTCTGATTATCCTATTTTATTTACTTGTCTGTTTGTCTCTAGGCCCTGATGGCACCATGCATAAAACTATTACCAATTCATTAGGCTTCTGTAATCTCTGGTGAACCAAAAATTACCCGCACCAATTCATAAATGGTCATTGTTAAACTAGCACATGGCTGGCATAGACTTCATCTTGTTGTGTTGTGATTTATCTGATGCGTGGCTGTTGACCTCTGACAGGGGCTTCTTGAGATCAGGAACCATCTTTTCTATCTCTGCCTGATCGGCTAATGGCACAATGTCTGGTACAGAGTAAGTGCTCAGTGTATTTTTGTTGAATTAGATTAAAACTTACTGATTTAGTTGCTCTAAATGTTTCTGTGTGTGGGTCACTCACTCATGCATTTGGCAAAAATTTATTGAGAATCTACTATGTGCTAGATTCTGTGCCAGGCACTGGGTATACAATGATCAAAGGGAGCTCACAGCCCAGTGGAGAAGACAGACATACACCAAACGATTACATTTATAAACCTATGATTGTAAAAGAAGAACAGATTTCTCTAGAACATGTAGCAAAGCGAGGTGGAGAGGTTTCCCTTAAAAAGTGACACAAGCTGAGATTCGAAGGAAGGAAGAATGATGATAAATAGGGTTAAGTAAGACATAAAAAGGGAACACTTACATGCTATTACTATGTACCATACACTGTTCTGCTAACTTTACATACATGCTTATTTTATTTCCCCAACAACCCTGGGATGGAGCTACCATCATTATGCCTAATTATACAGGTGAGGACATCAAGGTGTAAGGGGTTAAAAACTTGCCTGAGGTCACAGACAGTGAGTTAATGGGGTTTGAAACTGGTAGCCTGGCCCTGGAGTCATGCTCCCCACATACAGAACAGCTTGTGCAAAGGGCCTGTAGTTTAGCAAGCAGCAAACAACAGATCTTCTTAACCCCAGGCTAGACAGGCTCCTAGCTGCTATCGTATAAAGTCTTTCCCAATACTGGCAACTCTCCTTTCCTGAGAAGAATTCTAGCAAGGGCAATGTCCTCCGTCTTCTTTTATCTGTAAGGCAACTTTCATGGTATTAATTCACAGCCATTTTTAGAGCCAAGGCCTGAGTGTGAGTGGACCCAAACGAAGGAGGAAAGACGAGTGCCCACTGTGTGGAGTGGCTGGGAAGTGTTTCATCAAGGAGGCTTGTTGGCATCTGCTAATTGCTTCTGGAAAAAGAGAAGAAAGGAAAGGGCTGACCCAGCGGGTTTCTCTGTTGCATCTGGAGACTGTAAGTCACAGAGCAAGGAAGTACTTAAGCAGACAAAACCATATCTTCTGCCAGAATGGCAGCACCAAGAGCTTTTTCATGGGCACTTAAAATTGGTTGTCAACAGAAATGCAAATTGAGCCCATCTTTGTCTTGAAGCCGTATGTCCTCTGGGATAGAAACAACATTTCCCCTGCTGAGAATGCTGTTTAGGGTTTACTTGGTTTACAGCTTAAGCGAGAACTGTATGGTAATCAAGGCGGGGTGGTAAAAGGAAAAAGAGAACCCCCAAGAGTTACAGCCAAGCCTCGACAGTCTTTTGAAAGAAAAAAAGAATTCACGAGCTACTCATCTCCACCCATCCTCAGAGAATCTCATTTGCTATTTGATCTCACTTACTGCCTTTCAATTTTTTCAAGCAGTTTTCTGTCTCCTTAAAAGTGTTTCTTCACAGTAAATTTCCAGGCTATATTCTATCTACTTTCTCATAAAACCCATGACTGTTTTTGTTTTTTAATTTCTCATTCCAGTCTCCACATGGAACAACCAGGAAGATCACTTAGGGAGCCTTTGTTTCTTAACGGGACTGCTGTTCCTCTTCTTTATTATGTAATTTAGTTCATAGCGCTAGAGGTTGGGAGGGTGTCATGTTCTGCAAGAGTCTATCAAGGAAGACTGAAGTCCAGAACAACATGTGCCCAGTTTAGGATTATCCTATTGCATAGGATTCAATGAGATAATCCTCATGAAGTACTTAGCATAGCACCTAGCAAGAGTGAAAAGTCAGGTTAGATGTTAGCCATTATCATTATTAAGATAAGGGGACCAAAAGCAGTAATTGGAACCAAGGTTAAAGTAGATAGGTTAGTTAGTTAGTTGATAGATAATAGTTAGTACGAGTATATAAATAAGTAGGTAGGCTGGTAGTTAGGAGTACGGTTAAAGTGGATAATATGGGAAGAGAACATAGGCAGGGGAAGGATCAGGTGGCTTATATGCTTATCCCACTGGATTCCTTAGAGCAGGGAAAACCCAGGATCTGGATATAAATCCCCAGATTATTAGCAATAACTACCATTTATTGAACACTACTACATGCCAGGAACAATGCAAAATGCTTTAAATAAGTTGTTTAAATATAATCCCCATGGAACTGTAAGTTTAGTTGTTATAACCTTGGAATGCCTGTCACAGTGCTTGGCACATAGTAGATGCTCAGTAAATATTCGTTGACTTTGAAACATTTTGCAACATTCTTAGTTTATCCCTTTTGAATGCACATAATTTGCTTGGTAATTCAAATGTGGAAGCAATATTATAGACATTTGGCTTTTAAGCATCTGAAGCATAGGAGAACATGTAGATGTTATCGGATTTGATGTTATCAAATCTGTTACTAAGATCTTTCTTCATTGGTGAGAAGGCTTTTCTACATTGGCCTAGATTGAAAGAAAGCAGCACAAGCCAATGATGTGTCAAAGGGGATGTTATTAACAGAGATTACTTCAAGTTTTACAGACTAAAACATATTCATTCTTCTTGGCAAATGAATAACAAAATAATTAAGGGAGTCAACATTCGAAACAAGGAAATGAAAATCTGAAACAGGCACTGAGACAAAACAAGAGTACCACTTCAGCTGGAAACACCAATTAATAGAACTAGCCCTAAAAGGAAAAAATTGAACTTTCTAACATAATTCCTCTTAGTACTTTTTCTTTAAACAAAGATCTCAATATTTCTGATATGAAAGAATTTTAGAAGTAGCAAAACCAAGGTTTAAAAATTCTCCCAGAATAATTTAGGCCCAGGATGTTTCCCCCCAGTCCTATTTTCAACTATTTGAGGGTATTTTATCAACAATCCTGGGTGTTGGGTGACTGTTGGGATCTTCTATCCCATTTAGAGGACAGGTATCATTGAAGAGTAACTATATGTGGCAAGGATTTCCCTGTGATTTATCTAGCAATAGAAAAGTTATTGAGATAGGCAGCAAACTCTATTTTCTTTCAGAAAAATGAGGATATAGTCTATGCAGGAAAGAGACTATTTTCTATTTTGTAATTTTATAATGGCTATTGTTCCAGAACCATCACCTCAATCAGTCAACAACTATATGTTTGAACACCTATGAAAGTGTCCGTGTAATTCATAGTGTCACACCTCACTGAGTAGGTATATTAAGTCATTCAATGACTCCAGTGAATTTTTTTCCGTTGAAGATCTTGCTAGCTCATAGATTAGCAGTTACAATTTTTTTTGGCAGTGCATAGGAAGCCACAGTGACTGAAGTGGGTGACTCTACTTTAATTCACCCCTAAATGTAATCTCTCTCTCTCTCTTTCTCTCTCTCTCTGTCTCTCCCTCCCTCCTTCCCTCTTTCCCTTCCTCTCTCCCCCCTCATACACACACACACACACACACACACACACACACACAATCACTCACATGGTTTCAATCATGGTCCAACCAGGGCAACTGAAGCCACACTAAGTATTTATACAAGAAGGCATTTAATCCAGGTGACTGGTTACAAAGATGATGGAGTACTTGAGAAGTTGCATGGCAGGCATGGAAGCAACCCAGAGATTAGCAACATCAGGAAGAACTGCCATCCTAAACTAGAGGGATTCTAAAGACTCAACCAGAACCCAGAACCAGCAATTACTGAGTGGAAGCTAGAAATGCACTGCATCAGTTCAGAGGAAATTGGAGCAATAGAATAAAAACAGCCACTTGGAAAGATGGTCCCAGATACACAGAGAGAAGGGGAAAACGCCCTGGCTTCTTCCTTCCTTCTGCCTACAATCTCACTGGTGTGTCCCATTGGCCAAACCTAGCAAGAAACCAGCTGACAGGGGCCACTGGGAAATACAGCTTTCAAGTATCAATCACCCTGCCAAACTGAGCAGAGCAGGGAAGGGAGAGGGGACATACGTGGTATCAACAGGCCACGAACTGACATAAGCATATACCCACATATGCACACACACAACTTGGTTCCAAAATCAGCACTGTCCCTCTCTGAATCTGAAGCTAATTGAATCAATATAAAAGAAATAAGTCCAGCCATTTACAAAATAATTTGACTTTCCAAGTCTACTTGACTCTAGGTTCCAGGGTGTTGCCTTTTAATCTGGTCAAGGCACAGCCTAGAAAAAGAAAGGGATAATAGAAACCTAATCTTACCATGTATTAGGATCAGTATTTAATGCTTTTCAACATTATATCACTTTATCTTCAACCCCGTAAGTTGATCACAATTTAAGTTTATAATGGTATATCAGCCTCATTGCACAAGTGAAGAAACTCAAGGAAATGAATACATTGTCCAGGATAAGTTTTGGGGCCCATATAAGTGGGTCTGACTTAAAATTTTTACTGACAGTGTACAGCCTGGGTTACAACTGATAAAAGGTGTAACCTATTCATTTGCTTTGTATTCTGCTATTTATTGTAGTGATATAGTTATTGAAAAGAAGAGAATAACAACTTGAACTAAAGAATAATGAAAGGTTATATGACTTTCAAATTAACAGAGGAAAAATGGAAAAAAAATAATCAAAATAAGGGAAGAAAAGGAAAAATTGAATTTGCCAAAGAAGAAATATTAGAAAGCACATAGTGAGATAGTAGATTTAAGCCCGAATATATCCCTAATTCTATTAAATATAAATGGACTAAATGTACCAGCTAAAAGGTAAAGATTATCAAACTGGCTAAAAACATAAAACTCAACAATATGCTATTTACAAATGACACATAGAAAACAGAACAGAAATAATTTAAACGTAAAAGGATAGAAAAAAGTTAAACATAAAAAGATGGAAAAAAGTTACTTGGTTAGCAAATACTAACTAAAATAACAACAATAATAATACCTAGCAAAAAGTATTATTAAAAATAAGGAGGGGGCTTCCCTGGTGGCGCAGTGGTTGAGAGTCCGCCTGTCGATGCGGGGGACACGGGTTCGTGCCCCGGTCCGGGAGGATCCCACGTGCCGCGGAGCGGCTGGGCCCGTGAGCCATGGCCGCTGGGCCTGCGCGTCCAGAGCTTGTGCTCCGCAACGGGAGAGGCCGCGGCGGTGAGAGGCCCGCGTACCGCAAAAAAAAAATAAGGAGGAACATTCGATAATGATAGTTTTAATCGGTATTAAAGATCAGTCTAGGGACTTCTCTGGTGGTCCAGTGGCAAAGAATCTGCCTTACAATGCAGGGGATGAGGGTTCGATCCCTGGTCAGGGAAGTAAGATCCCACATGCTGTGGGGCAACTAAGCCCACGGGCCACAGCTACTGAGCTCACGCGCCTCAACTAGAGAGCCTGCATGCCGCAAACTACAGAGCCCACACGTCCTGGAGCCTGCGCACCACAACTAGAGAAGAGAAAACCCGTATGCTGTGATGAAAGATCCCACATGCCTCAACGAAGATCCCTTGTGCCTCAACTAAGACCCAATGCAGCCAAAAATAAATAAAGTAAATACATAAATAAATAATAAATCTTTAAGCAAATTGACAGAAGTACAAGAAGAAACAGACAGTTACCACAATACTAGGACATTTACACATCTGAGTAAGTGGTAGAACAGACAACAAATCAGTATGGATGGAGAAAATGTGACATTAACAAACTGAACAACGTGATTAAAAAGCTTGACATAATGCACACATTATGAACAGAATCATCCTAGTGAAGCACACGTTGAACTTCTAAAAGTTACCATATACTGAGCCATGAAATAAGATAAAGCCACTCTGACACTGTGGATTTCTTTCTTTTTCTGTTTTTAATTCCCCACCCCCCTTTGCTTGCCTTAGTCTTTGTATTTCATTTTGGAGAATTTCTGAAGTTTATGGTGATCTTTAGCTATCTGCTAATACTTAGGAGTGAAACACTAGACAGCTGGTTTTAAGCTCTGAGTATGGGAGGCAGGGCTTTCATCATTCACTAGGGAACCCCTAGTGTCACTGTATGTGGTCATTTCAATGATTCAGCTTCACTGAGAAGACTCCTTTAATCCCCTGTTTTCTCATATGTAAACTCAGGGTAACAGTTGCCCCTAGTTCACAGGGCTATATTGTAAGGATTAATGAGATAAAGCACTTGATATGCTTAAAACAGTTCCTGGCACACTGAAGTATTCACTATATATTAGTAGTAGTATTTGAAGTTTTCACTACTCTCATGGCTTCAGTATCATTGATTCAATATGTTGGTGGTACCCAAATGTATATAAGCAGTAACTTCTGTAACATCTCCATGTGGATCTATCTCAGCCATCTCAAATATAACATGTCTACTCTCTCCTCACTCAGTAAATAATCACTCAGTAAGTCATCACTGTCTTAGTAAGCTCACGGTGCCATAACAACATACCATAGACTGGGTTGGTGTAAACAACCGAGTTTATCTCCCACAGTTCTGAAGGCTGAAAGTTTAAGATCAGGGTGCCAGCATGGTTGGATTCTGGTGAGGATCATTTTCCTGGCTTGCAGATGGTCGCCTTCTCACTGTGTCCTCATGCAGTGTAGAGAGAATCAGTTCTATTCTCTTCCTCTACTTATTAGGACACTAATCCCATCATGGCCTCCCAAAGGCCCCACCTCTAAATACCACCACATTGGGGTTAGGGCTTCCACATAAGAATTATGGGGGAAATAAACTTTAAGTCTATAACAACCACATTTGCAATTGCTCAAAGGAGAATCCCAACTCATCCTTAAATCTTCCCTTTTATTAGTTTATGGCCTTTTCCCCCCAATCAAAATGGAAGCTATTAGATGCAAAGACATTCTCTGTCTTCTTTTTGGGGGGTAATGGAAAGTGTGTCTCTGCATTAGCTGTGTCTGAACCAGTGTATAAAATAGAATAAGGCACGGAAATAAGGAGCGATTGCACTTTACAACACTGCACTTGTGAAACTTCATTCTTTAAAGACTGGATTTGTTTCGAACTCCTTATCTTCCTCTTCTCCATTTTTTGTTTGTTTGTTTGTTTGTTTCAATCCACTTCCAATTACTTTCAGATAGAGCCACATTCTCTCCTCCATTTAGATTTTGTTTAATCTTCTTTTGTTCTTTCTCCCTTGTAACATTTGCTGGGGAGAACTCTACTTAGTTCCCAATTATCATGTTCTGACTGCCATTTCCAGGGCTCCTGGGCATCATAAAAAAATCCTTGGATTCTTCATGGAAGACTGTTGAATTTGGAAATGTAGACTCCCTTTCGGATATTTCTGGCTTGCCCTTTCAGACTGTGCTGGTAGGCCTTTGGGGCTTCATATTGTTTATTCTTGGAGACTTCCTGGAGTGTCAAAAAT
Source organism: Phocoena sinus (assembly GCF_008692025.1). NCBI lineage: Eukaryota > Metazoa > Chordata > Mammalia > Artiodactyla > Phocoenidae > Phocoena > Phocoena sinus. The sequence goes on from NC_045768.1 coordinate 69,576,502, forward strand.
GGCTTAAAATGATTACTATGCTGTGCATTGGCATATATGACATTCAGTCACCCTACACTGAGCTGAATTTCAATGAGACTTGTGTAAATGAATCAGAAACATATGGATTTCATCCTCCCTAACTACCTCTACTTTTTTAAAAAACAGGAACACAGCATTTGCGTTTGGCTGGATATAAAATGTTTGAAAGAGTTATGGCAAATCAGAGTGAGAGAGGCTTTCCCATTCCTGATAGCCATCTTGTCTCTCATATCATCCTAGTTAGTGATTAGGGGTTGTTAATTTCTGCTAAACTTCACTGTCCTCCTCTTGCCTTTAGATTTTCCTTCCTTACTGTAGGTTCCTATTAACCAACCCCTTACCTTTCATCTTTCTGTCCTAGAAATAGCTACCTGTTGGCCACTGCCTTGCCCTACCCGTACTCACATCCTAGAGAGATGACAGAAGGATATATAACCAAGGAATTCCAACACGTTGTGAAAGCACCGCAATAGAGGAGCATAAAAAGAATTTTGAGGAGAGAGCAACTTTGGGGGCATCTTGTATTTTCCTACCTTTCGTTTGCTTTACTTTTTACTCTCTTCACAAAGATGCTATTTTACTTTATTTCCTTGCTCTGGTTTCCATTTCTGATCTTTTATCCTCCCACCTGAGTTTTCTATAGCCACATTGGCTCTTTCCAATTCCCCGTTGCAGTTGCAAAAATTCTTTATCTCCATCTGGTGCTGCATATGCATAAGGACTTTGGTACTTTCCTCTCCTAGACTCTTATTGTCCTGAATGGAATCCTCACAGTTGGAGCCTTTTGCTGCTCTTACGCTGCCTCAGTTTGGTGTAGGTCCAGAGAGCAGAGCCAGCTCCTGTGGGGCATAAGATGAGTGACTGCATTGAGATCTCCAGTTGCACAATACAGAATATGTGCCATGAATATCCAAGACTGATGAAATTCTATCACAGTGAGGAAAGAGAATGAAGTGCTGAGTTACATGAGTAAACAGATACCCATAATAGATATAGTACATAGGACGGTCAGCTCCTCTGATTAATATTGCCCCTCTCCCCACCAATAATTGCATTAACTTAGTCACAATGCCCCCAATCATATAAAAATAGAAGTATTCCTCTATGTAGTTTTTTGTTAACTACAACAGTGATTGTGTCATTTCTGTTCACCTTTACCACATTTGAAGCATTCTGCTAAAAGACAAGTTAATTCTATCAGTTATGAATATGTCAAGCCAGAAGATTCAGATTCTCAATAATGTCCCTCTAAATCACTCATGCTATTTTTAATGCTGTCATTTATAAAAGACTGAATTTGAGAATGTGATAGTCTCCACCATTTGTAAAGTATTAAATAATGTTATAAATATTATTGGTCTAATCCCTGCCCTTTTGGTGTAGCTGACAAAGTACTTTGTTTTATGGGCATGAACTTTGCACATATGACCTATATCAATAAGGTAGCTTGTGTCTTTAGCTCCTGTCTTCTGTAATAGGGGTAGATTTGTCTATCCAGTCTTTCCTAACCAGATACCAGTGACTTGTGAGATGACTGATCATAGTTGGGGGTGTGGTTAAAAAGTGGAGAGAAATCTCACTTGCTCACATGGAGATACATGGAAGTAAAATGTTTGCATTTGTCCCATAAGACCCATAATCTAGACATCTGAAACCCATCATATCCTTGGATGGAGTACCTATTCCCACAAAATATATTCATTCTTGATGATGACAATTCACATATATGTAATTCCATTATTACGATTCAAGATGAAGTGGTTTGTTTTTTTTTTCATTTGAGAGGAATTATAATCTGTTTCATTTGTTTGGTATATGACAGTATTCAGAGCATGTTTCTCATAACTCTCAAAACTGTCTGAGGTGGATATTATTATCCTCATTTTACAGATGAGAAAACTGGGACTTAAAGAGATTATTTGACTTCCCCAAGGTTGTATAGGTTGAAAGTATCAGAACCAGGCTACGAAACCACATCATCTGACTGTACTCTAGTATGTTATCAAAATTATTCCCATGTTATTTTCCATTGCACTTTGTGGTTACCCTTCAAAAGTTCTCGTTTTGGTAAACAAAGACTTTAAAATAAAGTCTAACAAGGGGGCTCAACATTTAACATTAAATTTACTGGTCAGAAACTTCCTGGCTCACAACTAGAGTCTTCTAAATGATGGAAAGAGAGCAGTTAACATGTTGTGATGTTCTCTCTTTCAGCCATAACTTTTCTTCTAGGTTTATAGTTATGGTTTGGCTTTAGAGTACAAAGCAGTAAAACTTAATTGAACAGAAGTTAGATCAAGGTCGTTTCAAGCTGGACATAACATGACACAAATACAGATGAATCAATATTTTTTAAAAATTTCAGTAACAGGGCTTCCCTGGTGGCGCAGTGGTTGAGAGTCCGCCTGCCGATGCAGGGGACACAGGTTCGTGCCCCGGTCCGGGAAGATCCCACATGCTGCGGAGCGGCTGGGCCCGTGAGCCATGGCCGCTGAGCCTGCGCGTCCGGAGCCTGTGCTCCACAACGGGAGAGGCCACAACAGTTAGAGGCCCGCATACCGCCAAAAAAAAAAAAAAAAATAATTCAGTAACAAAAACCCCAGTGGAAAACATAACTCCTGACATAAAATCTCCCCACCATGAAGCATATATTGTGTGACATAACACAGGAATAGGCCCATACTGGAAATTAAAACTGTACCATAAAACTCATATATAGAGGCCCAAAGTACACTTCTGATACAAACCTGTGTCCTTCAAAAACAAAAAACAAAACCCAGAAATATTTGTAAGTGAAAATGCAGAAGAAAAATGACTCCCCCATGTAAAACCTCTTACCAAATAACATTATATACATTCAATTCAGTAAACACATTAAATATATTTTTCCAGCCTAATTTCCATTGTCCTAGGAGTAGAAACCCTTTTCTATTATGATAGAATAATATCCATCATTCTAATATTTTTAGAACTTTTCAAAATGATACTTTGATGTTATATTTTGCCTCATGTTATTGTAGTTGCATGCTCTTTTCCCAATTTCTGAGTCAGTGCTGTCCTACCTTGGTGGTAGTGAGAGTGCTGACTGTAGATTAAGTGTTTAAGCTAAGACTATATAGTTACTATGATAGGCTGAATAATGGTCTCCCAAATATGTTCAGTTCCTTATCCCTGGAACTGGTAAATATGTTCCCTTAAAAGGAAAAAGGAAGGTTGCAGATGTAATTAAGTTAATGCTGAGATGGCGAGATATCCTGGATTATTTGAGTGGTCCCAGTGTATTTACAAGGGTCCTTATAAGTGAAGGCAGGAAAACATCTAGAGAAAAGATCAACAAGGATATAGAGAACTTGAACAATACTATAAACCAACTAGACCTAACAGACATATATAAAACACTTCGTCCAATGACAGCAAAGTACACCTTCTTCTCATGTGCTCATAGAATGTTTATTCTCCAGGATATACCATAAAGCCACAAAACAAGGCTCCATAAATTTAAAAAGTTGAAATCATACCAAGTATCTTTTGAAACCACAGTGCAATGAAACTAGAAATCAATAATGTGCGAGAACTAGAAAATTACAAATATGTGAAAATTAAAAAATACTCTATTAAACAGCCAATTGATCAAAAAATCAGAAGGGAAATTAGGAAATACTTTGAGATGAATGAAAATGAAAACACAACATGCCACAACTTATGGAATGCAGCAAAAGCAGTGCTCAGAGGGAAATTTATAGTTGTAAATGCCTATAGTAAAAAAGAAATATCTCTCTCACGTCAGTGACCTAACTTTATACTTCAAAGAAAGAGAAAAAGAAGAGCAAACTAAACCTAAACTAGCAAGAAGGAAGAAAATAATAAAGATTAGAGCAGAGATAGATGGAATAGAGAATAGAAAACAAATAGAATCAATAAAATAAAAATTTGGTTCTTTGAATAGATCAAACAAATTTGACAAATTTTTAGCTATACTGAAAAAAAAAGAAGATGCAAATAATGAAAATCAGAAATAAAAGTAGGGACATTATTATCAACCTCACAGAAATAAAAAGGATTAAAAGAATACTATCAACAATTAAAAGCCAACAAACTGGTGGCTCAGTGGAAGAATCCACCTGCCAATGCAGTGGACACAGGGTTAAGCCCTGGTCCAGGAAGATCCCACATGCCGCAGAGCAGCTAAGCCCATGTGCCACAACTACTGAGTCTGTGCTCTGGAGCCTGCGAGCCACAACTACTGAGCCCGTGTGCCACAATTACTGAAGCCCGCACACCTAGAGCCTGTGCTCCACAACAGGAGAAGCCACTGCAATGAGAAGCCCATGCACCGCAATGAAGAGTAGCCCCTGCTCGCCACAACTAGAGAAAGCCCACATGCAGCAATGAAGATCCAATGCAGCCAGAGGAAAAAAAAAAAAAGCCAACCAACTGGATATCATAGATGAAATGGACTAATTTCTAAAATCATACAAATTACCAAAATTGACTTGTGAAGAACTAGAAAATCTGGACAGGTTTGTAATAAGTAGAGAGATTAAATCAGTAATCAAAAACATCCAACAAAGAAGAGTCCATGACAAGGTGGCTTTAATGGTGAATTCTACCAAACATTTTAAAATTTTATATCTATCCTTCTCAAAATCTACCCCCAAAATAGAAGAAGAGGGAACACTTTTTAACTCATTCTATGAAGCCAGCATTACCCTGTTACTAAAGCCAGACAAAGATATCATAAGAAAACTATAAACCAATATTTCTTATAACCATAAATTCAGAAATTCCTTAAAATATTAGGAAACCAAATTCAGCAACATATAAAAAGTCAAAAACCAAGTGAGATTTATCCCCAAAATACAAGGTTGGCTTAATATATGAAAATCAATGAATATAATGCATTATCGTAGCATAATAAAGGACAAAACCCATGTGGCCATCTAATAGATACAGAAAAATCATTTGACAAAATCCAGCACCCATTAATGATTAAAATCTCTCAGCAAACCAGGAATAGAAGGGAACTTCCTCAGTGTGATAAGTACCTATGAAAAATCTTCAGCTAATATCAAACTTAGTGGATAAAGACTAAAACTTGTGTACTGAAGAAATTAAAGGCAACCAGATTGGAAAGGAAGAAGTAAACTCTTCATTTGCAGGTGACATCATCCTGTATGTAGAAATTCTTAAGGAATACACAGACACATGCAGGCACACCAGTCAAAACTACTAAAACAACTTTAAGCAAGGTTGCAGGATGCAAGAACAGTATAAACCACTCAGTTGTATTTCTACAATTAGCAACAAGGATCCAAAAGTAAATTTAAGAAAATAATTCCATTCAGAAAGAATCAAACAGAATAAGATACTTAGTTCAACAAAAGAAGTTCAGGATTTGTACAATGAAAAGTACAAAGCACTGATGAAAGGAATGAAAGAATATATCAATAAATGGAAAGACATTCCATTTTTATTGATTAGAAGATTCAAGAATCTTTTGTAGAAGTGACAAGATAAGACTAAAATTTATATAAAAATGAAAGGATCTAGAATAGTCAAAACAATTTTTAAAGAGAACAAAGTTTACTTACTATAAGGTTACAGTATCAAGACAGTGCAGTATTTGCATAAAAGTAGCCCTATGGATCAATGGAACAGAATTGAGTCCAGAAATAAACCCTGACATTTATGGTCAATTGATTTTTAACAAAGGCACCAAGACAACTCAGTGAGGAAAAGATAGTTGTTTTTCAATAAATGTTTGTACCAGCACTATACACACACACACACACACACACACACACACACACACACACACACAAACTCAAAATAGATCATAGATATCAATGTAAGAGCTAAAACTATAAAACATCTTGAAGAAAACACAGGAGAAAATCTTCATGACTTTTGGTTAGGCAAAGATATCTTAGATATGATACCAAAAGGCCAAGCTGTAAGAGAAAAAACTGATAAATTGGACTTTATCAAATTAGAGCTTTTATGCTTCAGAAGACACCATTATGAAAATGAAAGGACAAGCCACTGAGTAGGTGAAAATATTTGCAAATTATATGTCTGATAAACACCTTGTATCCAGAATATATAAAGAACTCAACACTCAATAAGAAGACAATCCAACTAAAAAATGAGCAAAATGGCATATACCTGGCTAACAAGTATATTAAACAGTGTTCAACATTATTAGTTATTAAAGAAATTAAAACCACAATGAGTTACCATTGGTATACCCACTAGAAGGGCTCTACTTCAAAAGACAGACATCAAGTGTTGGTAAAGACGTGAAGAAACTGGAAACTGAGTCCTCATAAAATGCTGGTGGAAATGCACATCCATTGTGCAAAAACAGTTTGGCAGTTTTTTTACAGGTTATATAAACTTACCAAAGGACTCAGCAATTCCATTCTTAAGAATCTACCCGAGGAATGAAAACATGCACAAAGACTTGAACATAAACCTTCATAGAAGCAGTGCCATAGCCCAAAACAGGAAAAAATCTAAGTGTCTATCAACCTGAGAGTAGATAAATAAAATGTGGTATATCCACACAATGGACTATTATTCAACAGTCAAAAAGGAATTAAACAATGATACATGCTAAAACACAGATGAGCCTCAAAAATGCTATAATAAATGAAAGAGGCCAGATCCACAATGATATACACTGTGTGATTCCATTTATATGAAGTGGATGAAAAGGCATATTTATAGAGACAGTAGGTGGTTGCTGAGGCTGGAGGTGTATGAGTGAGGATTGACTGCAAATAGGCTTGTGGAAAATTTTGAAGGTGATGGAAGGGTTCTAAGATCAGCTTGGGCTGATGGTTGCACAACTTTTAAAATTTACTAAACACCATTGAATTGTGTACTTAGAGTCTATAAACTATATTCCAATAAAGTGTTCTTAGTTGTTAGAGGAAAAAAAGTTAGCCAAGAGAGAAAAAAAAAAAAGATTAATCTGTTGTTTAATCACATAGCCTTCTGTGGTTACTTATATTCTAGCACTTAATTATACTATTTTCAAATCAGCTGCCTTATTCTCTGACTTACATTCCCCATTGGAAAGGTAAACAGAGCATGATTGATGAATCTGGTAACTATTCTTTCCTGCTCAGGACATTATTCTGTGTTAGATATTTAGATGGAGTGTACCTGTCTTGACCAACTGACATTTCAAGCACCTGGCCCTGAAACCAGAAGCAGAAATCAGAAAAAGCTAGGAGACTACAGAGAACAAAGGCACATGATATGCAATTTCCAAGAAGACGTGCTTTGTGGAACTGTTCAGTGCACCCCAAGAGCTCAGCGTGAGAATCCCGCCTTGATGACTATCAGTGTACCTGCCAGTCAGCCCGAGGCAGGGGAGGGATCCCAGCCTAGAGGAGAAAAGGAGGAGAGGGGACAAGAGGAAGTGAGGAGAGAGAACAAAGTGTTGGCAAATCACCCTGTTACCGGCAATTTCTGTTACTGCAAAAACGGTATCTAACTGATAAGCTGCTAGTGACATGTAAGGGCCACTTGTATTATCAGACAAACTGAAAACATTTAGTTCAGGTCCCTAAAACGTGAATCCTAGAACCTTACGATCACATTTCATAACTGTGGGGAAAATCAGAAAAGGAAACATTGGGCAGAGATTCAAAGAGGAAATGCCTTCTGCCAAACCAGGTCACCTGAGCTTTCTGTCTAAGCATGGACCAGGGAGAGTGGGTGAGACAAAGGGTCTTATTTGTGAATCAAAGTTTACTTTAACAGCGAGGCAGGCTGGGACAGGTTCTCATCTCATTCATATTTTCCCCCGTAAAAGGCAGAGAATACAGTAAGACTGCTAGTCCCATGTATGTGCATGTGGATGTTTACTTGGGCGGGGCAGAGGAAGAAGAGACAAATGGGGGGTGATGCTCAGAGGAAGCGCATGTTTCTTGAGGGCCAGCCTGATGAGTACTGGTAGGCACTTTTCCTTCATTTAGTCCTTCCAGCAACTTTGTGAGATGGGTATTATTATACTTACCTGACATATAAGAAACTGAAGCTCAAAAATCTTTCCTACCTATAAAATAGGTTACATTACCCATGATACACATTATAGACAAGTAAGAACTTAAGGCTCCAAATCTTGAGTGGCCAGTGTTACGTACTTAGTAAGTGGCAGAGCTGGTATTTAAATTTAGGTCCATGTGAGCCCTGAGCCCCTGTTCTTTCTTTTATACCACACTGCCCATTCAGGTTTGGATAGTTTAAAAAAATGTTCAGCCTTTCAGCTTCGGCTCTCTGATTTCTTGTTTCTGGATGATAATAAGCCAGCCAGAAGTCCTCCTAGGAATTCTTTTCTCCCCTAGGGCTAGAAGAATAGAAAAACACCACCATGCCCGTGAAGCTTTGCTAACAATCACAACTATAAAGGCTGGAGTCAGTGCCGAGAGGATATTGTTAACAAATGGCTTAAGAAAAACCTTCAGAGCGTTTGTAGCCCCTCCACCATTTGTAAAATCTTAGGAAACCTGATCCAGAAAATGGTTGGAAAGAAGCAAACCCCAGTATCAGAAAAATAAAAGGAGGAGGATCACTGCCTTTAGACAACTTGTTTTATCGCGAACAATAAAAGTGTTCCAGTTGATTCAACAAAAAATAACCAAAAACAAGGCTATTTTTAAAAAGGCATTTATAGGACTGTGGGTTTCATTTCCTTTGCTTTTAGATCTTTAGCCTCTCATACTGAGCAACAGATGCTGTCATATAAGGAAGACCACCTGCTTTCCAGGGCATCTCTGCAGCAAATAGCTTTGAGGGAGAGAGAAGAAAGATCACAGGATGAAAAGGAAAGAATTAGAAAGGGGGAAATGGGAAATTAAGAAGTTGGCTTAATGCACATCTTCTGAATTATTCAACTGCTAAAAAGCCGACAGATTTCTTTTGACACTTGACTGTCTCACTGTGTCTATATCCATATTTCACTTTTTAAGGACCTACTTAAAGAGAATTCTGTCCATCTGCACAGCCCAGTTTTGTGACATATTTATCTTGCTTTGCAAAATGGAAGTATAAAAAAATTTATAGAACATGGATATTAATTAAATGGTATTTTAGTTGAGGAAAGTTGCTCAGCTTTAAAAGGACTCCCAAGGGTGAATCTTTTTGTAAAAGAAAGACTTGGAAATTAAAATAGCAGCGCACACTCACTCACTCCTTCCCCTGCCCCACCCCCGGCAAAAAAATGACTTGGTATTTTTAAGTTCCAAAGTTTCTAAAAATGTGTTAAAAACGCTTACTTGAGGCAACAGGTATGACTTGACTCACTTGAAATTACAACCTCATAGGCTAATCATTTGGAGAGAACTGCATCCCAAATGCCAAGGAAAATACGACATTAAGGAAATTATTCATATAATCCCAATCAAGTTAACATTCTCACCTGAAGCATACCAGTAATAAAAGTAATAACAGGAAAATGTCTACAGTTTGGAGTCTCAGGAAATAATTTGTTCTAGAAAGCTGTATTTTCCATACAGTGAAGGTTTTCCTTTTATTAAACACCTAAATATTATTTTAAGTTTTAACTGGTTTTAAGATCTTTGTCAAATATATCATACATTGCTTTGCCTTCTTAAACAGTGTTTAGTTATAATTTTTTCTATTAATACTTTCAGAAAGGATCTCAGAGAACTATTAAACTATAGTCTAAACATAATTAGAACTCTTTTTGATATCCCAGGATCTTCATACACCAGCAACAGCATGAGGCTATAATAAGGCAATGCCCTTGGGAAGATAAGCATACTTGGTCCTTTACTCTGTGGTGGCCATATCCCCCTGTATTGTTTTAATTGTTATGTCTGTTTTTTGAAGTTGCTCTGTCTCTTCCCTTGCTGTCAAGCAATCACTTTTTTGTCCATGTTACAGGGCTCCCTCTGACAGTACTCTCCCTCTGTCAGAAAGTGTTATTTCTAATACTCCAGAAGCTCTGAAACCAAATGATCCATTAGAACAAAAAGGTGCTAAGTAAGGGCTCAAAAGAGGATCTGCTCTTCTAATGTGTAGCCCAACAACCAGAAAAAAGCAGGTTGGAATAAGTTTTCTCTAACAGTAGTGCTGACAGATGATATTCATGGTGCAATATTTGGGACATACTTATACTCAAAAATTATTTGCTGTTTATCTGAATTCAAATCTAACTGGACATTACCTGTATTCTTATTTGTTAAATCTGTCAACTCTAAACAGGTGCTGCTTACCTGCTTCAGTCTACTCTAGCCATCCAGGCTTTGATTACAATGGTTAAGTAGAATTGACCCCAACTAGATGGCTTGAGTAGAATTGACCCCAATCCTTTAATTCTAGATATTATGACAACAAAAATGTTCATTGAGAAATAACTAAAATTATATTATCTAAAATGAACCATATTTTAAAAATATAACATGTACAAAAATATATCAGTAATCTATAAAGATCACTCACCAGAGTTCAGGTATTTATCCTCAGCTTTTTGGGCAATGTAGCACTTATCCTGCATGACTAAAGGAAGAACCTCTGAACTAGGCAGGATTTTTCTTTTTCTTTCTAGATTTTGCTGATATTCTTGTGCCTATGTTGTCTGTGCTTGGGCATTCTTAGAACTTGAAAGTATTTGAAGACTATTCTTAGTTTCTGCTAATGTAATTGTTTAAAGAGACTACAATAAACACATCTTCAAATGTTGATTTTTCTGGGGTATTTAACCTCCTGGAACCTACTCTGCAAAATGACCATTAGAACTCACATTTTCACCTGGGACAGCTTGCTTCACCCAAGACACTGCCAAGATACAGAAGTTAATAGTCTAAGCCCTTTGGCAAGGAGATTCTTCTACTGGCACAAACTTGGCTGTCACAGTACTTCCAATGTAATAACATCAATATTCCTCCTCTCCTCCCTTCAGAGGAGAAGAGAGTCCAATCAGAGTCACTAAAAATCTGAAAAACATGGATGATGCAACATTGATGGCACATATGCCCAATAACCAAAACTTTCTTTTTGATTATTGAATATATTCCAGGCAAATTAGTTGACTTAATAACTGAGATGTGGATAAGTAAGATGTTTCAGCATTAGAGTAGACAAGATAAATCAGAATAATTCTCTACTTCAACACACAAAAAATAGATGAGGCTATCACTTCTGTGGTATTACTGCCAAAATGTATTCAATACACGCCAAACCTAATCGTAATGAAATAGACAAACCCCAAATAAGGGATATTGTGCAGAATAGTTGGCTTATACTCTTCAAAAGTGTCGAGATCAAGAAAGACAATCTTAGGAACTCTTCCAGGCTGAAGACTTAAGAGACATTATAATAAATGCACTGTGTAATCTTGGATTGTACCCTCGACCTGATTTTCAAAAAAAATTAGATATAAAGGATTTTATGGGGACGATTGATGAAATTTGAATATAGACAGTAGATTAATATCATATCAAGTTAAATTTTCTGATTTCGATAACTGAACTATGATTATTTAAGAGAATGGCCTTATCTAAGAAATCTACATTTCAGTGTTTAGGGGTAAAGGGCATGATGCATCCTACTCATTCTTGATATACATATGCATATGCAGGAGAGAATGATAAAACAAATGTGGAAATATTTAAACAATTGGCAAATCTTGATAAAGGGTGTACAACAGTTCTTTATGCTAGTCTTGAAACTTTTCTGTATATTTAAAGTTATAACAAAATAAAAAGTTATCCTGAAAGTAAGGTAAATAACAGTTATCTTAGTAATAACTTAAGGCCTCTCTTTAAAAAAAGGAAAAAATACTGTAGGTAGTCATGCTATCAAAATGAAATGTCATTTGACATTTCACGATATTATAATAATTGTAATAACACTATTTGTAACTGTACTATCAAAAAGAAATGGTAAGCATTAAAAAAATAGACATAGAACTAATGTTTCTGCCATGTTTATTAAGTAACTTCGTCTTAATTTGATGCTCACAGAAGAGTCATTACTCCAAACAACAAACAAACAAAAAACCTTAAAATTGAAATAAGAAGTTTAGAGCAACTAAGTGGAAGAAATATGGTAGAGAAAAGTGGGTGATGACCAATTCCTTCTGAAAATACTGTAGCCCAAATTGCTTAGAATTTGCTTCATTCTGATTCTAAAAACAAAATACTTAGTACATAGATGTTATGGGAAAACAATATATTACAAAGCTACATTGGATCACTTCTTCAGACACTTTCATAATGATAAGCTCCCAATCCAACTATCAAGATCCAAAAGTTTTCTTGAAAAATTCTCATATCTAAGTATCCTTTAAAAGGAGCTGAGATTGTGGGTCTTCCACTTTCCGATTCTTCATACAAGGAATTTGAAAGTCACCACTCCATTCTAACAACAAGTAAAAAGATAAACAGACTGAAAAATCAACAACTCTTCTTGGATCCATAAGAGAGGGGAGACAAAAACAGACCCCTGTGCCCAAGATTGGAGAGACAGACAGGGGAATACAGGGAGTCACAATTTATTGGAGTAGAGACTCATGCATGGAAACCACCTGATTGGAAACTACTTAAGTGGAAACTGCTCAGGAACAACTCCCAGGGCAGAAAAAACTAAAATGTAATTGACAACTCAGTGGAAGCTTAGTGTGCACAATGCTGAGAGTTAAAAACTTCAGAGTGATCTAATAATTGGGGGCCCCCCATGCTTTTGTAAGATTCATCACCAGGAACTCAAACCAGGTTCTCATAATAAATATTGAGAAAAATCTCCGGCTTCTGACAGGGAGAGGGGGAAAGTAACCATTTTGATATATGTCAGAGCATATTTCTTAAGACCTGCCCTCAGGAGAAGCTAGTTGGCTAGAGCCTAACATACTGAGGTATTATCAGAGCCTAACTGACCTGCGGAAGGGAAATGCCCAACTCCAGTCAATATTAGCCTTCTACATGGGAGAAAGAAAATATTCAACTCTGGCACATTCTAGCCATCCTGTGTCACCTAAGGGGGAGAAAAAACTGAGAAACACTTGTGAAGTTCACAGTCCAGAGGCATAGGCTCACTAAAAGACTAAGACCTAATCATAGGATTATAAAATTCTTCCCCTCTCCCACACCATACCACCATTTTACTAAAGACCTATTTACAGGAGTTCCTTTTGCCAGTATGTCATGTCCAACTATCAAGAAAAAAATTACAAGGCATACTAAAAAGCAAAAAACACAATATGAAGAGAAAGAGCAAGAATCAGGAACCAGACATGTCAGGGATATTGGACCTATCAGATCAGAAACTTAAAACAATTGTGATTAATATGCTAAGGGCTGTAATGGATAAAGTAGATACCATGCAAGAACAGATGGACAATGCAAGCTGAGAGATGGAAATCCTAAGAAAAAGCAAAAATAATTTCTAGAGATTCAAAATATTGTAACCAAAATAAAGAATTCCTTTGACTGGCTTATTCTAGACTGGACATGGGTGAAGAAAGTATCCCTGAGCTGGAGGATAGATCAATAGAAACCTTTAAAACTACAAAGTGAAGAGAATAAAGACTGAAAAAAACAGGACAGAATATCCAAGGACTGTGAGTCAACTACAAAAGACGTACCATCTGTGTAATGGGAATACCAGAAGGAAAAGAGAGAAAGGAACAGAAGAAATATGTGAAACAATATTGACCAAGAATTTCCCCAAATTAATGTAACACAACAATCCACAGATCCAGGAAGCTCAGAGAATACCAAGCAGGATAGATGCCAAAACACGTACAACCTAGGCATCTCATTTTCAACCACAGAAAGTCAAAGAAAAAAATCCTGAAAGGAGCAAGAAGGGGAAAAAACCCTTACCTTAAAGAAACAAAGAATTACATCTGCCTTCAACTCAGAAACCAGGCAAGCAAGAAGAGATAGAATGAAATATTTAGTGTTGAGAGTGAAATCACAGAATTCTGTACCCTGCACAATTACCTTTCAGAAGTGAAAGAGAAATAAAGACTTGCTCAGACAAACAAAATTGAGGGAATTTGTTACCAATAGACCTACCTTACAAGAAATGTTTTAAAATATTCTTTATAGAGAAGGAAATTCACATACATCGTAAACTCAGATCTTGAAGAAGGAATAATGTAAGTAAAATAAAAACTTTTATTTTTCTGAATTGATCTAGCAAATAATAGTTTGCTGAAAATAATATAATACGTATTTGATTACATATATATATATATATAGTGTGTGTGTATGAAATGAATAACAGCAATGATGCAAGAGACAGAGGAAGGAATTAATATTATTTTATTTTTATAAGGTACTAACCCTTCCTGGGAAGTGATACAGTGTTATTTGAAAGTGGACTTGAATTAGTTGTAACTGTATATTGCAAATTCTAGGGCAACCACTAAAAAAAAAGTAAAAAATAGAAATATAATTGATATGCTAAATAAAGAGGATGAATCAAATAAAATTCTTAATTAAAATCATGAAAGGCAGAAAAGGAATGGAAAACAAAAATAGGAAAAGACAACAAGAGCAACAAATAGAAAACAGTAACAGACATGGTAGACAATAATCCAACTATATAAGCAATCACTTTGAATGTCAATGGTCTAAATACACCAATTAAAAGGTAAGGATTGTGAGAGTGGATCAAAAAGCAAGATTCGACTATATGTTGTCTACAAGAAAAATCACTTTAAATATAAAGACACAAACAGATTAAAAGTAAATGGATGGAGAAAAATACACCATGCTGACAGTAATCAAAAGAAAACAGGAATAGCTGTATTAATTACAGGCAGAGCCAAGTTCAGAGCAAGGAACATTATCAGAGATAAAGAAGGGAATTACATAATGATAACAAAGAGTCAATTCTCCAAGAAGACATAACAATCTTTAATGTGTATGTACCTAACAATGGAATATCAAACTACATGAGGCAACACCTAACAGAATTGTAAGGAGAAATAGATTAATCTACTATCATAGTTAGAGACATCAGCACCCTTCTATCAGAAATGGACAGGTCCACCAGGCAGAAAATCAGTAATGACAGGTTGAACTCAGTAACCCCATCAATCAACTGGATATAATTAACATCTATAGACTACCTCACTCAACAAAGGCAGAATACACATTCTTCTTGAGCTCACATGGAACATTCACCAAAACAGATCACATTCTGGGCCATAAAACATACTTTAACAAATTTAAAGAATAGAAATCATACAATGTCTGCTCTCAGATCACAATGAAATTAAATTCGAAATCAATAACAGAAAGATAACTGGAAAATCCCAAAATACATGGATATTAAACAACACACTTTTAAATAACACATAGGGCAAAGAAGAAATCTCAAGAGAAATTAAAACATTTCATTTTTTAATATCTTTATTGGAGTATAATTGCTCTACAATGGTGTATTAGTTTCTGCTTTATGACAAAGTGAATCAGCCATACATATACATATACATATATCCCCATATCTCCTCCCTCTTGCGTCTCCCTCCCACCCTCCCTATCCCACCCGTCTAGGTGGTCACAAAGGACCAAGCTGATCTCCCTGTGCTATATGGCTGCTTCCCACTAGCTATCGATTTTACATTTGGTAGTGTATATATGTCCATGCCACTCTCTCGCTTCATCCCAGCTTACCCTTCCCCCTCCCCGTGTCCTCTAGTCTGTTCTCTATGTCTGGGTCTTTATTCCTGTCCTGCCCCTAGGTTCTTCAGAACTTTTTTTTATTATTATTTTTAGATTCCATATATATGTGTTAGCATATGGTATTTGTTTTTCTCTTTCTGACTTACCTAACTCTGTATGACAGTCTCTAGGTCCATCCGCCTCACTACAAATAACTCAATTTCGTTTCTATTTATGGCTGAATAATATTCCATTGTATATATGTGCCACATCTTTATCCATTCATCTGCTGATGGACACTTAGGTTGCTTCCATGTCCTGGCTATTGTAAATAGAGCTGCAATGAACATTTTGGTACATGACTCTTTTTGAATTATGGTTTTCTCAGGGTATATGCCCAGTAGTGGGATTGCTGCATCATATGGTAGTTCTATTTTTAGTTTTTTTAAGGAACCTCCATACTGTTCTCCATAGTGGCTGTATCAGTTTACATTCCCACCAACAGTGCAAGAAGGTTCCCTTTTCTCCACACCCTCTCCAGCATTTATTGTTTGTAGATTTTTGGATGATGGCCATTCTAACTGGTGTCAGGTGATACCTCATTGTTGTTTTGATTTGCATTTCTCTAATGATTAGTGATGTTGAGCATCCTTTCATGTGTTTGTTGGTGACCTGTATATCTTCTTTGGAGAAATGTCTATTTAGGTCTTCAGCCCATTTTTGGATTGCGTTGTTTGTTTTTTTGATATTGAGCTGCATGAGCTGCTTGTTAATTTTGGAGATTAATCCTTTGTCAGTTGCTGAAATTTAAACATTTTGAACTAAATGAAAATATAACATCAAAATTTGTGGAAAGAAATTGAGGAAGGCACAAATAAATGGAAAGATATTCTGTGCTCATGGATTGGAAAACTTATTGTTGTTAAAATTTCCATATGCCCGAAGTGATCTACAGAAAAGCAATGTACAGGTTCAATGTAATCCTATGAAAATCCCAATGGCGTTTTTCACAGAAATAGAAAACACAATCCTAAAACTTACATGGAATCACAAAAGACCCCAAATAGCCAAAGCAATTTTGAGAAAGAAGAATATAGTTGGAGGCATTACACCTTCTGATTTCAAGCTATATTACAAAGCTATAGGAATTAAAGCAATATCGTTTGGCATAAAACAGACACAGATATCAGTGGAAGAGAATAGAGAGCTCAGAAAAAACCCCACACATCTATATCAATTGATGACTAAGGAGCCAAGAATATACAATAGGGGAAGGATAGTCTCTTTAATAAATGGTGTTGGGAAAATTGGACAGCCACATGTAAAAGAATGAAAGTGGACCACTATTTCATATCATATACAAAAATCAACTCAAAATAAAAGTCTTGAACATGAGACCTGAAACCATAAAACTCCCAGGAGAAAATATAGTGGGTAAACTTCTTCACGTCAGCCTTTGCAATGATTTTTTGGATTTGACGCCAAAAGCAAAGATATCAGTGGTACCCCAAAACTACCTGTGCATTCCTTCCAGATCACAATCCTCTCTCTCCCTTCTGAAGTAATAATTATCCAGATTTCTATAGTAATAATTTCTTTTCTTTCCTTTATAGTTTAACCACCTACATATGCATACCTAAAGAATACAGTTCAGTTATCTTATTTTTTTACATTTTTGAAAATGGAATTATGCTGTATGCATTATTTTGTTCTGTTTTTTTCAGTCAACATTATAATTGTACAATTCATCCATGTTGTAACTAATAGAAGTTTTTCATTTTTGACTCTTTACTTCTCTACCCCCTTTAGTAGACTTTTAGCCCCTTTTGTTCACCATTATATTTCCACTATTTCATAGTATGTGCTCAAAATATATATGTTGTGAAAACAAAAGCCATCTATACCCACACAGCTTACTGTCCACATTAACATAACATTATTATGCCACTGTCTTACTCAATATTACTTCATTATTCCAGAAAAATCTTGCCTAGGAAGATAAAAGTTACAAATAACCTTATTTTTCATTTCAGAAACTTCCTTTAAAAACCATTTAAATAAACATTAAATTCACCAATTTTCAGTAGGTAGCATCAAACAACTGAAACAACTGCTTCCTCTCCAAGATTCTTTGAGCACTTGTCTCTCTACCTTTGCCTTGTGTCCACCGATGCTAAACTGTTGAATCACGATTCTTACCCAATCCTAATCAAGCTACCACATTGAAAAACTTGCCTTAAACCAGACTCTAAAACTCCATAAATATCCTAATTTTGCCCTCTGCCCTCTGAGAGGCATTAGAATTCTGTCAAGACAGTGGGTGGCACTTACACAAGTATTTGTACTATAAATGTTACTTTTAGCATGGTAAGAATAAACTCAGCTTTGTCTATTGACAGGTTCTTTTGATGATATTTTCAGGGAGCCATCATCATACATTTGATTGAGTTTGTAAATGAACCAAAGCAACCTCAGGCAGCATATTCAGCTTAGAGAGTAAGTGTGTTTTGGCACAGTGCAGCATTCCTGTGAACTGCTAAAGCATCCACTACTTTGCAAAGAATAACAGAGAGGCAAAGCTTCTCATGGAGATCAAATTAGAAAGGGCTGATACTTAAAGTTTCTACTTTATGCAAGAGCATTAGGAAAGTCTACGGATAAATCCACAGAACAAGATACTAATGATTTGTGGCAACTAAGGAGTTACAAATAAATCTTCAGAACAAGACTGCTTAGTCCACACTTTATGCTTTTTATGAAAAGATGGAGAGAGTACTCTCAGGGTGCCTGGGCAAATATGTTTCATGGCCAGCAAGCTTACTGATGCCTCAAGCACACTGACCTTGAGAAATTGGAGTTACATTCATTAAAAGAGGTATAGGGTCCAGAGTTTCTAACCATTGCCATCACTACCATCAACTATGCCTCCCCGTCATCTCAAAGTCATCTCAGAGTAAAACAACAGTGCAACGGGTAAGACTTGGGCTAGGATGGAGTAGATGTGTTTTGCATGTGAGATGGACATGAGCCATTGGGAACCAGAAGGTGGACTGTGGTTAGATGAATAATGCCCCCCTCAAATTTGTCTACATCCTAATTCTCAGAACCTGTGACTGTTACTTTATGGGGCAAAAGGGACGTTGAAGATATGATTGTTAGGATTGAGGTGGGAAGATTATCCTAGATTATCTAGTTGGCCTGATGTAATCAACATAATCCTTATGAGGGACACAGGATGAATCAGAGTCAGAGAAGGTGATGTGATGATGGAAACAGAGATTGGAAGGATGCCCTTTGAAGATAGAAGAAGGGGGTCATAGCAAAGGAATGCAAGAAGCTGAAGAAAGCAAGAAAATGAATTCTCCCCTCAGAAAATTCAGAAAAAAGCAGTCCTGTTGACACTTAATCTTAGCCCAGGGAAACTGATTTTGGACTTCTGACCTCCAGAGCTCTAAGAGATAAATTTGTTGTGGTTTAAACCACTAAATTTGTGGCAGTTTGTTATAGCAGCCATAGGAAACTAATACAGACAGAGACATTATACACAGTCCCACTAACTAAATTAAGACACTATATCCATTTTTGACTGTTGCATAACAAATTATCACAAATGTGAAGGCTTAAAACAACATACCTTTATTATCTGATTTCATAGATCAGGAGTTCAGGCAGTCTTAGCTGGGTCCTCTGTTCAAAGATCTCACAAAGCTGTAATATACGTGTTGGCTGTGGCTGGGGGTCTCATCTGTGGCTTGAATCCTCTTCCAGCTCTGGTTGTTGGCAGAATTCATTTTCTTGCAGCTGTAGAACTCATGGTGTATTGGAAAGAGTCACTGTTTCTTCCATCTGACCTCTAGACACTCTTTTAAATGGCTCATCTGACTAAGTCGGGCCCACTCAGGATAAGCTTTCTTTTGATTAATTAAAAGTCAACTGACTTAGGATTTTAACTAATCTTTAGAATCTTTTCACCTTTGCCATGTAACATAACCTAATTATGGGATGGATATCTCATTCTGTTCCCAGATCCTGCCCACACTCAAGTGGAAGAGATCATACAGGGTGTGTACATCAGGCAGTGAGAATATTGGGGCTTTCTTAAAATTCTGCCTACCACAGACACATAAAATGTCATTTTTTAGACATTTTAGACACATAAGATTGTAGGTCCTAAACTAAAATTCTCATATTTCTGAGATTTACAGAAAATCTAATCCTAGCAATTGAGGATGTTATTTTTCTAGATATATATGTTCAGTGCATGTATATATACACAGAATCCTTATAAAGTTTTACATCTATCTATATATCCTTTTGCAGGAAATTATTCTGTTTTACTGATTAGGAATCTTTGTCGAAAAAATCAAATTACCTATAATTATGAAACAAGAAAGTCACTGAAGGCCTGGGATCAAAATTCAGGTCTCAACAATTCTTGTTTGAAGTTTTACCCACTATACCATAATATAATCAGTATGTGGTAACCAGAAAACACATTATGAACTCAGTATGAGAATTCAGAATTATATGGTATTGACGTCAATAATTTCCAGCAGGAGACTATAATACAAGCCCTCACAAATGCTGGCGTTTTCCCTTCACACCCCTAGGGAAGCTTTAACCTTCCAACATTATCAATTAAGCACTAATATTGTATTCTTACTATCTTCTTGTATGTTTAAGAAGTTGACATGGCCTCACTGCTCAAGGCACACACACTATTTATGAGGTTCATGTCCTTACCATTTCATCATGGAGTCCAATAATTTATTATTCATTTCATTTAGGACAATTAATGGTTTTGCTGACAAATCATTTTGCAGCTATAATTTGGCAGTCCTGATTAAGTCATGGCCAGTAGCCTCATGAAACTAATCAGGAAGATAAAAGAAAGAAAGGGGGGGCGGGAGAGAGAGAGAGAGAGACAGAGAGAGAGAGGACTCGTATCTTTATTTTGTTTCCCTTTTTTCATACCTTTTTTCTGGTAGAAGCCAATGGGTCAGTATAGATCAAGTTTTTATTCAATATGCTAACCCTCTAGTCACAGTAGGGATTTAGTAGGATTAGAATTTTCTCTAACATCCGGTATTGCAAATAATGCTTCTGTTTTCCTCTTCTCATTTGTTTTCTCCTGGAAATCAGAATTTATACTGTACCAGACAAAACTCCAGGAAAGAAGCTAGGGGCTATGGCTTCTAGCTTCACCTCTGCCTCTAACAAGTTATGTGATCTTGGCAGGTTATTCGGGGCCTTGGTTTTGCATCTAAGAAATAACAGAAGATTTTAAAACTCCATCTAGGTTTAAAATTATATGATTCTCTGTTGAACTAAATCCAAGTGAAATTCAGTATCTATTTAGTGAAACATTATTTTGTGTCATGACTTTGGTATTACTACTTTTATTGCTTTTTAAAAAAAATTTTTATTGGTTTTTAATAGCTTGGAAACAACTCATATTAACTATGACAGCCAAGTAGAAATGAAATTGGGAGCAGAAATAATGATAAAACTGCCATCTAATGAGCACTTAGTATGTGCCTGGTGCCATGCTAAGTGCTTTAAACATTTTATTTAATCCTCAGGACAATACTCTGATAGGATTATTACCTCTACTTTATAAATGGGGAACCGGAGGCAGCTTAGGATGGTTAGGTGACCTCCCCAAGGTTGCATTGCTAAGCTAGTCAGTAGCAGAGCTCAAATTTGAATCTACACCACCAGACTCCGAAGACTGTGCTTTTGAGGTTTAAGCTCTTCCATTACCACCTGCCCCTTCACTTGCATGGTGGCCAATCAAACCCAACGTTGTTAAACTGTGAGGTTACCCAAGCAGGCAACATAAACTGTTGTTCACACTCGCCTTCCCACACCCTTTGGAGCACACTGGTGGGAGACTGAATGGCTTGCAAGTGTGGGCTCACTCCTTCCTGCTTTCAAAAACTCTACCTCACAGGGTCTCTGCTTCCCTTGTCAGCATCCCCATGGCTTTAAGAATCAGGGGAGTTCAAAGGTAGATCTTCCTCTGGAAAAATCTGGAAGACCACTTGCACTACTGCATTCCAGAATACTTGCCTTTACTAATATGCAACTGCTAGCAGAAATTGACCTATTTTTTCCCACTTTAAAAGAAATTATTGTAAAATTAATACGACATAAAAATTTAACACTGATCAAAAGGGTAAAAGTAAAAAGTTAGAGTCCTCTAGAATGTGATAGTTGGATGAACATGAGAAATCCTTTTTATTTCCTAGATGATAAAAAATGAGTCAGTGAGTTTGTACAAGTCACTCAGCTAGTCAGTGTGGTAGGAGTAGAATGACACTCAGTGCCCTCACTCTCTTGCTTTGGTGCTTTTTCTGCTACTGGGGAGTTCTGATTAAAGAAATATCACAAGATGCATGAGAGGAGAATGCCGTGGAAGGACCAAGGCAGAGATTGAAGGAGGCAGACGTTGTAACTGCAAGCCAAGGAATGCCAAAGAGTGCCAGTAAACCACCAGAAGTAGGAAGGAATCTCCTCTACAGGTTTCAAAGGGAGCATGGTCTTCTGGCATCTTGATTTTGGACATCTTCAGAACTATAAGAAAATAAGTTTCTATTGTTTCAAGCCACCCAGTTTGTGGTACTCTGTTCTGGCAACCCTAGTAAACTAATACAGAGAACTAAAGGGAATAGTAGGTGCCCAGAGTGGGGAATGGGGAGCAATCAAGTGGCAGTGAGAGATAAGTACAACGAAAATTGAGTTCCAAAGACAATTGTGTTCTACTTCACAAGTGACTCAGGAATGTATGGTGTCCTCCTTTTTTTTTTTTTTTGTAATAGATCTTTATTGGAGTATAATTGCTTCACAATGCTGTGTTAGTTTATGTCGTACAACAAAGTGAATCAGCCACATGCATACACATGTCCCCATATCCCCTCCCTCTTGAGCCTCCCTCCCACCCTCCCTATCCCACCCCTCTAGGTCATTGCAAAGCACCGAGCTGATCTCCCTGTGCTATGCTGCTGCTTCCCACTAGCTATCTATTTTACATTCGGTAGTGTACATATATCGATGCTACTCTCACTTTGCCCCAGCTTCCCCCGCCCCACTCCATGTCCTCATGTCCATTCTCTATGTCTACATCTTTATTCCTGTCCTGCCACTAGGTTCATCAGTACCATTATTTTCTTTTTTAGATTCCGTATATGTGTTAGTATACGGTATTTGTTTTTCTCTCTCTGACTTACTTCACTCTGTACAATGGAATAGTACTCAGCCATAAAAAGAAACGAAATTGAATTATTTGTAGTGAGGTGGATGGACCTAGAGTCTGTCTTACAGAGTGTCCTCCTCTTTTAAGTCCTAAGGGAAGACCAGCCTTCAGCTGAGTGTCTCTTGCCTCCTAGTTGCCTCCAACTTTCTGGGGGAACTGTTATATAGGGAGAAGCTTAAAGGCATCTCTAGGGTCTCATTCTTAGCCTTTACAGATGTACTGCTGCTCTGACACCAAGGAGTTAGCCATCTTTTGCAGCTTAAGAACTTTGGGGAGGAAGAGACCTCTATTACTTGGGAAAGCTCCCAAGAGCCTCCAATGGCTGCAAACTTGATTTCTATGATTCCCAAGTCAGCCCTAGTGAATCCTTTCTGAAGTTTTTTTTTGTTTGTTTCTTCCCATCTAGCTCACTTTCTGCCCATTCTTTCTGAAACATCCCTTCCCTAGTGCCAGGGAAACAAAATAACATAGATGCAAGAACTGTATCAGAACTGGAGTCGGGGCTCCCTCAAAGAGAATATGTTGGGAGTGCGTAAATGCTGGTGAAGGGGGTGCAGGGGGGCACAGCTCTGGGAGAAGGTGTGGGGTATGTTCTTTGGCACTAGATGGCACAGGGTCTGGGGAAAAAAAGGCTTTCTCAGCCTATAAGCACCCCTGCTCCTTGTGAGAACGCTGGTGGAGGGAATTCCCATTGGCCTCGGTCCTGGACTGGCTTGGCCAAGCCTGTGTGCTCCACAGTTGCTGTAAGAAGTAGGAGAGAGCCTGTGCAGAGCTTCAGTAACTCTAGCTGCGTGAAAGCCACTAAAATCCCACCCGGGCAGGCCATGATGGTGAGTTGGCTGCTTCCAGAACCATTCCATTCGCCTCCAGCCCCCTTTCTACTGCTCCTTCTGTGCTAAGCTGCCTTCCCCTCCCCCTCTGCTTTCTAGTTAGGCTCTGACCTTTCAGAGCCACCTACCCAGGCTGCTCTGACTTTAGGACTTTTTTTTTTTCCTCCAAAAGAATCCCTCCCTGTCCCTAAATCCTCATCAATAATCATTCCCCACCGCAGCCCTCAGTCTGTACTTAGGAAGAAAACAACTGTGAGATAAATTGAAATAAAGAATGGTAGAGGGGCTTCCCTGGTGGCGCAGTGGTTGGGGGTCTGCCTGCCAATGCAGGGGACGCAGGTTCGTGCCCCGGTCCGGGAGGATCCCACATGCCGCGGAGCGCCTGGGCCCGTGAGCCATGGCCTCTGAGCCTGCGCGTCCGGAGCCTGTGCTCCGCAACGGGAGGGGCCACAACAGTGAGAGGCCCATGAACCACAAAAAAAAAAAAAAAAAAAAAAGAATGGTAGATACTTTCTAGTGAGCTTAACATGGCTATACTTCCTGGAGTATTTATGTCTTAAAATACTAGTAACTTGATGTAGTAAATGAAATGGTGCCCCCCTCCCAAAATATACCCATGCCCTGACCACTGGAGCCTGTGAATATGACCCTATTTAGAAAAACTGATCTTTACAGATGAGTTAATTAAGTTAAGGATCTCAAAATGAGATCATCCTGGATTTATCCAGGTGGTCCCTAAATCCAATGACAAGTGTCCTTATAAGAGTCAGAAGAGAAGACACAAACACAGAGGAGGACAAGCCCAGAGGCAGAGACGGGAGTTTTATAGTCACAAGCCAAGGGCCACCTGGAGCCACCAGAAGCAACTACCTTCCTTAGCATAAGCATGCTTAGCAGGTGTTTGCATAAGCCTTCCTGTAATTTTCTGTGCAAATATCAACTTACATGTGCTTATTCTTTTGTTTAACACAACTGGGATTATACTATTCTGTTTTGCCTCTTGTCTTTTCCACTTAGTATATCATGGACACATTACACATGAGCCAGAAAAAGATTTGCTCATCTTTTGATGGCTACAGTATTCTTATTGTATGGCTCTACCACAATTTATCTAACCATTCTCTATGGAAAGACATTTAGCTTATTTCTGCTGTTTTGCTCTTTTAAACAATGGTAGTGACAGCAGTGTACATATGTCTTTGTGTATTTGGCAAAAATTTTTAGAAATGGAATGTGTAGGTCAAAGTGCATGTTACCCAATTACCTTCCAGAACGACTGTACCCAGTTTTACTCTCACAGGGTTTGAGAGGACCCATTTCCCCAGGTCATTGACCACACCAGGTGTGATCAACAAGTTAAATTGCTACTGACCTGTGTTTTTCATATTCCTCAGATGTTACTGGGTGGGGATGGGGAGAAAAATCTTCCATGCCTGGAATTATGACCTAAAACTCAAATAAAAATTCTAATTAATGTTATTTCTCACACCTAAGGGAAAATATCGTCCCCAGATTATATTGTAGCTTTGTTCCCTCAACCCTGACATGTAGTGTTGGGTTAATCCCAGCCATTCCTCATCACCTTTCAGGGGATTCTCACCGTGACCTGAAAAATATTTTGACTTTTCAAATCCTGGTATGATGACTTGAATGAATTTTATGCTGCTCCATTAATCTTCTGCCAGACACATTTGTCTGTAGCACATTGTACCTGAGCTCTCTGTTCCACTTGACTCGGATTTTATTTGGTGATTGTTTGATGTTGATTGACAACATTCCAGGAAATAAAGATGCAAACTTGATATCCTCAACCAGAGTGCCTGCTGGAGAAACACAGGCTGCTGTATTTCTTTGGGATAACTTGCCTCGTGTTAACCCTGACTTTTGTGCACATAAGGCTCCTCAGCTGCATGGCAGATCCAGGTCCTGAAACCTCATTTTTTGGCTAATTCCTCATTTCCAGTCAAGTCACATGGAAAGAGTATGTTGGAGGGACCCACACAACCTCCTTCTCTTGTTTATTCACTACTATTTGCAGAGCTCTGTGACGGACACCCAAAGCAGCAGATCTGCAGTTCTGCAAATCCACCGTTCTTCTCGCATCCTTGCCAGGAGTGCTGCAGCCTGTGATCCCACCAGCTCCCATGCTCCGCAGTGGTTTTCTCTCTGCATGGCTGCTCCAGGGTACCATCACCAGCTGGCTGCCTGTCAGCATTGTGAGATATAAATGTCCCTGTGCTTCTAGCCCTCCTTTACTATTTCTTGACACGTTGCTATAATCTGGAGATGGAGATAGACGATGCTCTGAATTTCCCACCTCTGTTCCCCATGGTGGGGGTGGGAGTGCACTACTGGCTATTTCTTAGAATGGATTTTAACTGCTCTGTAAAAACCAATTAAGAATTTCTTGTTATGTATATTTTACCAGTAAAAAAAAAAAAAAGCCAAACAAACAGAAAGACAAATTAAGAGCTGAGAGTGTCCCATTATTTTCCTTCCAAAAAAGCCACTGAAATTAGGTATTTCATCCTAAAGGTGTCTCTCCCCTCTGCATTATTATGTGTCTTAATAGAAAAACATGAGGGCCATCGGGCCTCTCCTTGGCATGACTTTCTTGATTTCCAGGGTGCTGGTTAGCTAGCTTAATGATGTACTAGAGCAGCGGACCCCAACCTTTTTGGCACCAGGCACTGGTTTCGAGCAAGACAGTTTTTCCACGGACCGGGGGCGGGGGATGGTTTTTGGATGATTCAAGTGCCTTACATTTATTGTGTGCTTTATTTCTATTATTATTACATTGTAATATATAATGAAATAATTATACAACTTACCATAATGCAGAATCAGTGGGAGCTCTGAGCTTCTTTTCCTGCAACTACATGGTCCCATCTGGGGGTGATGGGAGACAGTGACACCTGAAGTGTGTTGCTTAAATCCAGTCTACTCCATAATCTCGTTTTGTTTGTTTGTGTGTTTGTTTTCATAATCTCGTTTTGGAGTGTTTGCTGTCACTGCAAAAAACCCTGCTTCAGAAAGATAGGATGTTGGAAATGGAAGCAGGCTTTTCAGTGCTTCTGTGGCAATCTCAGGATATTCCGCCTTGACTTTAATCCAGAACCTATGGAGATTTGAAGTTGTCTCAAACATACTTTTATGGCCACCGTCATTTGCGATCTCAAGCAGTTGATCCTCTTCTAGCATGGACAGAGTTGATTCACCTGGCTTGTTCACAAATGGGTCGCAGATCCATTCCTTCCCAGCTTGGGGTTTTTTTGTGGTTGGAAAGTAATGCTCAAACTCTTTTGAAAGCTGAGATAGGTAATCATGCTCCAGCTGGGAGAAAGAAGGCCCTGGCTCAGTCTCCTTCTAAATCTCTAATGTTTAAAATATGTCAAAAATCCTAATGTTCCCTCATTGCCCCCATAATTCCAGTTTGGCTTTGAATGCAGCCACTTTATCTGCCAACCTGAACACAGTTGTTGTTCTCCCCTGAAACGACAGATTGAGTTCACTGAGCAGGTTGAATATGTCACACAAGTAAGCAAGTTTTGTGACCCATTCTGTGTCACTGAAATGTGCTGCTAGTGGTGACTGTTTTTCTAAAAGAAATCTCTGGAGTGGCTCTCATAACTCAAAAACTCTGGCCAGTGATCTACCCTTAGAAAGCCGTCTCACTTCTGTGTATAAGAGAAGACGTGTGTGCTCTGCATCCATCTCCTCACAGAGCTGCGCGAACAGACGTGAGTTAAGGGCATGTACTTTAACATGGTTGATAATTTTAATCACATCCTGCAAAACACTGCTAAGTTCAGGTGACATTTTTCAGCTAGCCAGCATTTCTCTGTGGATGACACAGTGCGTAGACTGACATTCAGAAGCGACCTCTTTGACCCGAGTAGTGAAACTAGAAAGCCATCCAGTCATGGCAGCCGCTCCATCCGTGCATATACCGACAGAAAATGACCAATTCAGTTTTCCTGATATGTAATCATTCAAAGACTTGAATAGGTCTGCAGCTGTGGTGTTGGTTGGCAACAAAAGTGCACATAACATATCCTAATGCACATCCTCTTGAAAAATATATCGCACAAAAACAAGCATTGTTGCCTTGTTGTCAACATTGGTGGACTCGTCAACCTGGATTGCGTACCACAGTGACTCATTAATCCTCTCTGACAGTTGTGCCTCAGTATCCTCTGCTATTTCATCAGTTCGTCTAGTTATGATGCTAGCCAAAAGAGGAACACGTGCCACCTTTTGAACTGCAGCCTCTCCTAAAAGCTCATAACAGATGTCCTTAGCAGCAGGCAGGATCAACTCATCACCAAGAGTAAAAGGCTTCTTAGCTTTAGCAATGCAGTTAGCCACTAAGAATGATGCTCTCAGTGCAGACACATTTGATGAAGCAGTGGCCTTCAATAATTGCTTCTGTTCTTCGTGTTCACGTTTTTTCCTTTTGAAAAACCCCAAAGGCTTGTCTTTTAATGCAGAGTGCTTAGTCTCCATGTGGCGAAGCAGGTTTGAAGTTTTCAGGGCTTGGTTGGATAGCCGGTTGCCACATATTATACGAAGCAGGCTTGGAGAATGTGAATCAACTGTTGCAATGAACCTGTAATTTAATTAGGACTCTTGGTATTTTCTTTTAAATGCAGCTTTCTTTTTGTTGGCGGTCTTAGAGTCTTCTGCCATCTCATCATTGGGTCTTTCCCCCTTTTCAAAGAAGCTCTCCAGCAACATTTGTTTTTTACTCATTTTGGCAAGGGTTAGCTTGTGAGCTTACGAAAACCAAGACAAGCGCGCAGTGTGGGAATGAGGTGCAGACAGAAGTGGTAAATAAAATAATGGACGGGCCACATGCAGACTAAAATAAGTGTCAGATTCTGACTTAAAGCCTGCCACAAGATGCAGCTGTACAACTGAAGTACATCAACTCACTTCCCACTATAAAGCCTGCCACCAGATGCAGCTTAATTTTAACTTGCCACTCACTGATAGGGTTTTGATATGAGTCTGCAAGCAATTGATTTATTATGGTCTCTGGGCAGTCAAACCTCTCTGCTAATGATAATCTGTATTTGCAGCCGTTCCCCAGTGCTAGCATCACCCCTCAGCTCCACCTTAGATCATCAGGCATTAGATTCTCTTACGGAGCGTGCAACCTGGATCCCTCGCATGGGCAGTTCACAGTAGGGGTCGCGCTCCTATGAGAATCTAATGCTGTGCTGATCTGACAGGAGGCGGAGCTTAGGCTGTAATGCGAGTGGTGGGGAGCGGCTGTAAATACAGATGAAGCTTCGCTCGCTCACCTGCCACTCACCTCCTGCTGTAAGGCCCAGTTCCTATCAGGCCCACGGACCAGTACCCGTCCGTGGCCTGGGGTTTGGGGAACCCCTGTACTACAGTGCTGGTACTGGAGATATTAAGCATATCCTCTTGTAGATTTCACTTGGGCAGCACATGATTAGATCATGCACTTGAACTTCTAAAACTTTTGTCTCCCAATTACAGTAGAGCCATGGATATTTTCACCTCTGGATTCCCTCTAACCTCCCCTTCCATAATACTGCATACTATCAGATCACACAAAGTCAGGTGGGAGGTATGATGAACAAAATGCATTGCCCAGACCTTTCATTCTTCTCAGCCTAGCTGCTTCCTCTTTGGGGTTTCAGGGAAGGCTGCCTTCCATCTCTGATTTCCCCTTCTCAGCAGCTCTGCAGCACCTCACAACTGAGAATAAGTGGCAGACAACATCTCTTTCATACCACAGTGCAGGTCTGGGCAGGGTGTGGGCAGGAATCTGAAAAAAGATGAAATAAGTAAGAAGTGAGGCAGAGTTCCAAAAACTGGATGGGGGTCAAAGATGGAAGCAAAAAGAATCATGGAGAAGGATTTTGACCCCAGCAATGTGACCTGATTGCTGTACCTTCTTTCATACTGTATTAGCGATGCATTCGCAGCTGAATCTCCATTTCCTTGAGCCTACTGGTGTCTGGAAATCATTTTAAATACCACTTAGTAGCATTTAGATTATTTTATGATAACGCAGTACCCATTGAAAGGATTATTAAGCTCATATTTGCAGTGGCCTGGGGAAAAAAATAATAAAATTGATCTCTTCGAGAGATGGCTCCCACAGTTGCCCCGTCAGCAATTATTCATTTAGAAGCCTCTCTGCCTACATTAGAACCTGAGATAAATTGGCATATGCTAATGCAGGGCTCTGCTGTGGGTTTCTTCTCCTTTAGGAGTTCAGGCTCTCATTACCTACCAACTGACGCACAGAATCCTCTACCCTATTGCCTTCAGTTTGGTGTCACTGTTATATTGTTTGCTCTGAACCAAAGTAATTTCTTTTCCTTTCCATATGCCTATTGCTCCTTTGATAATGGGTTTCCAGAGCAATACTGCAAATTATAAGCCAATGGTCAGAGCTCTCTTGCTTGATTCCAAAAATAATACCTCATTAGGAAGTAGATCTCGGCTTTTTACTATGGAATGGGGAGATTTTATTAAAAAAAAAAAAAAAGCACCACTCTTCATGGCCCACAGAAGCGCATAAGTCACTGGAGGGAGATAATGTTGCAAAGTGAATCCTGAGCCTCTCAGCAGGCACCTTAAAGTTGAAACAGGTTAGTGGTGTGCTAGAGTTGATTTGGCGTGCCTTGGGAGAGCCCATGTTGAACGTCTCTTCCCAACTCCAGGTTCGGTGACCTGAGGGTAGCCTGTAATTGGCCAGGAAAATGGGGAAATGCTACAAATCAGAATTTCCTTCCTCCATCCCTTCCTTTCTGTCTTTTCTGCTTTTTGCAGAGCGGATTATTAAACATTTGCCACACCCAGCCACCTCAATGGACTCTCCAGAGTGAAACAGTTCCCCAGATACAGCTTGGTAAAAACCAAGACTCGTTTTTACGAGTGCTGGAGGCTCACTGTGAAAGTGGGCTGGCCTGTTCTGTTCCCTGGGTAGCAGCACCAACTGTTTCCAGCTCATTATTTCTGTGCAACTTATTCAATCCAATACCTACACCTCTAGCTTCTTACATATTCCTCTGGATCATAACCAAGAGATTGCTGCAATGAAAGTACCATGAGCCTAATTATACTTGGTTTTAAAAGGGAAAAAATTCTTCTTTTCAATAATTTAATTATGAAAGACATTGAGAGGTCGGGTGCACAGTCTAGGGTTTTGACAGCTAGAGGCGGCCAGGAAAGGATCGCTTCTGTTATTACATCTATTGTTTTCCTAAAACACGGAAAGCAGGACAAGTCCCAACATCTGTTTTAAATTCCTTTAGCGTAAGGCTTTAATTATTATTGAATCAAAATTTTATGAGTTAAACTCTTACCATTATTCTAATGTGCAGGAGAAAGATTCTGATGGGGGATGAAAGGCATGGAGGAAAAGGTGTTCGTGACAATGGAACTCCAAAATCAAAATGTTCTCACTTTATTTTCTCATCATAATTTCTAGAACTAGCCTAGACTATAATAGTGTTATCTAACTACTATTTTAATTGCACAAGCACATTGTTCAAAAATACTTAAGTAGGAGAGTACAAAAGCTGAAGAGTACAAAATGAATAGCAAAATTCTCTCCCCATCCATGCAGCTCCCGATCCCACTATTCAGTTAGTTAATGGCAAGATTTTATTGTGTACCTTTCCAATTAAAAATAGAATATTTGAATGCTAAATATACTATTGCATTTGATGATTAAATATTCATTATAAGCCCACAATAGTTTCAAAATTTTTTTACCAAGTGTGCTTTTACTCAGGTATACAGACATCAAACAATGCTCATTAATATTAAAAACCTGGCTACTTTGCTGCACTAATTACAAAAACCCGTGGTTTTGCTGCTTTCCCTTTGGAATTTTTTTTCAACATAACCTGAATACAGTAGTGGAAATGCATGGGAAGTGAAGAGTCCAGAACTGACTTAGCTTCTCTTGGCAGGATTTTTTTGCCCTGAAAAATACGGGATCCCAGAAGAGTATACCCTGCCCACCTCCCATGTCCTCCTACATCATAGCTCACTGGACTCATAAAACCAAACACCACCACTGCTTCTCCTTCTCAGAGCAAAGGACTCTTTGGTATAGTCAAATCTACCCGAATTCTCACAAAATGTTCATAATTGCAGCCTTCCGATGTCTCCTCTCCAGCAATATTAATGGCTTGTATTTCCTGGTTAGTGTCCTCAAATACCCATCCCTCCTCCCTCCCACTGTTTCACTTATTGGACTACATGGCCTGTATTGCCAGGGCATCTGCTTCAGGGTCTCCTGCTTCTGTCTCCCAGGGCCCTGAAGCTTGAGATTCATCACACAATTCACATTGATACCCCACCCTCTCTCCCCCGGCTGGCCTCAAATCCCAGCTACTGCTTTGTGTTTGCCTGTTTCTGACTTCTGGCTGAAGAGGAAAGGGTGGAATTCTGTTTTTCTTTTTTTTTTTTTAATTAATTTTTATTGGAGTATAGTTGCTTTACAATGTTGTGTTAGTTTCTACTGTATGGCAAAATTAATTAGCTATACATATACATATGTCTCCTCTTTTTTGGATTTCCTTCCCATTTAGGTCACCACAGTGCATTAAGTAGAGTTCCCTGTGCTATACAGCATGTTCTCATTAGTTATCTATTTTATACATAGTATCAATAGTGTATATGTGTCAAACCCAATTTCCCAATTCCTCCCACCACCCCATCCTTTCCTCTTTGGTATCCATACACTTTTTCTCTACATCTGTGTCTCTGTTTCTGCCCTGGTTCATCTGTACCATTTTTCTAGATTCCACATATATGCATTAATACACGGTATTTGTTTTTCTCTTTCTGACTTACTTCACTCTGTATGACAGTCTCTAGATCCATCCACGTCTCTACAAATGACCCAATTTCATTTCTTTTTATGGCTGGGTAATATTCCATTGTATACATGTGCCACATCTTTATCCATTCCTCTGTTGATGGACATTTAGGTTGCTTCCATTGCTATTGTAAATAGAGCTGCAATGAACACTGTGGTACATGTCTATTTTTGAATTATGGTTTTCTCAGGGTATATGCCCAGTAGTGGGATTGCAGGATCATATGGTAGTTCTATTTTTAGTTTTTTAAGGAACCTCCATACTGTTCTCCACAGTGGCTGTATCCATTTACATTCACACCAACAGTACAAGAGGGTTCCCTTTTCTCCATACCCTCTCCCTCATTTATTGTGCGTAGATTTTTTGATGATGGCCATTCCGACTGGTGTGAGGTGATAACCTCATTGTAGTTTTGATTTGCATTTCTCTAATGATTAGTGATGTTGAGCAGCTCTTCTGATCTTATTATAGTGGTTCTTGCTGCCTTCATTTGTTTAGGCACAGCCTCTGGGCAGTTTCCCTGTCAGGAGAAGTGGGTGTGCCCAAGTTCCTTGCTAAAGACTCCTCTGTGGCTGGGGGACCTCCCCATACAGGTATTGTTTCTGCTGTCACAGTCTCGTCTGTCTCAGCAGTAAGAATCTATTTCTGGGCCTCTAGCCTTTGCTCCTCTACTGCCCGTTCCTTTTCTGGGAACCTCTCAGCTTCCTTGTGCCACACAGGTCCTAAAGGCTGAATAGCCTTAACCTATTTGAGAAAAGTATTACATTAATCTTTTTGCACATGCCCAGAAGCACGTGATTCCAGAGCGTTGTGGAGCAGCTGGGAAGACACACACAGGGGTTGTGGTTATTATGCATGAGTCTGGTCTTAAGCCCCACTTGCAGGAGGTTATTTGAGTATTTGACTTATAGGTACCCTCCCCGCCCCCATACTTCCAGTATAAGCTCTTCCCTAGAATGATGCTGCAAGGGAATGGCTACCTTTGTGAATAAAATACAGCTCAGAGCCTCCAAGGGTGGCATGAAGATTAAATTCACCTCTGGGGAAATGGTAGCTGGACCGTATCTATCTGGTTCTTGCCTAAATTTTGTGCCGATTTTCACTGCCTCTCCTCCTCCCCATCATGCTAGTCTAAGGATTGGAAGCTAGAGAAAAAGACCCTGGTTCATTCTGGCTTCACACACAGACATTTGTTCATTCAATATTGAGCACTTACTCTACACCAGATATTGTTCTAATTGCTAGAGATATCAGGGAAGATTCTCGATCCTCCTCAGCTTCCCTATAGTACAACTGAAACAAGATGGAATGTTTATATAAGAATAGATGTTACTAACAGGGACATAAATACAGAGAACCCAAGAAATTGAAGTTATATGGTTTACAAGATACAGTTGATTTCTTTGTAGATCATATATCAGACCACATGTGAAATCTCAGCCTCAATTTTAGACCCACCACTCAGGAAACCATTTACATAAATCTACCACCTTCAAAGCATAGACCCCACTGCTCAAGTCTCAAAGAAAGATAATATTTCCTCTCCCTACAGCTTAAAGCCTGTCTTGTTCTGCAGGAGGCAAAGAATGTAAAATCATCGTGTATTATTGGATGCGCTGTAGCCTGCCTTTCTTTTTTTCCTACTTTGATCCAAGAAAGATTTTTTAAAAAATTGTTGATCTACCGTTTCTTTCAACTTCTACTTGTATTTGTATGCCTGTTTTTATTTTGTTTGCTTTAATACATAATATATTGGTTCATAAAGGTTTAGGGCAGCAATTCCTCCTCTGTAGAATGAAACCATGGCCAAGAAAAATAAATGTCTTGGTTCTGTTTAACGATTTCTGATGTGAATTATACTTTGATAATATTTTGATTCTTGCTTCCTTTATATTTTCAGTTTTTTAAATACACTTATGCATGTCATTTTTGAGTCATATTTTTTAGATGTCTCTTTAAAATAGCAGATAAATGAATTTTGTTTTCTATGAAATATTTTTCTTTTAAGAGGGAGGGTAATACATACACCAAAAACATGTAAAACATCTTGGGTTACAAACTTTGTCTCTCGAAATTTCTCTTGCTCCATTTAAATGCCTTTATAGAAAACCTATTTTTGTGTGTCATGATGCTTACAGAGCAGTGGTTCTAAAAGTGTGGTCAGTACACCCATGGGGGTCCCTGAGACCCTTCAGGAAGTCCATGAGGTCAAAACAATTTTCATAATATTACTAAGATATTTTTTTCTTTTATGGTGTTGACATTTGCACTAAAAGTGCAAAAGCAATGATGCCTTAGCAAGAATCCAGGCAGTGGCACCAAATTTCAATATTAGTCATTGTATATTCTATTTGATAGTAAGGGGAGGAACACGCAAGGCACTTCTACAGCACACCTGAGTATGATGACTGTCTTGAGGAAAACCACTGGGGCAATTGTTCGAGCAACAAACTGAACTAGCCACCTTTTTGCGTGAAAGAACAACTAATAGACAAACTATGGTAAATCAAACTTGAGTATTTGTCAGCAATTGTCTTTCAAATGGACTAAACAAAACTGTCATTTTGAGGAAAAGAACTGACTGTATTTGTTGTTCAATGATAACATTCAAGCTTCCAAGTGAAAATTAGAATTTTGGAAAACTTTTCTTTTTTTTTTTTTTCTTTTTTTGCGGTACGCGGGCCTCTCACTGTTGTGGCCTCTCCCATTGCGGAGCACAGGCTCTGGACGCGCAGGCTCAGCGGCCATGGCTCACGGGCCCAGCCGCTCTGCGGCATGTGGGATCTTCCCGGACCGGGGCACGAACCCGTGTCCCCTGCATCGGCAGGCGGACTCTCAACCACTGCGCCACCAGGGAAGCCCTGGAAAACTTTTCAATGACCACTGTGACCTTGTTAGCAATACTTACTTTTCTGATGATTATCAGTGGGAATATTAACAAATGTGAACTTTAAAAATTGTATAATGAAAAGTGTCCACATTTGGAAGATCTGCATAACTCAGGGAAACAATATGTTTTCAAATGATTAATGAACGATGTTATATAGGTGAAGATCCATTCAAACTGCAAG
This sequence comes from Phocoena sinus, assembly GCF_008692025.1. Lineage (NCBI taxonomy): Eukaryota > Metazoa > Chordata > Mammalia > Artiodactyla > Phocoenidae > Phocoena > Phocoena sinus. The sequence goes on from NC_045768.1 coordinate 69,612,205, forward strand.
ATAGACTAATGGATTTGGCTATAACTGAGTATGAAAAGTTATTTAAAATGATTTCAATTTCCATATTACAATTAACCTTTAAAAACTACCACATTTCAAGTTTTGGTGCAGTATTTTTTAAATATCTACAATTGTCTGAAATGGCTCTTTACTCTCTTTTGTAACTACATGTCTGAGTGATGCTAGATATTTTTCACACACTCCAACCAAAGTAACATATTAAAACTAATTGAATGCAGAAGTAAATGTGACTTCTCCTGTCTTCTACTAAGTCAGACATTGAAGAGATTTGCAACAATGTATATAAAACAATGTCACTCTTCGCATAATTTTTTTGTTTTGGAAAACAGAGGGCGTTTTACGCAAAAATATGCTACTTATGTTAACACGTAATGGGGTTTAAAAAAATAAATACATAAAGATTTTCTTTAAACTCTATTTTAATTTCTAGTACGGTAAACATTGATAGATATAACCTGTATAAACAAAGTCCTTCAGGATCCTGAGTAAATTGTAAGAGTATAAAGTCATCGTGAGACCAAGAAGTTTGAAAACATTGTTATGGAGTATGAAACCTTAATATTAAAAGTATTGCCAGGGTGTGACCAAAAGTGAGTCTTTTTATGGACTTTGGCTGGGTGAGCCACCTTAATCTATAAATCATTCTTTCTCTGAGGCATATCTTTTATTTATTTATTTTTATTTATCTTTGGCTGCATTGGGTCTTCGTTGCTGTGCACGGGCTTTCTCTAGTTGCGGCGAGTGGGGACTACTCTTCATTGTGGTGCGCAGGCTTCTCATTGTGGTGGCTTCTCTTGTTGCGGAGCACAGGCTCTAGGCGCACAGGCTTCAGTAGTTGTAGCACGTGGGCTCAGTGGTTGTGGCTCGTGGGCTCTAGGTGCACAGGCTTCAGTAGTTGTGCACGGGCTTAGTTGCTCTGCAGCATGTGGGATCTTCCCAGACCAGGGCTCGAACCCGCAGGCAGGTTCTTAACCACGCAGGCATATCTTCTTGTGTATGTCATTGATTATTTCTTGTTATTTGTTTACTCTACTTTAGGGACACCAATTATCCACATCTTGACTCCTCATTCTCCATCCTCCTCATCCCCTCTCTCAACAGTTTTCTCTTTTTACTTTATTCTGTGGATTTCAAGTCTGTTATGATAATCATTCTGTATTTTATACATCTCTCATTGAAACTTATATTGCCTTTTTATCCTGGCATTTTATATCTTCCTGGCTTTCTATTTCTGTTTCTCTATTGCAAATAGTTTCCTGAGCGTTTTTTCTGGATTTTACAAGAGAATATTATTTTGGAAATTTACCTTTCCTCTAAGTCTTTTTAAAAAATTATTATATAGTGTTATTTCTTGGGTTCAGGCTGGATTTTCTTTTCTTCTTCTTCCTTTTTAATGTTTCTCTTTGCTAATTTTTTAATTAAGAAATTCTTTTCAAATTTGTTTTTGTTTTCAAAAAACACAGTTTTTGGCTGAGGTGACATTGGCCCTGCTCACTGCCTCTTCTGTGGCAATCCCTCCTCTTGCCAAATCTACATCTGAAAAGTACAGTGACGCGCACTGAGTCTTAATTCAATTTCCAACTTCCTGTGGGCTTTCACCTAGTTCAAAGCTACTTTACCAATGTCCTATATTCTCTTTTCTCACAACTTGATTCTTGGTCACTGTCAACAAGTGAAATGCATGAAAAACTATAATTTGTGGTTTATACTTATAATAAATATATTCCACTTCCACCCTACCTACAACCTTTTACTTAGGAACTACAACTACTATGAGAATTAACTGTGCCATCACCATTGCCCCTCATCTGCCTCTTGTATAGATCCTTAATGTTAACCTGTATCTCTGATGGATACAATCTAATGGTTGAGAGCAAGGATGATGAGCAGAGTATTCAGGTTGCCCCATAATTCATCACACCTTGAGATGAATTATGAGTAATTTGTTTTCAATATAATTCAACCCACCTATATTTATAGTCAGCAAAGATTCACTTCCAGATATTGGCAATGGGTTATCTAACGAATTTAGTTTTCAGTGTTGATATGAGTTTTCCTCTTTTTTCTGTATCTTTATAAATACTCTAGTAGATATTGGGAGACAACATAGTGGAGACTAATAGACAGATGCTACTTTGAGATTGTTGGCAATATTAAACCGATCTCTAAGCTACTATAACTCTGTGAACCCTATGAAATAGCCCTACGATTTCTTCTACTGAGAATACAGATCAAACTTCTTGTAGGATGAACAGGGTATCCAATTCTCCCTTAAGGTGGCTGGGGCAGTCCTGATGTGGATGACACCCGAGTAGACTAATGTCAGGATTGGGTCCAGGGTTTAGGATCTTGAATAGTCTACAGCAGATGGCACCAGGGTGTAAATATAAAAGTTGGGGAAAAGATTTAAGGGTCAAAGCAGAGGAGACTACTTAGTTATTAGTTCTTAGAAAGGAGCAAAAGGCCAGATACAGCTAATGAAACTCAAGGTCATTCATTCAACAATATTGTTTCATAAATAGCCATTGGCTATAAACTATATTATTAATGCTTAAGCCAAGGAAATGGAGAAATCAAACAGGAAGAAGGAATAAAATGAGTGGGGCAGGTCTAGAACTCATGTTGGAAATAAATAAGGCTATGATGCCCAAAGTGTTTTCTTCTCAGGTGCTGGGTGTCCTGATTTTAAAGATTGAAGATCAAGATAAATACTGAGAGTCATTTCCATGGCATCATACACACCCTATGTATCTTTATTTGATCTCCTATCAGTGCTAACTGGATTCAGAACAAACCCAGTTTGTTCAAAGAAGAACTGACCCTATGTTCCAAGTATAAGAAACTCAGCATTAGGTTCTACCAAAAGGCTTCTGGTCAGCCCCGCAAAGATACTGCTTGGCTATTTTCTCTTTATCCCTAAAGTGGGAAGAAACATTCTGACCCATCCTATCCCTTGAATAAACATGCCAGGTTATAATCTGTCTGCAAGTGTTTTCTGAAAAATCCATGTCCCACTTGTGACTGTCTCCTAGTAAAAGGCAGAACGATGGGGAAGATACAGTTAAATCCAAGTCAAGCTCCCTTGGAAAATCTCTATAATTTACACAAGCAGTAGCTCTGGCATGGTATTTTCAGAGGTGCTCCTAGCTTATTCTCTTAGCTCCTCTGCCATTAATTTTGGATGCAGCTCTCCTTTTCAAACATTGATTTAGGATACATACAACTTAATGAAAAGAAAACCAAAGAGAAATAAATGCTTTAAAGCACATCATTATGCAGATGGTAATGCATTTGCTTCTGCTGTCAACAGAACAAAAAGATAAAGGTATATGTAGCAGCCGACAAATTTAGGTTAGACACCAGAGAAAATGAGACATTACCAATCAAAAGATGAAAATAGCATGGCATACATTTCCCAAGGGAGATTGTATACCTTTCTTAGTAGGTTTTTGAAAGAAATGGTTGACAATGATATTTCTTGTAATATGTGAATAGAGTTCTATCTGGACATAGGAGAAAGTACTTGATAATCATCTTCTTCCCATCCCTTGCCAACAATGATTATAAATCATATAACTGTAATAATTCATTCACATGGAAAAGGACATTTGCCTTTATTTTCTTCTCCCTTAAGCAATGAAATCATTACCCTTTCTAAGTTGAACTCTGCTCACAGGTTCCTTTTTTTTTTTTTTTTTTTTTTTTTTTTTTTTTTTTTTATGCGTTACGCGGGCCTCTCACTGTTGTGGCCTCTCCCGTTGCGGAGGACAGGCTCCGGACGCGCAGGCTCAGCGGCCATGGCTCACGGGCCCAGCCGCTCCGCGGCATGTGGGATCCTCCCAGACCGGGGCACGAACCCGTGTCCCCTGCATCGGCAGGCGGACTCTCAACCACTGCGCCACCAGGGAAGCCCCAGGTTCCTTTTTTTGTACTGATTTTGCTGTTCATTTACCAGGCTGATGAAAGTGTATATATATCCCATAAAGCCTTATAATTGTAATGAAATCCCAGAACTCTTTCCCTCAAACAAACAAGCAAAAAAATCAAGGAAAAAATAGGTTGCAGCAGGATGAAATAAAGACAGATTGTTCTGTGTTTGCGTTAAAAGTCAAGCCCCAAAAGCTTTCCAAAGCTACTTTCCAGGCTCCTTCTAGGGCCAGACCAAGCACCAAATCTACATAAAACAATCAAGATTGGACCTGTAGTTTTTTCTGCCTCCAGAGTAGTCTGACAAAACCCAGCTGTACTTTCTAGATACCTCAGTTCTATGATTTGTGCTATTTGGTTTCATAGAAAATAGCTTTGATACATAATGCCTTGATAATGATGGAATGTTAATAGGATTTTTTTCCTCCAGTCCTCTCCTACCCAAATAGGCCCCAATTCTACCTTTCCTGACAACTTCATGTCTCCTCCAATAATTACCCACTCCTGAGCATGTTATGAAGACTTTCTGTTTTGTGCTGACAAGTTGCATTTTTATCTCTTATCATGAAGTTCATTTCTTTTTCTTCCTCTCCTACTCATCTTTCAGTTCTCAGCTTAAATGTCCCTTTCTTACAGAAGATTTCCCTGATGTTCCAGATTAGATTAAGTACCCTTACTGCACACTCCATGCCCAGCTGCATTTCTCTTGCACAGCTCTCATCATAAGTGCAGGTATTCATACAAGATCTGCACCTCATTAGATTCAAAGTTCATGAAGGTGGGAATCTTGTCCCCACCCCATTGGGAATCTTATTCCCAATGTCTAACACAGTGCCTGACATTTAGTAAGTATTCAACAAAGGTTTTAAATACTTCATTCAGTAGTAAGTTTTTAATATACCTATGCCACCATTAACACTCAAGAAGGTCAATAATATTTCCTTTTACTACCACATACTGGAGTTTTTAGTCTTAGTATTTCATTTCACAATTAATATTCATTTAAAATTCCTTCCACCCTTATTATTTCCTCTTGTTAGGGATGGTTTCTGGTTTTGTTTTTCTTTTTCATTCTCCCCCACCACTACCCCATCCTCCTGTCTCTTTTAGCTTAGAAAGAAGTAAAATTCTTACAGATACCTTCTTCCTAGAGACATTGTGGTCTTTCTAGAATCTAATTTACCCAAAAGGAATAAATCCATAAAGGTAATTCATGTAGGTGGATAAGGCTAGTCTTCCTTAGAACCATGGTCTCATTTCTGGAATTTTGGGGAAATCCTGCTTACACCCAGCGTCTTTGGGGTGCTCATAATTCCATTAGCACGTGGGTTGTTGAATTTCACAATTGGAAATATGGCTTTAAATGTAAGTCATTATAAGAGAAATTATACTTGAATTCAAGTCTCATTGAAGGCCTCAAATGACTTCTTATCATCTTTTCTGAGAATGTTGGAAGGATGGTGGTGGGACCCTGGGACAGGTAGAGCCAAGGGGAGGAGCTGGAGGAGAAGTCTTCCTGCATCACCACTTTACTGAGGGCTGGCCTGACTCCTCACCTGTGACCCTCAAAGGCCTTGATCAACACATATTTATAGTTTAGTAACATAAGAGAAGCTGCCATGTACAAGGTGCTGGTGCTTTCTATATAGCCTGTATTCATGGAGACTGCTTACCTTGGAGCAGATCTTTGTTCTCAGAGGACTTTTGAACAGCCCCCTTAGTTAGGAAAATAGACAAGAAGATATTACTCTTGAGGAATGGTGTGACATCATTTTTGGCTTCATAAAGGCTGGCCCACCCAATATCCATCGGGAGATTGAACTCAGAGGTCTCTGATTGGGCAAATTTATAAGCAGGCCAGGGAATTTCCTACAAGGAAAGGAATGGAGATTTGACCTCTTCCCTTTTGAAGATTAATGATGCTATAACCTCTAATAACTTGAAATGGTATCAGCTCAGTCTGGAAAATAATTTTTTTTAAGGAAAAAGTAAAATGAAAGACACTGAGAACTGCCAAAATGAACTGACCGTGAGGGGAGATGGAGTACAAGTATGGAAAGGAGATAATGGTGGAAACCATGGCCTCACTGTTGAAAGCCTGGTTGAAGATCGGAGAACTCTGGAGTCTAGGCCCCTGGTGATGTGGGATTAATACATCTGAGATTAACTCTCAGGAAAAAGACCTCCTTTTTCTCCCTCAGTAATCCTTAAAGCCTCCTTTATACAAATGAACAGGGACAATATCACATGGTGCCAGCTCTTCCATTTTATAATGTGACACCAAGTGATAGCCACAGAAGCTACAGGACAAAATCCGGGTTCTCACCACTGGTCTAGATTCCCTAGTTCTTTCTTTCTCCAAAGGAGTTGAAATTTAGCCTATACCTTCTGGAATGAGTAAGCCCATAGTGTACTTAGATAACTGGGGCAAGAAAGATTCTGAGCAACATATTAGATTTTCTGCTTATCTGGGCAGAGAGAGGATTGAAAAATTAATATGAATAAAAATAATTTAAGAAATACACATAACCTCTAGTCTTCCCCAGACTGGTAAAGCAAGTTGAACAAAGAGAATTAACATAGTAGGCCTGAGACTGTTACCCTTAGAAAGGGCTGTTTGCAAGATTGGCCCTTGGCTGGCATCTGGTGATCTGGATTTCAGGAATGTTCCCATGACCCTAACTGATAAGAGGGTCTCACTGTGCCTAAACTGTTTGTACAAACAATATGGTTTATACTGAACATCTGCTTTCCTTCTGGGAGTCTTGCATTTCAGTACATGCAAAGCAGAGGGTGTCTGTGTGATCAGTCCCAGTGAAAACCTTGGGTCCTGAATCTCTAATGAGCTTCCCTGGCAGATGTCACATGTATTGTCACCACTCGTTTCTGGAGGAATTAGGTGTGTGATTCCACTGTGGGAGTAGAAGCTTGTGCCTGGTTTCCTCCAACTTTGCCCCATGCACCTTTTCCCTTTGTTGGTTGGGCTTTGTATCCCTCGGCTGTAATAAATCATAGCCATGAGTATGACTATATGCTGAGTCCTTCTAGGGAATTATCAATCATAGGGTGTTATCTTGGGAGCCCCCAACACACAAGTAAAACACACAAGGAATATCAACCCCATGGGGTGCCACTTTTTCAATGCGACCAGCAAATTTTAGCCAAATATTTCCATTAACATTTTAAAACATTTTCTGATATTTATATATTTATTATGGTATCCTTTTTTATACAGAATTTTGATTCATTTTTCTAGGACATTAACAGGGTTACATTAATTTTTTTAAAAAGTTTTCTACTTGGGCTTCCCTGGTGGCGCTGTGGTTGGGAGTCCGCCTGCCGATGCAGGGGACGCGGGTTCGTGCCCCGGTCCGGGAGGATCCCACATGCCGCGGAGCGGCTGGTCCCGTGAGCTATGGCCGCTGAGCCTGCGCGTCCGGAGCCTGTGCTCCGCAACGGGAGAGGCCACAACAGTGAGAGTCTCGCGTACCACAAAAAAAAAAAAAAAAAAAGCTTTCTACTTTAATGTCAAGCCATCTGAACTGGATGGGATTTTAGAAGAAATATAGTCCTATCTACTCATTTCAAGAAGAAACTGAAGCCACAGCAGAAGAAATATAAGGTGGGCTTCAACTAGCTTTAGAAGTGAGGACTCAGGACATGTGGCTTTTGTAAACCGTTTAAACCCTACATACAAAGTCACATATATAGTACTTCAATTTGTGACATTAAAGGAAGAAAAATAACTGACATACATGTATAAATGTATTTATAGCAGGAAATTTCACTCGTGCTTTAAAATCGACCCAATTATGTTAGGAGTTTAAGGAAATCTGCTGATACATGGTACCATCAGCCTAATGAAAACTATTGAAAAGTTTTATAAATACTTAATCAAATCAACTCCAAAATAAAATCTCATCCAAAGTAGTCCAACTTCTTCCACTACATACATTGCTGTTTTTCCTCTTACGTTAACATGAACAGTTGTGCAAAGGCTGGTTTTGTGTGCTTTTATCCTCTTACAGTCCTACCAATCTTTTCCTCTTCTTGGTCTCCAAACTGCAAGAGAACTACAAGAGAACTGCCTGCAACCCAGACAGTAACATGTGGGGATATTCTTCTTACATGTTCCCTTTGGTGGATTATCATGACTCATTAGTGCATGAATTAAATTTTAAATTATTTTTAGGGAAGAGAGAAAATGTTGGCCCTGTGAAAATTCATTTTGTATCCAGTTGCTCAAACGACTGTAAAGTTTCACACTGGTCGTTCCTTGGTTTTGGGCAGGATTTAAGAAAAACATAATTCTGTGTTTCACCAATTCTAAGATACACATTTTTTCAAATTTTAATCTCTCAAATCAGGATTCAGTTTACAGTCAATGGCATATCGGAGGTTTAACTGGCAGCATTTTGTCTTTACTGGTACATAAAAAAAGAATGTCTCTTATAAACAATGCTACTGGTTTTAAGATGAAATACAGTAGGCATGTTTAAAGTACCTGTGAATTCAAGTAAAATATGCTGTTGGATATCTTCCTGCTGTCCTTCCAGTTCTACTTTCCTCTTCTCCACCTTGGGGCCCTAGGAAGCTGAATTGTGCACATGGCATCAACCAGGCTCCCTTGCCCTACGGCTTTTGGTTGGATTTGGTTAGTGAGAGGCACTGGCAGGCAATCTGGAGGGCAGGAGGAGAGTCAAGTGGGATATATATTCCCATTCGTCCCCCTGCAAGGTCACTATGGGTAGGCTGGGTCCCTCCATTGAAGGCCAAGGCTGCCGTCAGTCCATCCATCCCTCTCCAAGTTGTTCTTTGTCCTTGATCCTTGAGATCTAGGGTTAGTGTCACTATCCAGGTGATAACTAGCCCTGGGCACTGCACCATTTCTTGTTGCTTTTCTAGATGATGCCCACACATTTATAAATAAGTCCTTTATTAATCTCTCCTCAAACTTCCAATCTCAGTATGCCATCTGTTTCTGCCAGGACCCTAACTGATACACACATTCTTTAGCCCTTGCTTCTCATGGACTAGAAGGATCTTCATCAGCTGAGAGCTGTTTTAGAACTGTAGACACTTGGACCCCTCCCAGACCTACTGAAACAGAATCTTCATTTTAACAGGATCCTCAGATGACTTGTTTGTACATTAAAGTTTGAAAATCACTCATTTAACATATCAGTAGATATAATCAAATCTAACATCAGAATGTTAATGGCTTATTAAGAGACGATTATCTGGTCCTTACTGTCTGTTGAGGGATGCTTCCCCAACTCTTCCTCCATTATTTGAACCAAAAAGAAAATACAAAGTCTAAAATGAAAATGTCCTTATTTGGCAAACCTACAGGAACTTATGTAAAAAGTTCTTGATTCTCATCTCAAAATAATTTCATTTTAAATTCAGTAGAGCTTTTGGAAGGAAAAGGAGAGGGAAACAGCACTTACAGATATGGTAATGAACAACAACTAGGTCCACCTATGCCAAACACCACTAAAATAAGAAAAGAGTAGAGTTAACTGGACGAAAACGTTTGCCATATTGTATATAAGTATTGGGAATTGGAGCCTCATTTGTCAGCACTAAGCCATTCATATTGATTTTTCTACTGCAAACTGGAAGTTTGGGATGCAGAATGAAGAAACGATTGTCAACAAGATCTCTGGATGAAAAAAAGAACATTTAGTCAAATTAGGAAAGCAATCCTCGGGCTTCCCTGGTGGCGCAGTGGTTGAGAGTCCACCTGCCGATGCAGGGGACACTGGTTCGTGCCCCGGTCTGGGAAGATCCCACATGCCGCGGAGCGGCTGCGCCCATGAGCCATGGCTGCTGAGCCTGCGCGTCCGTAGCCTGTGCTCCGCAACAGGAGAGACCACAACAGTGAGAGGCCCACGTACCGCAAAAAAAAAAAGAAAGCAATCCTCAATCATTTTTGACACTTGTCTGGATGTAGAAAGCAAGGCAGAATCCGCAGGAGGTTTTAGAACCTGCACAATTGTTGGTCTGTTTAAAATGCTTCACACGTTATTCAAGGAAAAACCAGACATGCCATGTATGCAGATAGCTTTTAAGGCATCCTTCTAGGTTAAAGAAATTTATGGGAATGCAGTTGAAGTTATTCGTCCTCCTTACCATATAAGATTACCTCACTTTGTACCAGGTGTTTTTGAAAATAGTCTGAAACTTCCTTATATTAAGAAGAAATGTTTGATTTATAACTTGGGTTTAAACCTATAATGAGGCGTTCCATTCTGAATGATCTCATGTGCCCGAAGCAATAATAACCCCAGGGTGTCAGTGAACGGGAAGCCCTGCCTGGATGGACGTTCCACAGAGTCTGTGTCAGCCCTTTTCCTCCCTGCTCGGAACTGCTGGGAAGTGTGGTCTCTGGGGCTCCAGGAAGGGGCTTGGCTGATTTTTCACGTGTCAATCTGGAACAACCCTTCCCCTGACCCCCGCTGCACCCCCCTCCCCTGCAACAATGCCCACCTCCACCCCCTGTATCTTCTGTCGAGGTGGTAGGATGTAAGAAAACAAGGTTAGGCCTTCAATCCCTAGATGTCAGGCCAACAGTCATGTGGTGAGAGGCACCTGGTTAGAGCTGAAAAAGTACAGGTGAAGCAAGTAGCTCTAGGTTCAGATCATGGCTCCATTTCATTTTCTGTTTGACCCAAGCCATGTCCAGTAACAACCCTGTCATCTGCCTGATTCCCAGAGTTTTTCTAACACAGAGCCTTCTCTTGCAATTGAGTATCTTCCCATCTTATTACTGATGCCTTGATCTTCCAGGAATCACCTGGAAGGGCTCTTTCCCCAGGCTTGGTCAAGAAAGCTACCTTAGTCCTTTCTACCCCATAGTTCTAGGTAGCAAAGCAGCATAGCATGGTGACAAAGAACACACTCTGGGCCCAGCCTGCCTGGAGTCAAATCCTGGCTTTGCCGTTTAGTAACTGGGGAAAATGACTTACATGCTCTGTGCCTCAGTTTCCCCCATGAAGACATAATTATTACTATTTTAAGGACGTGTTGTAAGGATTCAATGATTAATATATAAAAAGCACTTAGAATAGTGCTTGTTAAATAAAAGAAGGCTTTTATAATGTTTATGATTATTAAGTTCATTAAAAATAGATTCCCCAGTAAACATCTTGACTTATGGTAAAATTTAGCTTTGCTGGTTATTTCTTTACTGAAATCCTCACTTTTGAAAAGCTTTATTAATATTTTTACTAGATAAAATTGTAAAAATTTTATATTGTAAAATTGTAAAAATTTTACAATAAAAATTTTTGTACAAATTTGGAAAATAAAGCACTATTAACATTTTAGTATATTTGATTTCAAATCTTCTCTGAACATGATTTTGATTCAAACTGAAATCATAAAAATAAATTTACATGTACCTTTAAAAATAAACATCACAAATATATCCGCATGTCAGCAAATATTCTTTGAAAATGTGGTTTTTAATGGCTATACAGCATCACGTTATACTGATACCACAATATACATTATGTGGATATCACAATTATACCATCCCCTGTTTTCTGTTTTTATCCTGCTTTTTGTCTATTTCTAATTGCTCTTCATAAATAGTAATTCTTTGATGAATGTTCTTCTACGTAAATTTTTATGCACTGAGTTCTGCTTTCAGCCAAGGTGGAGTAACAGAGCTCAGATTTATACTCCCGCATCAAAAGACCAAAACAATATGAAAAACTATGAAACAATGTTTCAGACATTGAACAACAGGCAACTTAGGACAGTGATTCCTGGGAGAGGAGAAACACATGAGACAAGTCCTTCAGTTGCCCCAGTTTATTAATCGAAGGTCAGCGATTATCCTGGGTAGTAGAGATGGGGTTGGGAGTTCAAGAAATCTAGGTGGCGGAATGTCAAAGAGGAGAGAGCTGCATCTACTAGCTGGCCATTAGACTAGCTATTAGAAAGAGTGTTGCAGCGATCCACCCAGCACATGTGTGTGAGAATACACTGAGGCCAAGGAAAGGACCACCTCAGAGGAGCAGTTGGACTAACCCATGCAGTTCACACAGGGCCAGGAAAATCTACGTTCCCACAAACCCTTTGGAAAAACCTCATAATACCTAGGCTATCAGGAAGAGTACTTAGAAGGGAATCACCTCAGTTGTGTGGCACAATTAGCTGTAGAATAAAGCCTGCTCTGCTTCCACCTAATAAAGCCTAAAAGCAAAGACCAGAAAGGACAAACTTTCCAAGGAACTTAACTGCATCACCTGCTAGTTTTTTCTCATAAGTGAAATCAGGAAAAAAGTCCCAGAGGAATGTAGCACGTTATCACAAAAGTGCCACTCTGACACCTAGGGAGAAATGTTTGGAGGAAGACAAGCCTGCACTGCCGTGGAGGAGGGAGAATATCCCAGTCCAGCAGTGTTCGTTCGTTCGTTCATTCATTCACTCATTCAAGTATATGATGAGCACCTATCATATGCCATGAGCCTTCATACATTTTAGCACCAAAGAGTAGAGTCACTCCATTTACAGAACTGGTGCTCAGCCACTATTTGGGGAACCAGGACATGGCCAATTGCTTTGTACCCTCTGGCCAGCCTCTCTGGTATATGCCTGTATGATGAAGGGAGAGAAAAACATCCAATGGACACATCAAACCTGGTTTCCTAAGATAAGATCAAACTGTGCTTCCTCTGAAAGTTTGATTTGATTTGTGCTAAAATAACAAAAGGATCTGCTGGTTGAGACCACCCTGTTATGAAATTTGCTGACGCTCTGTGTCCGAGGCAGGAGAGTTCTGCTTTTCTCCTGTTCTTGGATCACACACTCAATGAATGGACTCTCTGTGGTGTGTTGAGTTTCTCCCATCTTCTTCATTCCAAAATTGTCTATTTAGATGGTTTCAATTTGAGACAATTTTCAAGCAATGATTGCATCAAACTAGAGTCTAATTGGGGGAAAGTAATTTCTGGCAAAATCCCAAGCCAGGAGATTTTCTATCTGAGAAAATTATATACTGAAGCTGCCAACTCAGAATGGAAAGCTTAGCAGCATTAAACACAACTCTACCGTTGTCCATTTCTATACCTGTATTTGGTGAAGAGCCACACAAGACAAGGCAGAAGTTACGAGGATTTTTTAAAAATTTATTTATCTATGTATTTTTGGCTGCATTGGGTCTTTGTTGCTGCGTGTGGGCTTTCTCTAGTTGTGGCGAGGCGGGGGGCTGCTCTTCGTTGCGGTGTGCCAGCTTCTCACTGCGGTGGCTTCTCTTATTGCAGAGCACGGGCTCTAGGCGCGCGGGCTTCAGAAGTTGTGGAACACGGGCTCAGTAGTTGTGGCTCGTGGGTTCTAGAGTGCAGGCTCAGTAGTTGCAGTGCATGGGCTTAGTGGCTCCGCAGCATGTGGGATCTTCCTAGACCAGGGCTCGAACCCCTGTCCCCTGCATTGGCAGGTGGATTCTTAATCACTGCACCACCAGGGAAGCCCTGAAGTTACTAGGATTTATTCTGCAGTTTTCTCAAGACCAAAGAGTGAGATACTTGTACCATTTGAAGGAAACTTAGTGATAATGTCTAGTCCGTTCTCCCACCTCAGGAACTCAGCACAGGCCAGGCATTTGTTCAAACTGCTCCCACACTGGAATGCCATTCTCACACCTCTAAATTGATCCAAAACTTGTTGAAACTTACCTTATCCAAAAGCTTTTTTCTGTCTGCTCCAGCCCTCATGTATCCACCTCTCTAAATGCCTGCAGACCTTAGGACCATTAAGCGTTTAGTGAGATGTGGTTACCAAAAGAGCATTCATTGTTTTCGGACTGTCGTGATGGAGAGTGCCACATCATCCATCACAACATGGATCCAGGGTAGCTCAGGGGCTACCTCCTCTCTGAGTAGCCGTTCCCCAGGGGGCTCTCACAGCACCCTGGGCTTTCTTCCTTCTCATACCCACTACACTGTGTTATGGTCTTTTCAATGCTTGTCTCTCTCAACCACTGAACAACAATTCCTTGAGGCCTGAGATCATGACTAGGATGTATTAACATTCCCAGAACATAGTACAAAATAAAAGCTCAATGGATACTTACGGAAAGAGTATAAGTGAGAGAATGAATAAATGGATGCATAAATGAATGAATTCTAGAAGCTCAATTACTCCTTGTTGATCAATTCATTGATTCTAGTGCAGGAGAGCAGAAGAAGGATTGTTTTCCTCTGTGCTTAATGAAAGTTGAGGATAATAGGTAACTCAGATCATCCTTAGCAAGCATGAGTTGTAATAAAGGAAAGAAATGAGAAACAAAAGCAACCACAGTCATGTTAAGCCCTGTTAACATCCAAAACATATAAGATTAGTTATGCAAAACCAGTCTCCATCTTTTGTACAATTGAATACCATCTTTTTTTCTACTCTCATCCCCCAGGAAACTCACCTCCACCACTTTAGAGGGAAATCCAGCCTGTCACTCTCATTTCATCTGCTGGATTAGGCTAGAAATGTATTTTGGCAGAGGCTGATAGCTCCACCTACACCCATTAGCATGCCCAGCCAAAGGTAACACCTCGTTTCCTACCACCTAGGTGTGGTCAAATAACTCGGTTCCGGCCAATGAGGTATGAGCGGAAGTGAGGCATACAGCTTCTGGAAAATATCCACAAAAGAAGGAAGCATGTTCTCCCCTCCTTTCTATCCATTTCTCAGAGCCTGTAACATAGAGGAAGGCAGAGCAGCAGTATGGAAGGAGACTGCATCCCTGATATTAGGCTACATACCAGCCCCTTCCATGAAAGGAGGTAATTTTGTTATTTTATGATTTCAGGGTTTTTGTAACCATGGTCTAGCCTATATCTTAACTACTACTTGTTCTTTAGGCGACAAAAAAGCCAGCTCCTACCTCTCTATGGGATAACAGCTCTAAGAGGGTAATGGAGAAAAGGTGTTGGATTAGTCCTCCTTTCAGAAATGAGGACACTGAAGTTCAGAGAAGTCAACTAATTTCACAAGGTCACATGGCAAGTACATAGTGGTACCCAGGTCCGTTTGACTCCAAAGCCTGTACTCTTTCTACTTTACGATAACAGGAATAGTGATAGTAACAGTAATAGTAATATCTAACATCTATTAAATGTTTATTACATGTCAAAATCTGTGTTGAGCATTATGGGTGAATTATCTCGTTTAATTCTCAAAACACCCTTTGAAATAGGAGCTACACTATACCACTGATTTTACAGTTGAGGAAAGGGGACCTAGAGTATAATTAAATAACTTTCCTCAAGTCACGAAGCTAGTAAGAGGCAGTTTAAACTGTCATCTGACTGATTTGAGCTACAGGTCCCACCCTCTACCTGACTATGAGCACATGTTTAGATTAAATTATTAGTTAGAAAAGGAATGTACAGTACCCAGTCTTTGCCTTAGGCTATAGAGTAAATCATCCTTCTGAATTCGAGGGTCTAATCACCATTTGGTGACTCACATGGGGCCAGTTTGACACCAGTGTAGAGCTGGTGAGAATTAAAAGGAAAAAAAATTTTTTTCCTGAGTTATTTAATGCACAAAAACTGCAGTAAGACTCATTTGCCTACCTGCCACTGCCAGTGTATATACCTTCCTCTTACTTGCTGATAATGTACAGACCCAGATCAATGAGTCATTGTATAGAAGTTGCAAGAAATTCATTATACACGTTTGAACTAAGTTTAATTCTGCTAACATCCTATGAAGAAGCTAGGGATATTATGAAGGATGGCTGACAAAACATAGACATGAATAAGCCTCCATAGGCCCTTGACTGAGGCTTGAATGGTGATCAGTACTTTTTAGGTGGCCATTGTGGACTTACCCCTTATATCGAAAATAAAACTATTCATGCTGTTCTCAAACATAGAGTTTTGTTTTTGCTTTTATTTTAAATCATATATTCTATGAACAGAAGCTTAGGTGTTCCTATCAACAATTCCACCTGGTATTTGCTTCGAAAATCAGTTGAAAATGAGAAAGAGGGAAAGGAATACATGAAAATAAAAAGCATTTTCAAAACTGATCTGCGTAACTCTAATAACAAAACCTGAAAAAGGCATTATAAGACAAGAAAATGGTAGGCCAGTATCTCTCATGAACATAGATGTTGTGATAAACAGATCTCGGGGAGCTCTGCCTCCTAGCGTTCATGCCCTTCTATAATCCCCTCCAGTTTGAGTGCAGGTGGGAACTGTGACTTTCTTCTAACCATCAGACTATGGCAGAAGCAATGGGATGTCACTGCCATGGTTGCATGGCATTTATATAATATGTCTTGCTAGTTGGGTGGCCCACATGGCAGCGAAGTGAGGGTTCTCTCAAAACATTGAAAGCAGCCTTCAGATAATAGCCAACAAGCAACTGGGGCCCTCAACTGTACAACTGCAAAGAAATGAATTCTGCCAACAACCTGAAAGAGCTTGGCAGCAGATCCTTCCCTACTTGAGCCTTCAGATGAGAATAGAGCATGGCCAACACTTGACTGCAGCCTCTGAGACCTTAGGTTGAGGACCCAGTTAAACTGAACCCAGCTGACCCACAGAAACTATGAGATAATATGTGTTGTTTTAAACTTTTGATAACTTGTTATGCAGCAATAAATAATACACATGCAAAAATTGTCAACGAAATATTAGCAAATTAAACTCATCAATGCGTTTCAAAATTGCAAAGTTGGCTCAACAGTCGAAAATCAATTTAAAAAAATTGGCAAAGGAGGTAGAGTCATATAGTCATCTCAATAGGTACACAAAGAGCACTTGACAAAATTAAACTCCTCCACACAAACGTTCTTAAGTGAACTAGGGAAAAAAAGAAAACTTCTTCAGTTTGATAAAGGGCAAGCCTACAGCTAACATCATATTAAATGGTGTAAAACTGAATGCTTTCCCCAAAGATTTAGAACAAGACAAGGATGTCTACTCTGACCTTTTCTGTTCAGCACTGTACTGGAGTTTCTGTCCAATGCAATAAAGAAAAACAAAAGTATAGAAGTCCTAAAGATTAGAAAGAAGTGAAATTGTCTTTATGCAGAGACAACATGATTGCTTACATAGAAAATTATAAGGGATTAGTTTCCTATTGCTGCTGTAACAATTACGACAAACTTTGTGGCCTTAAACAACACAAATTTATTATCCTTACAGTTCTATAGGTTAGATGTCTGATATGAGTGTCACAGGGCTAAAATCATGAGTGTTGGCAAGGCTGTGTTTCTTTGTGGAGGCTCTAGGGGAGAATCTGCTTCCTTGACCCTCTACCTTCTAGAGACCACCCACATTCCTTGGCTTGTCACCCCCTTCCACCATCTTCAAAGACAGTAACATTGCATCCTCTGACCATTCTTCACATACAAATATTTTTTCTCAGTGGGTGTTTTACCTTTCAGTTTTCTTAGTGGTGTCTTTTGAAGACTAGAAATTTTAAATTTTGGTTAGGTCAATTTAACATGTTTTTCTTTTATGGTTAGCTCTTTCCTATGCCCTATTAAGAATCTTTGGCTAACCCTAAGTTGCATAGCTTCTAGAAGGTTTATAGTTTTAGCTTTTATGTTTAGGTCTAAGATCATTTTCGGATTCATTTCAAATTAAAAATTTTGTGTAGTGTATGAAAGGGGTCAAGTTGGTTACCCAATTGATCCAGATCATTTGTGGAAAAGATTATCCTTTTTCCATGGAATTACCTTGGTATCTGTCTTGTAAATTAATTGACTGTATATGTGTTGGTCTGTTTGCAGACTCTATTCTTTTTTTTTTTTAACTTGCTTTTTAATTAATTAATTTTTATTTTTGGCTGTGTTGGGTCTTCGTTTCTGTGCGAGAGCTTTCTCTAGTTGCGGCAGGTGGGGGCCACTCTTCATTGCGGTGTGCGGGCCTCTCACTATCGCAGCCTCTCTTGTTGCAGAGCACAGGCTCCAGACGCACAGGCTCAGCAGTTGTGGCTCACAGGCCCATTTGCTCCGCAGCATGTGGGATCCTCCCAGACCAGGGCTTGAACCTGCGTCCCCTGCATTAGCAGGCAGACTCTCAACCACTGCGCCACCAGGGAAGCCATGCAGACTCTATTCTATTCCTCATCTATTTTGCCTATCCTTTAACCAATATCACAGTGTCTCAATTACTGAAGTTTTATAGTAAGTCTTGAAATTAGGTAGTGTGGCTCCTCCAACTATGTTGTTCTTTCTAAAAATTGTTTTGGATGTTCCAGATGCTTTGCATTTCCTTATACATTTTAGCATCACCTTGATAATTTCTACACACACAAAAAAAAGCCTGTTGGGATTTCAATTGTAATTGCATTGAGTTTATAGGTCAATTTGGAGTAATTGACATGTTAGTAATATGTAGTCTTCTAATCCATAAACACTATAGCTCTAATTTATTTAGGCCTTTTTTTTGGAAATAATACATAGTTTTCAGTGTAGACATTTTGTAACTTTTTGTTAGATTTATTTGATGCTATTATAAATAGAAGATTTTAAGGGTAATTTCACAACTGTCCAGGGGCAAGCAAAAAAAAAAAAAAAATTTAAGGCCAAGAAGTTTAGATGCAGATTGTGTTTACAATATCCTTTAACAAATGAATTAAAGTCCTATTTGATCTCACATCTGTCAATAAAAGTTGGTCGAGTACCTACTATTTGCAAAACTCTAGTTACCCCAAGAATACAAAGTTGATCACATACAAATCCTCTAGGGGATTTTCTGGAGACATTATATCAGTGCTTATCAGAACCGTCCACTTCTTCCAGTGAGTTTTTAACTCAGTGGTTCCCAATCATGGTTACACATTAGAAGGACCTGGGGTGTTTTAAGGAAACAAAGATACCCAGAACCCACCCAAAGCTACTCGTAAGCAGAAATTCAAAACTTCTCTCTAGAGAAGTCATTCCAAAGTATTATTGTCCTTGATACGTTCATTTTGGCCACAGTGCTGTTATTCTTCCTTCTTAAAAAAACCCACCCAGGCCCCTTTTTACTGTATTACTTTCCTTCTTACACACCTAAAGCTTTATCCATAGCATGCATTATACATAACCTCAAAGAATTGGTGGGTGATCGCTTGCTAACAAAAACAAAACGAAAAGGGAAATCTGCTAAAGCAGCTTTCCAAGCCATCCTCTGGGAATGTGTTCATTGGACTGAGGACATTTCAGTGAGGTGAGCTAGGGGACACCAAACGTTCCAAACAAGCCTGGCTACATAATTTGCCCAGCCAAGTGCAAAATGAAAATGTAGGTGTTGTGTTCTAAAATTATTAAGAATTTCGAGACAGTGTGATAGGAGAGCATTTATCCAAGCATGGAGCCCTTCTAAGCGCTGGGCCCTGTGCAGTCGCACAGCTTACTTGTCCATGAAGCCAGCCCTGGTTCCAAGGACCAGAGCACTCGGTTTACACTCAGCAGTTCTGCACACTTGCTGGTAATCAGGAAGGCAAAGTAAAGCAGCTGATTGCATTTCCATCCCAATGGCTGTGTTAAAAAAAAAAAAAGGAAAAAAACCTCTTTAGTTCTTAATTTTTTATTTATTCCCTCATTTGGTTTCTGGAAAACTCATTTGAGACAGAACTATCCTATCTTCCTGTTCTTATTTTGGATAACATACGTATTTTTAATATTGTAAGTTTTCTTTTCTTTATTGACCAATTTCCATAAAACTTAAAAATCTGAGTTGAGGACTCAGATCTGAGTTCAACTCCATTTTAATCTGAGAGCCAGTCACTAAATGCCATTCCTGCAGCTTTCAGCTCTTGTCTTAAAGAGAAGCACTATCTACTGGGCACCCTCTCATTTATATTGATTTTTTTTCCCCTCACAGTAAAACTATAAAGGAGGAAATATTTTCTCTACTTTTCAAAGGACAAACCTAAGCCTCAGAGAGGTTAAATAACTTGTCCGAGAGGGTACAGAGAAGTAATTAAGATCATGGACTCAAATCTCATGTTTGCAGTTATATGCATGAGACTTGGGAAAATTTACTAAACTCTTATGAATTAGATTTTCTGTAATTATATGATGGAAAGAGTAATATAAACCTCATAGGATTGTCGTGTGGACTGAGATAATATAAGCAAAGTGCTTAGTACAAGGTAAACACTCAATAAACGGTGGTGCTTATTATTGAAGTCACATCTAGTAAGTAGCAGTGCTCGAATTTTTCCTCCTTCTCTAAAGAGAGCATTGGTAAATTTCCACGCTCTTGTTTTAGATAATCCCTGGATTAACGAAAAAGCAATAAGCATCAATTACCTTAAAGTTGAGCTTGAGGCTAGGACAAGAAACTATTACATGTAAATATTGGAGAAGGTACTCACAAAATACAGTGCATTTTGAAAATACCACACCTAAGTGTTCAAGGCCTTAACATTCTTCCCTATTCCTGATTATTAGGCTGAAAACACCAGAAGAATCTTTAACTCATAGAAGAGTATGAAGAGTTGTCTTATAGATGCACTTAAATGAGTTGACAGCCTTTTCAATACTTTCTATCCATCCCAGACACAATGGTGGATACTTGGCCTATGTCACTGCCTATTGTAATATGGTTTTTGATTAGAAAGGGCAAGGGAGAGGAGAATTGGACCAGAGTATTTTCCAGGTTCTCAAAAAAATCTGTGATTTTTTACTGAAAACCTATAGAGAGAAAGGGAAAATATGTCATTTTAAAAATTTAAGCTTACTGGGTTTTTTAAAAATTATATAAAAAAAACTTCTTATTGTAAAAAATTTGGATAATACAGAAAAGTAGAGAAATTTCAAAGAAAAAAAAATCAGCCAAGTTTCTACCCTCAAAGCCAATCATATTCTGATGCTTTTTCTTCAGGGGCTTTGTTACCAAGTCTCTGCCTGTTTCCTTCTGTCCCTTCCTTCTTCCTTCCTTTGTTACACACCTAGTGCCCTCATGCCATCTTTCACTGTTGCCGCCATCTACACACTCCTAGAGTGCTATGGCCAAGCACTGAAACCTGACCTCCCAGAGGAGCCCCATCCACCAGGCTTCTCATAATCCTCTCACTCTGTAAAAGGTTTGCAAGCCCTGGGCTCCCTTTCCTAGTTCTTCAGCCCTCTGCCCAAGCTAACCTGGTAACGCACCTGCTTTTGGTTGGTAACTGTACTCCACAGGGGCCTCACTATTTTCAGAAGAGAAATCTGGGGATAAGAATTTCAGGTAGCCCAATGAGAGATCCATTTAGTGGAGATAAGACCATCAAATGCATTAAACAAATGTATGCTCAGTACAACTGGAGGCAACATCATGGTATAGTAAAAAGAATGTGGACAAACAGATCTATGTTTAAATCCAACTGCTCACTAACAGGCAACTAACTTAACCCCTCTGAGCCTCAGTGAAGTGGTATGGCCAACATCATAAGCTTGCCACGGACCTTTTAAAAATGACAGGTGTAAAATGCCTGGTCTACAAGAGTTCCTTTAAAAGATTAAATTAGTAAAAAGTGCTGTGAATTTTCTTTAAATGGATCAGACATGATTCGTGTCCTCATGGAGCTTACTATCTAAGAGAATAAATAAGACATACCTAAAAATAACAGTAATACTGAATTTTTAAACTCTTATTAAGACCCAGGTCCATAAACCCATTTTATAGATGAGGAAACTGAGGCTCAGGGGAAGAGAAATGACTTGACCAAGGTTACACAAGTAGGAAATTACACAGCCAGAATTTGAACCCTAGTCTGCACCAATGCATACTGACTAATACAACACAGGCACTTGCTTCAAAGCTATTTATAAGACTAACCCTGGATGCCAGAAAACATCATCTTACTCAAGCAAACCTGTAGGTCCCATTTTGAAATTTTGTCTAAAAGTTAGACCATGACCCATCATAGAAAGGGGTTGGGAGTTGGGGCAGTAGATCTAGGGCCTCAAATTTAGATTTTTGACCCCCTTTTCAGATGAGACTATACATACAGTCACAGAGATACACTGTGACAACTTCAATCACATGATTTAAAACTAGTCCCACTACTGGTTTGCAAGGTGGCTTACACAGTCTGCGCTGGCATTTTTCATAAATATTATATCATCATATCAATATCATAATTATATTGCATTGCATTATACAAATTAACATTGGTTCAATTTAAATATTTAAAACATACATTTTTGTAACTGTATTCTGTCACTTTGTTATTTTTATTCTGAGAGCCTCAAAAATGGAAAAGGCTGTGCCTCTCTCAATCAATACTATGAGTTTCATCAAGGCCCAAACAGGAAGGGAATCACAGCATCACATAGGCAGAACCTTAATCCTTCCATACAGTCCACACACTTCCTCAATAACACTGCGCCCTAAGAAAGAGAGCCAAAGACTTCTAGGACCAGGGAATTTCCACTAGAACAGTGTTTCTACCATTACCATGTGGCCAGGCAGCAGGCTGAGTCATCAGGGCCTCTAGGTCTCTATATAGACCCTCTGGGTCTCACCCAGGTTGGGTTGTCACACACACCAGGTAGCAGCATTATTATTCTCAACAGAAAACTTTTCTGGTAACAGCATGAAAACTCTGACCAGACTCACTTTGATCATGAGGATTTCCATGTTTCATTGGCTTAAAACTTCCTTTTTTAAAAAAGGTTATGGGACTTCCAGTTTCTGGTTTGGCAAGAAAGGAGCTTGCAAATTGCAACTCTATCCTAATAACAAGAAAAAACTGAACAAATTGAAAAATCAGCAATTCTAACACAAGTTGGGTCACAGGGCAAACCAGTGCCCCCCAAATGGGAGAGACAGACAGGCAGATACAGAGAATCACAACTCATCAGAGCAGGAACCTCTTTGGGAACAAGTGCCAGGGTAGAAAAACCTGAACTGTAATTGATGAATTGCTGACGGCTAAGTGTGGACAAGTCTGAGAGTCAAAAACTATAGGGGTACCCAGCCAACTGGTGTAGGGGTACCCAGCCATCTGCTGTGGGGCTACCTGAGTTTTACCTCCAGAAGCTCAACCCTCTTGCTTCCTGCAGGAGGAAAGGAAAGTAACCACTTTGAAATATGCAGAGCACTGTGTTCTTTTTTTTTTTTTCAGGTTTTGTTTGTTTGTTTTTTAATCGGAGTATAGTTGCTTTACAATGTTGTGTTAGTTTCTGCTGTAAAACGAAGTGAATCAGCTATATGTATACATATATCCCCTCCGTCTTGGACCTCCCTCCCACTCCCCGCCACCATCCTATCCATCTAGGTCATCACAGGGCACTGAGCTGAGCTCCCTGTGCTATACAGCAGGTTCCCACTAGCTATCTATTTTACACATGGTAGTGTATACCTGTCAATCCTAATCTCCCAATTTGTCCCACCCTCCCCTTCCACCGCTGTGTCCACATGTCCGTTCTCTACAACGTATTCCTGCCCTACAAATAGGTTCATCTGTACCATTTTTCTAGATTCCACACATATGCGTTAATATACAATATTTGTTTTTCTCTTTCTGACTTACTTCACTCTGTATGACAGACTCTAGGTCCATCCACATCTCTACAAATGATCCAATTTCATTCCTTTTTATGGCTGAGTAATACTCCATTGTATATATGTACTACATCTTTTTTTTTTTTAATTTAAGAAGATGTTGGGGCTAGGAGTTTATTAATTTATTTATTTATTTTTGCTGTGTTGGGTCTTCGTTTCTGTGCAAGGGCTTTCTCTAGTTGTGGCAAGCGGGAGCCACTCTTCATCGCGGTGCGCAGGCCTCTCACTATCGCAGCCTCTCTTGTTGTGGAGCACAGGCTCCAGACACGCAGGCTCAGTAGTTGTGGCTCACGGGCCTAGTTGTTCCAAGGCATGTGGGATCCTCCCAGACCAGGGCTTGAACCCGTGTCCCCTGCATTAGCAGGCAGAGTCTCAGCCACTGCACCACCAGGGAAGCCCTGTACTACATCTTTATCCATTCATCTGTCGATGGACATTTAGGTTGTTTCCATGTCCTGGCTATTGTAAATAGTGCTGCAGTGAACGTGGGGGTACATGTGTCTTTTTGACTTATGGTTTTCTCAGGGTATATGCACAGTAGTGGGATTGCTGGGTCATATGGTAGTTCTATTTCTAGTTTTTTAAGGAACCTCACTACTGTTCTCCATAGTGGCTATATCAATTTACATTCCCACCAACAGTGCAAGAAGGCTCCCTTTTCTCCACACCGTCTCCAGCATTTATTTTTTGTAGATTTTTTGATGATGGCCATTCTGACCGGTGTGAGGTTCTCTTAAAAAGGTTGCTCTCAGGAGAAACTTTACCCAGAGCTTTACCTATAGGGGTTTTATCAGAGCCGAACTGACCTGGGGGAAGGGAAAGACCCAAGGCCAGTTGGCTCTAGACTTTTTTTTTTAATCCACATTCTTATGTATTCTTTTTTTTTAAAAAACACCTTTATTGGAGTATAATTGCTTTACAATGGTGTGTTAGTTTCTGCTTTATAACAAAGTGAATCAGTTATACATATATATATGTCCGCATATCTCCTCCCTCTTGCATCTCCCTCCCTCCCACCCTCCCTATCCCACCCCTCTAGGTGGTCACAGAGCACCAAGCTGATCTCCCTGTGCTATGCAGCTGCCTCCCACTAGCTATCTATTTTACGTTTGGTAGTGTATATGTGTCCATGCCACTCTTCATATGGAGGAAGGGGAATATCCAACTCTAGCCCATTCTAGTCATCCTGTCCCACCTTAGAGAGGACTGAGAAGCACTTGTGAATTTCACAGTCCAGAGGCACAGACTCACTAAAAGACTAAGACCTAATCATAGAACTATGGAAAGCTGGCCCTCCCCACACACCTCATCACCACATTACTAAGGGCCTATTTATAGTAGTTCCTTTTACCCAGTACATCATGTCCAGCTATGAAGAAAAAATTACAAGGCATACTAAAAGGGAGAAAACAAAATTTGAAAAGATAGAGCAAGCATCAGAACTAGACTCAGATATGGCAGGGATATTGGGATTGTCAGACCAGGAATTTGAAACGATGATGATTACTATGTTAAGGGCTCTAATGGATAAAGTAGACAGCACTACTAGGAAGGCAGATACCAGACTCCTCCCTAAAGTGATTCAACCTTTTTATACTTCTCTGGATACTGTATGAGGCTCCTGTTGTTCTACATTCTTACCAACTCTTAGCATTACCCGAGTTTTTAATTTTGACAGGCTTGTAGGTATGAAAACATATCTTTCTGTGGTTTCAAATTACAATCTGTTGATTAGGTTTAGCATCTCTTATGAAAACGTGTATTTCTGCTTCTGTGAAGCCTCATCATAACTTTAACCTTTTTAAAATTAGGTTGTTCATCTTAT
The DNA here is from genome assembly GCF_008692025.1 of Phocoena sinus. Taxonomy (NCBI): domain Eukaryota; kingdom Metazoa; phylum Chordata; class Mammalia; order Artiodactyla; family Phocoenidae; genus Phocoena; species Phocoena sinus. The sequence goes on from NC_045768.1 coordinate 69,637,486, forward strand.
ACACTTGTAAAAGTTCTTGTCTAGATATGAAATTCTGTCAGTTAATTGCCTTTAATCTCCCCACTTCCACTAATTTATCCCTGGCAGCCAATTAACGAGGTTAACTTTCTATAGAAACTTTCATGATACATGTCTACCTAATTGTCTCAGAATTCTTTTCAGAATTCAGCAAGTAAAATTTTAAAAATACACTTGAACACAATTGATACAACTGAATATTCTTTTTCTTTCACCCTAATCCCAAAGTTAGGGAAAGTGCCGGAAATGGGTGAGTCTTTAAAGGGTCAAAAGTTTTCAACAGAATCTTAGTTGAGGAATTTTGGTCATTCACTGCTCATCTTTATCTTTTTGGTTTGAGAGCACAATTAAACATACATGTATTTTATGTCCATGAGTATCCTTAATTCCCCTATTTATACCAGCTCTGAATTGTAGCAGAAACAGAAGGTGTCGGGGAAAGGCAGGGAGAATGTGGAGCCAGAGGCAGGGAACTTTACTGATGTTGCCTCTGTCTATAGGGTGTATCATATTTTTAGGAAAAGGAGGAAAAAAATGCATTCTGAACTGGTTTCAGTTACTTAGGTTACAGAGGGGATATCCATGCCTAGAACAGCTTTCATGGATTTATTTGCCAACTGACATAAATTAAAACCAGACCAAACTTCATTCCAAATCTTGTTTTTTTCCTCTTCCATTGATTTTCCTTGCCTTCTCCCCATTCTCTCTACCCCACCCCAGACCCTTCTCCTCGTAATGTCTTTTAAAATAATATTGCTTTGCATACGTTTTCTGCTTTGTCAAGAAAACATTTTCCAATTGCTCTGGTTTCCATTCTGCCTAAGGGAAGATTTTCTTCTCTCCTTCATTCCTTCATTGTAATCCTCTCAATTATCTAAGAGCCTCTGCCTAGAATCTCTAATAAACGTTTGGAAAGAGGGAGAGGGCTCAGGCTTGTTGATTGAGTGGTTTTGATTTTTTTTTTTTTTTTGAGACCAGGAAACTTCAGTTTAAGTCTAACATCTTCTTTTAAGAAAACATCCTTTTTATATTAAGGCAATCATTTACATTTTTGGGTCATTTTAACAACAACTGAGAGCTCCTTAAAATCATAAAAACTTCTAAGCACAAAAGCTTATCCAGCTCTGGGGAGACAGCCTACAATGATGGAAAAAATAAAGAACATTATCCTTATTAAGACCTGGGTTCAAAACCCAGTTTGCTCTCTTCCCAGGGGCAGGGCCTCCCTCTGAGCCTCAGTTTCCTTCTGTATAAAATATTTAATGCATAGCTATGTTGTGGAGATTTTCAGTAAGATAAATTTTTTAAAAAATGTTTTCTCATAGTTCTAGTTAGAGTTGTAACTTAACGTGAAGGAAATTAGAAGGATGATGGGGGCTAAGAGGTGGATGGAAGATTAGGAAATATGCATCACCAGGAGCACTAACCAGGCTGCTCTGGAGGATGAAGCAGCAGCAACTACAGTAACCCCAGGCAGCAGGCATGTGAATGAATCAACTAAAACCATTAGAGTCCCATGGCAGTTCCTTAACTGAAGGAGAAATGGTTCCCCTATCAACACCCAAATCTTTTCCCCAACCGTGTAGCTAATTTCCCAAAGAAAATGGGGACTCTTTTTGGAAGAGGATGAGAATGCTTGATGGCCAAAAATCAACCAGTGCCAACTACATACGTTCTTAGAGCTAATTTCATTCCCTGAATCTTGACTTTATACTTAAATTCCCCAAAATATCAATACAATTCCTAGGAAGAGATTCAAGAGACATACCTACTTCGTGTGAAATACAACACAGTCAGCCACCCATAATGACCCAGGTCTTCTGTCCGCTCAAATCTTAACACACTTTAAGGTTCAATAAAAAAATCACCTCCTCCATGAACCTTGCCTCTACCATCCCAAACTGAAGGGCTTTCCTCTCTCAGAGCACCTCCAGCCCACACTCACACCAATACTGCACACACACGTTGGCATCCTAGCTATTTGCGTGTGTGCCTGTGCGTGTGTGTGTGTGTGTGTGTGTGTGAAACAAAAACCTTACAAAACAATACTTAGCCTTAATATGTGTGATGCATATTGATATTGTAAAGTTCTATTCTATTTTTTTAGTGCTGATTGATACTAAAATGATTTCACAGTCCACTGATGAGTTTCACAAAACAGTTTGAAAAACATCAGCCTATTAGTGGAATGTGGACTATGGACTTGGAGGAACCAGATTCAAGACCTGACTCTTTCACTCAAATATGTGGGCTTAAACAAGTCACTTTACCTCTCTGAAACTCAGATTGTGTCAAATAGGAGTCATAACAAACGCTTTCTTCTACTTAAAGTGACTGTGAAGTGATACACAAAAAGTATATAACATAGTGCCAGGAACATAGTAATGCTAGCTATTATTAATATTAAAACTTAATAACTAACAGAACTGGAATCAAAGATTAGAATACTGTGAAATGGGAAGAAAAATGTAAACTCAAATACAGTAATTTTACATCATTTGTCTAATGGACATGATCTTTCTCAAGCCTCAGGTGACTTCACTACTATTGGAAAACCTGGGACAAGGAAATCACATCTATAGATTACACAAAGCCTTCTTTTTGCCAGATTATCTGAATGGTTCCCTTTCTTGATTCCACTATTAAAAAGGATGAAAAGTGACCTGGGGATTGGATTTTTCAATTAGGTTATAGATGTCTTCATGGATCAATCATCTTCCTTCCCATTCTCCCCATGCATATGGCCCCGTCCTGTTTCGCTTCTTATTCTCTATTTCCACTGTTGGTATCATAATCCACATGGTTGCTCAAACTAGAAACTTGGCTTCACTCCTCAACAACAGCAGCCTCCATCTCTAACAGCCAATTCTACCTTCAAAATATTTTGGGGAAAAAAAAAATATTTTGGGGACGCATCATTTTCTCTGTATTCACACAGACATTGCCCTAATTCAGACTTTCCTCAAATTTCCCTTGGACTGTAATAGTCTTTTAAATGGTCTTCCTGCCTATCTCCCCGTCCCCAAATCCACTTTCTACAGTGCTCCCTGAGTATTCTTTCTAAAACACAGATCAATTTTCATGTAACCATTTGTGTCTCCCACTTCTGCCACCAACCTGGACTTATATATGATCCATGGTTCCCCAAAACCTGCAGGATAATCTCCAAATTTGTTAGTGTTACATTTGAGGCTCGCTACAGATTAACCTTTGGCTGCTTTCATTCTCACCTCCTGCTACCCCACCCTCAGACTCTTCCCACCAATTGTCATTCAATGAAAGAATCATACTCATTACTCTGCCCTTGTATTGCTAATGTGCTGTTCCCTCAGCCTAGAATTCTCCTTTTCCGTATGGAAAATTCCTATTCATCATTCAGGTCTTAGCTTGTCCGTTTATTCAACAAACATTTGTAGAGCACATAAATGCTCAAAAATTTTTCTCAGCAATAGGGTACAAAGATGAAGAGAGAGAGTTCTTACCCTCAAGGAGCTTTGTCTAATGGAGGAGCTGTGAAGCCCTGGGCAGGATTAATCATTTTCTTCTCCATGCTATCCAAATACTTTGTACCTAACTGTTATTGAGGCCTTTATCCCATTATATCATAGCTCTATGCTTACGTATCTATGTCTCTCATCAAATAGTAAATGCCTCAAAAACGTGAATCTCTCTCAGATTCTTGCAATCCCACAATCCACCCCAGGTCCTGAAAACGCATAAATAATGTCTGCTCTAGGAACGAGAGTATAAACCATGTAAAATGGAACAGTGTGATCACAGATTGATTTCAGCAGGACCCATATTATCAGGTCCAGGTCAGCCGTTTAAGTCTTCATGGTGAAAGAAGGAGTAGGAAAGGCAGGTGATTCACGTGACTTAGAAGTGAGTACATATTATATTCCACACAATTTTTCTTCTCCCCTCTATCCATTTTTCAGTTCTTAGAATTGTGGAGGGACTGGTGGGGGGGAAGATGTCATCTTCAAATATGGCCAGATAAGAGACTCAGGCTCTGAGAGTAACATTAACCTAATATTTATTATTGGATCATATGTCTTAAAAGACTGCTCAGATTCATGTAAATAGGGACTGTCTAAAATTCCTATTACTGTTACTACTACTAATAGTGTTAATATCATCTCAGCAAGAAGATAATAATCCCAAACTATAGTAATTATAATTTACTGGACTATTAAGCTACATTCCTATAATGTATTAAAACCAGGTTAATCAGAACAACATTCAAAAGAGAGCCTGGAATTTTCAAAGGCTCCTTTCTCCAGGATCTCAGAATGTATTAGTAGTGTCTCTATTTTTAAAAAGTAAGATTCCTATAGAATTGAGAGTCCAGAAATAAATATATACATTTATAGTCAATTGATTTTCAACAAGGGTGCTAAGACTCCGCAATGGGAAAAGAATAACCTCTTCAACAAATCATATTGACACAACTGGATATCCGCATGCAAAAAAATGAAGCCTTACCCTTACCTCACACCATATACAGAAATTATGATGTATCAAAGACATAAAACTCTGAAAAAAACATAGGGATAAATCTATATGACCTTGGATTTGCAAAGATTCTTATGATATCAAGAGCATGAACAACAAAATTAAAAATAGATAAAACGGATTTCATCAAAATTAAAACTTTTTGTGCATAAAAGGATACTATTAAGAAAGTGAAGACATCCCACAAAATGAAGAAAATACTTGCAAATCATTGATCTGATAAGGATCTAATATCTAGAATATAAAGAACTCTTACAATTCAACAATAAAAAAGGCAAAAAAATCCAATTTTTAAATGGGAAAAGGACTTTTAATTAGTGTAATTTAGTCTGAATCCAAAGGCCTGAGAACCAAGAGAGGTGATGATGTAGATTCCAGTCAAGGTCTGAAGGCCTGAGAACATGGAGCACAGAAAGCAAGAGCAGATCAATGTGCCAGCTCAGCATTTAGGCAGGAAGAGCAAAATCCTTCCTTCCTCCACCTTTTTGTTCTTTTCAGGTCCTCAACAGATTGGATGATGACCACCTACATTGGGGAGTGCAACCACTTTACTGAGTCCACTGATTCGAATGCTAATTTAATCCAGAAATACCCTCCCAGATGCACTCAGAAATAATATTTAGACAAATATCTGGTTACTCCATGATCCGGTCAAGTTGACACATAAAGTTAACCATCACAATAATTTAAACATAGAATTACCATATGACTCAACAATTCCACTCCTGGTATTTATCCTGAAGAATTGAAAACAGGTGCTCAAACAAAAACTTGTACAAGAATATTCATACAGCGCTATTCACAGAGCCGAAAGGTAGAAACAATTCAAATGTCGACCAGCTGATAAGTGGATAAACAAAATGTGGTATATCCATACAATTGTATATTATTCAGTCATAAAAATGAATGGAGTATTGACACATACTACAACATGAATGAACTTTGAAAGCATTATGCTAAGTGAAAGCAGTCAGGCACAAAATACCACATGTTGTATGATTCAATTTACATGAAATATTCAGAATAGGCGAACCCAGAGACAGAAAGTAGATTAGTGATTCCTAGGGTTTTGAGGTAGAGAGGGGAATGGAGTGACTTCTTCATGGGTACGGGGTTTCCTTGGAGGTGCTGAAAGTGTTCTGGATAGAGGCGATGATTGCACAGCATTGTGAATGTACTAAACATTACTAATGGCAAATTTTATGTTATGTGTATTTTACCACAATACAAAAAGTTAAGATTTCCTAAAAATGTTTTTTCTGGCCTGCCACTCCCAGTCTCTTCAACCCGAAGCTGCTGTGAGGAGATTCTCTTTGACTCTAAAACAGTCCTCAGCCACACACCTTTGTTACCTTAACCCAATCCTCCCATGAATAATTCTAAAAATAGCTAATAACTGTGTGCCAGGAATATTTTACTTATTTCTTAATTACTTACAAAACTCCTGCTATGCGATACCCTCTACATAAGACATTGAGATAGCACAGTGAACAAGACAAATGAGAAATCTACTCTCAGAGAATTTAAATCATAGGAAAGAGGCAGACAGGAAATAGATAAATGAAATAGATAATTTCACAAGTGCCCAGTGTTATGAGGATAATAAAACAGTGACGTGATGGAGAATGATAGGGAGAGGGGGAATCTAGTTGAGCTGAGATTCTAAATTCAGGAAGGAGCTGGTTAGGAGAAGAGCCTTCCAAGCAAAGGGAACTCATGTGCAAGAGTCCAAGGCAGGAAAGGCTTTGGCTTGTTCAGAAAAGGCTAGAGTGCCTGAAGCATAGTAGGTGGGAAATGTAGGAATCAGATCCTGTAAGGGCTATAAGTTTATTGGGAAGCTGTTGGAGGGTTTTAGGCAAGAGAAACCATGATCTGATTGGTGCTTTAAAAAGCACCAGTTGCTGCTGTGTGGAGGTTTTGTAGGATTCAGAGTGGAAGTGGGGAGACCAGGTAGGAGAAAGAGTTGTGTTAGATTCCACATGAGAGACAGTGGTGGCCAGAGCTGTGTGGGAGTTTTAGAGGTGGAAAAATCACCCAAGACTCCTTGCCCTGTCCCTTGCTTCCCATTTTTTGGCCACTCCTGCCTTTTGGACATAATGTATGATATCCTGTTCTCCAAACCCAGCCTCAGGACCCTGTCCCATCCTGATTTTCCTGCCAGTACTTTAGCAGGAACTACCCGGTCCTGGTCTGCTTGTGAGCGCAGAGAGGCAGAGGTCTGAGCACATCCATAACAGCAACAAAAACAAGAAATACAAGAAAGGACAGTAGCCAAGACTTCTTCTATTTTCCAGAATGTGGGCTCTGTTACAAATACAGTGGTCCAGACACTTCCTGTTTATGAAAGGAGGTCCTGCAGTTCAGAGCAGGGCTTGCTTTCAAAGGAGGCTTGGGGTTCTGTTGTGATTCCATGCAGGCGATCCCCACAGGCCACAACTTCATCCTAACTTGGAAAGCAGTTTATTTATCCCATTATCAATGGTGAGCCCCAGACTGGGTGCCCAGCTTCTGGGTCCCCTCTATTTTTCCTTTCGAACTGCTCACTCTCAAATCGAACCAGAGGCAGATAAAGTGGACAAGTAACCCAAATTAGACAAAGGATTTGAATGGAGGGAAAATGACACCCATCAAGATATGCCTTGGAAAACAAAGCCCCTTCACACTTCAACTTCATTAGGGAAGGCCGAGGTCTTAAAGGAAGATGCCTCACATGGATTCCATGTTTAAAGAAAAATATTACTTTGGTGTAACAAGAAGTCAAAGGCCTAGAAAGTAAGATTTAGGAGCTTTTGTGTGATGAGAGAGAGCTGAGAGCTACAGGAGGCTTCCAATTATTCTTATTTCAGTGGGTATAAGAAATTGGAAAGGAAGAGAGGCTGAAAGCTCCCGTGGTCTCTTGCAGAAGTTTGAAGATATGGCAGTGAGAGCCTGAACAAAGGTCACCCTAAATTTTTTAAATTTATAAGCAGATAACCAGAGAGCATGTGCAGGCTATTGAGTAAAAGAAGCAGTAATCTAAGTGGATTGAACATGCAAGTTTAGTATTGTAATAGAATAGAATTTACCGGAGTTTCATCTGACATACATAGCTAATGGAGTGCATAATCATGACTGCATTTTGGGGTAATTAGGCATAAATGGTAAACTGTTTACATAATTAAGTGTAATTGGTTTTACTTTCACATAACTGAACACATTTTAGCTTTTTTTTTTTCTCACTTTAGGTTTTCCAGTATCCATACTGCTATTAGTATGGCTGATATTAACACAATTATCACCATCCTAAGGAAGACTCAAACCAATTAATGTATGAATGTTCAGTCTCTCTCTTCTGCCTACACCTAAGACTTTAGATATCCCTTGTCACCCAAAGAGTTCCTTTTTGGTTAGAACAGTTATTGGGGCTTTCTGTGCAGAAGGAGAATGAGGAAAAGAAAAACCAATACTGAAAAATTAGTGAAAAGTTTGCAGAGGAAATTGCAGAAGTGCTATTTAAGGGAGTTGGGTGATAGACAAAAGAGCGATTCTTTCAGTGATCCACTATTGCATCAAGAAACACAAGTAAAATCTTCAAGTTATTTTGAAATTTCTTTTGACTGCTGGATATTTTTTTTTTTTTACCGTGATACAGCTTTGAAACTGGACCACATGGATCACGACATTATACTGATATATATATATATATATATATATATATATATATATATATATATATATATCTGTTAAAGGTCTCAGATCTTACTCCATAATCATTTGAATTCCATTTTCTGTCATTCCCATACTATATGCCAGGGCTGTGGACCATTGTCCTCTATCCAGTTCTACTCTACCAGTCTCTCTCAAATGAGGATTTTCTTTTCCCTATGTGGAAAGCTTTGTGCACAGAAAAGACTATTTACAGCTATTTGGTCGATTATAACTGCTAAAATCATAAATCCTAAAATCTAGGTTTTCTCATTTCTTTAGGTTCAATTTATAAATGGTGTAATTTTATTTAGAAAACTAGCAATTCTATCTCAAAAGAAAAATATAACTTGTCTCTTTACCTTGTATTATGTTTAATTATAAATTTAACAGATTAGATGTCACTAAATGGTCCAACCCATTTATGAATTAATTAAAACATCTTAAACATTTTATGATGGAGCTTTAATCTGTCAGCTTGGCTAGGCTACAGTCTTCCAGTTAATTAACCAAACATTAATCTAGGTGCTGCTGTGAAGGGATTTTGCAGATGTAATTAGCACCCTTATTCAGTTCACTTTAAGCAAGGGAGATTATTCTGGGTGAACCTGACTTAGTTTAAAGGCAGGGCTGAGGCTTTCACAGGAGGAAAACAAAAAAAGGAACTCCTCCTGTGGACAAAGCTTTGGCCCATGTTTATGGAGTTCCAGCCTACGCATGATCTTCTCCCCTAATGACCTTCCTTACAGACCCCAGACTTGCTTAGCCATCATCCACAATCACACAGGCCAATTTCTCTGTGATAAACCACACACACACATCATACCTCCTCCTGGATCTGCTTCTCAGAGACTGATAACACATTTCAAATTTGTAAAGCCGATTCTCTCAAAAACTTCAAATACCTGACAGGGCAGACTTACAATCCCTGTAAGCAAAACTTCTATTAATCTAATAGAAGAAATTAAAAAAAAAAAAAAAACAGGTTTTCTTAAGCTTGAAAAACTGTTTACAAAACTAATCATCTTCTTTTTTCAAATTAAAAAAAAATCACAAATCTAATAATTGAGCATTGCAAATTAAAATCACAAAAGATGCCAGTTTCTCTAAGTGTTGAATTTTCTTAATATTTCAAATGCCTAAAATAACTGATACAATAGATTATGAAGCTTTCACAACATTGTTAATCAACTATACTCCAAAATAAAATGAAAAGTTAAAAAAATAGATTATGATAATTTAAAATTTTTTCCTAAAAACCCAAAATATAATAACTATAGGTTTAATTTACTTCATTATATCTGTATTTATTTGTATAAGTTGCCAAAGTTATAACATCACTTACCCAACTTTTTAAAGGTCATAAAAGTAAATTTGAATTTGAATCAGGGTAAGAGAATTTATAACTCAGGCAAATGGTACAAACAACTGAACAGTAACCTCAGCCAGCCTAAAATACGTTCAAAAGATCTCATTTCACAGATGTGTCAGAGAGTTTTAAAGACAAATACTTATGAGAAGTATCTGAACATGAATTTCAGTTTGACCTAATAAGGTAAATTCTATTTGAATCTTCCCTGTTTTGTCAGAGGAAAAACTGCCAAAAAGCTAGAGGTGTCTGAAGTGGAGAGAAGAGCGTGTCAATGAAAGGAAACAGGGACAGAAAAGAGAGGCCAGAGTTTAGGGAACTGAACCAAAGAAGGACAAATATTTGTCATAACCTTCATGAAAACTACGACATAGAGAGAGCTGATGCTGTGCAAATGGAGGGCAAGGGGGACATTTAAGAAAGCTTCCTGTAGAAAAACTGGCAAAGCTTGGTGAGGACACAGGAAAATTCTGGTATAATTTGAGAAGCAATGCTTCAGGTCAATGAACTGATTGTAAATACTACCTATATCTCAACTTTACGAAAACTGTGTAGGATATAGTTAAAGTTTTGTTTTGTTTGTTTTTTAAGCAAAATGTCTCCAGAAAAAATTTCCAAGGGAGAAGGGAAGGGAGGGGAGGAAGGGAAGGAGGGAAGAAATGGGAGGGAGGAAAGGAGAGGAAGGGAAAAGGGAAGAAATGAAAAGAAAAACCACCAGAAGAAGAAAAAAACTTCCAAGGCTGAGGAAGAGAAGTCTGGGGTCTCAGAGGCCAGGAGAACTTCCAGGGGAGGTGAGGCCCCTGGGACCACAAGAAAGGAAACAAAAAAAAGCCTTGGGTTAAAGAATCTAAACTGAATTTTGCATAAAGTTTTGAAAATGTGGATTTAGAGACTGGTAGGGATGAGAGTAGCCGAAGATGTAAGAACATTGGAGAAGAGAAAAAAGAATTTTCCAAAGTGTTATTAGATTCCCTTTAATTTCCTTTGAAAATTCAAATAAAGCCCGGAACTGCATTTTAGAAACTTGCGGTGGCTGGACTCTGCATCTAACTACACCAACAGTCTGAGTCTGGGCCACTAGGCAGCCTGGTATTTATTCAGATCACATATTTTGGAAAGTGATTCACTAAATTCTTAGATGCAGAAATGGAGGAGAATACTTTCTGTTGCTTGAAAAAAGTACAGATTTATCAGTTGCTTTTCCAACAAAGCCAATCTGCTTTACAAGGGGTCATGTCTTTCCTTTTATTCGGGGACAAGAAACCTATCTGCCTTTTGTAGATATACTTCTCAGGCACCGCATTATGTAGGTTTCAAAGAAAATTTATAATACTGGTGGTAGTGTCCATTTATTTAATAATTCATTCAGCAGACATCTGTGAAGAAGCTATCACATGCTCAGCACTGTGCTAGGTTCTGAGATTAGGGAGATAAGACACAGACGCTTTCTTTGAGAAATTTGCAGCCTGGTGGGCAAGACTGTGATCTGATTCTTCCAGTCTTTTTGGAAATTAATTTAGCAACAGCTATTAAAAAGCATACAAATTTCTCCCAACTCAATAAATCCATTCTCAGAAATTTGACCAAATGAAATCATTAAAAATCTTTTTTAAATTTAATTTTTAATTAATTTCAATTTAATTGAAAATTTTAATGTTTAATAGCTTTAGTCAGCCAGATGTCATTTCAAATCCTGTTTCTGCCACTTAGTAGACTATGACTTAGCTTCCCTGGAGTTGTGCTATCAGTAATATAAAAATAAGGATTCTAGCATATGAAGTCATTGTAAGTCATTGTAATTAACTGAGACATGTAGAGTTTATCACTGTGCCTGGAACATGAAGATGCTTAATAAACAATCATGAAGATGGTCTCCCCTGAACCACAGAAGGGTTACAACTACATAGAAGTTTATAAACGTGAGAACAAGGCTGAAAAAACATGTGCCCTTTGGATTTTTTTTAAATTTTAATTTCCTACACTGTTGTTCTGTAGATGAAACTTTGAGCTCCAGATTCTGAATTATATTAATATGTTTCATTGTGTTGGGGAGTGTGATTGTTTTTCTTTTTCCAAAGGCAAGACACATTTTGAAACATAATAAGGAAAGAGCAACACTCCTCCGTTTCAGTGCATCCTTGCAGTTGGATGTTCAGCCTCACTACATTAGCCATGCAGTTATTAGCCACTCAATAAACATTTATTGAAGATCTATGATGGGCCAGACACTGGGCCAGTGACTGCACATTCGGAATGAAATGATGTGATTCTTGCCCTCGAGGGGTCTATTTCTGGTATTTACAGACAAATAAATCTATTATTACAGAACAAGAAAATCCTACCACAGAATTATGTCTACTATGGGAGCCTGGAGGAGAGGCACCTAAACCAGACTGGCTGGGTAGAGAGGGCTTCCTGAGGTCGTGCTTAAACCTAGTTCTGAAGGATGAAGAGGAGTAGCTAGATAAAAAAGCAGAGCAGTCATGCCAAGAAGAAAGAAAAGTATATGCAAAGGCAAAGAAACAGCATGAAGGATCATGGACAGCCAAAAACAATCATTCTGCACTTCACATTTATATTATGTTCTCTGGAATTGTTCTTCAGATGAATTTAAACCAATTTTCTCCATTATCAATTTTTCTCACCAGAGAAGAAAGGAAGATTTAACTCTGACATTACCCCCAACTATTCACCACTTTGCTCCTTGATGGTGGCCTATCTCCAAGAAATACAGAACAATAACAGTGACCCAGAAGAGCAGGGAGGAGAGCATCACTAGTACCTTGGTTTTCTTGGCCATGTTAGTCTGGCAGAAGATGGACTCCACTGGAGGAACCAAGAGCCCTGAACCTTTACCCAAAACGCATCTGCACAGTTTTTATTTAGTGCCTTTCACCTCCAATCATGAACTTTTCAACTGCATAAAGGTGAGAAGTGGGGAGGGGCACATTGAGAACGCCTGGCTAAAAGGGCATATTTTATGATAATACACTGAATGGAGTCACATCTCACACAGGTTCTAGTTTTAACGTTTAGACGTAAGACACACAATGAGTGTGGTCAAAAGTCCTTTCTTAAAAAAAAAAAAAAAAAGTCCTTTCTTGAACATCTCGTAAGCCACCCACAAAAAATAACGTGCATGTTTCATGTTGACAACACTGTTCTTCAGTATTGTGTGTGTATGAATGTATAATGCATACAGTAATAAAAGTCTATAATAAATGACCTATATGCAAAATAAAATTTAAGGCATTTTCATGTAAATTATTTAGAAGAGCACTTGGAGAGTTGAATTTAAAAACTTATGATGGGTCTCTGTAAATCCCTATTCAATGCTTAATGTCAATCCAGGAACCTAGGATTTTTACAGACCTAAGGAATTTATTCCAGCAGAGAGAGCACTGGACTCGGAATCAGAAGACCTGGGATCAAGTCCTGCCTCAGTCACTTATTGACCAAAAGGGCCTAAGGGTTTATAAATCCTTTGGTGTCAAAACCTTTGTAGTGTTTGTTCAAGAAAGAAAAAGTTCATGTCTCTATTTGACATTTGATGTGTTGACACCATGCACCAGACGTGGGTATACAAAAGCCCTGGGCTGCTCAGCCAAGAACCCATGACTTCTATCCCTTTCTGTGCTTAGTAATAAAAACTAATCAAGGATTTTAAAAATTCCCTTGGGTACCTTCACTCATTTTCTTATTCACTGCTCAATAAATTTTTAGACTATTTTTAGAGCTGACTATTTTTAAACTATAACGCAATTTTTAAACAGAATTAAAGAGGTTTCCCCACAGCTTCATATATGGAATGAAAGACAGCCACAGGACTCATAACGTATATGATAAGCTGACCACAAATTATTTTTCAGAAAGCGAGTCTCATTCAGCTTTGACAATGACTGAGTTCCAAAACTAGGGAATAGAGCAAACAACCAAGTTTTAGCCTATCTGCCAAACTGGTACTAAGAGGGAGGAAAAAAAGAGGGAGATGGAGACAGATGGAGGAAATGAGAATCAACATTGCCCCACTGGCTGCACCCTGAGAGTTCTAGGAAGTTATGTGTATGATCATCACTGTCTCAGGTCCACTCATATGTGGATCCCTTAGAACTTAGGAAAACCAGCTAACTTTAATCTTAACCTCTACACACTGTAACAGAGACAGTCTTTTTCTTTATATGAATGGCTATATTTCATTTTTCAAAGATGGTTGGTAAACTGGGTTCCATTTGGGATTTCTAAGATATCCTGGGACTGTTTTCCCAATAATTCAGGCTCAAGAAAACTGCCAAGTGTGCTTTGTCGTTTGATTTTGTTTTTCAAATATGGGTAACTTAATCCATATGTTGCTCATTCATAAAAATCTCTACAATGCAGTTTAAGATTTTTTGAGCCACTTGTTTTCCCAGGAGATCCTGAGGCTTACTTAACACTTTTCTAGAAACTATTTTTAAATCAGATTTCAAAACAGGAGGCTCTCTTTTTCTTATGAAATCTGGATCCTGAAATTTTAGGTTGGGTTTGAAAAGTGATTCCAAATGTTGTGCCTTTTATTTTGTTTGTAGACCACTTGTTCTGAGACCCATTTTAGTGGGTAAGTCATCTCAGCTTTGTATGGAGCTTAAAATCTGTTTTAGGGGAAGAAGGACAACTAAAGAATGCAAGCAATGTTAGGTCTCATTTCACAACTTTTTTTAGGAGCAAGAATCCCAGGAGCTAATGGAAAGATCCTAAATTTCCTTCTGTATGTGCAGGCCGTATTTTCCCAGGGAACTAAAGTTTCATTTAGAAAATTACTTTTTCAGGGTTCTCATTATGCTACTGCCCTGGAAGGTTAACTCACATCATGCAGACATGAAGTGACATGTCTGTTTCAGCAAGAATAATCCTCCCCCAATGGATGTGGCTCAAGTTCTAACCTCAGAGAAGTTGTTTTGCTCCCAGGCAAAGGCCTCCTTCACGATGCCAATTCAGAAGCTCTGCCTTATTTCCTCCTTTTTCCAACTTTTATCTTCTAAAAGATAAAATCTGTTTCAAGAACAGCACAGAAATCTGTTCTCACCCCCATTTCTCCCTGCCTCGCGGTCACCCTCCACTTTCTTTGGTCTGAAACCAACTGTGTAAATGAATTCACTTCTATATTGCTAATTGCTGTGGAAACTGAGAACTCCGAGGCTGCAAATGCGGCTTTGTTTTTCTTGACATTTTAAAGTAGAGCTAGTCTTTTAACTGCCTTGGGGGGAAAAATACTCTACTACCCAAATGGAAGAGGCCTGAGAGAATTCTCTCTCACATCATGATTAAATGTAGGGCTTCCGAGGCTGACTGCCTGTGTTAAAATCCCAGCTCCATCACTTACTAGTTGTGAGACCTCAAGCAGGTCACTTTAATCCCTCTGTGCCTCAGTTTCCTCATATGTCAAATGGGGATGGATACAGTACCGAGCCAAAAAGATTATTATGAGCAAAGAATGAAATTAAACAGGCATAAAGTCAGGCATTCAGAAAGCACTAGCGTTACCAGGATCTCTCTCCCTTATGACTAGCTTGCCCCTCAGCTAGCAATACCCTTCAGAGAATTCTCAAAGATTTGTTTCAAGAGACGTACACTCCATGTGTGCTTCTACCTGCCATTTATTCCACAAATATCTGTGGAGCTCTGGGTATGTGGCAGACTCTGTGATAAGTGTTGATGTATTATTTTGTTCCTAAAAATACAGACTCAAGACTCACTTTCATCAAATGGTAACAAAGAAAACCAAATGCTCTCCTCTGTCCTTCTCCAGCTTCTGTCTGAATCAGAGTGCTGAGGCTGGGAGGACCCAGTTTCTCCCAAAGGCTTCTCCTACACCAGAGACTCATTAAATGAAAAAGCATGGATGCTTCTGAGAGAAAAGGGCTGGAACATATCAGCACTTTGCATTAACAGCGTCCACCTGGTAGACCCAGACTCCTGACCCAGCTAAGAAGCCCCTTTTGCATGGAAAGAGCCCACACCGCTGAATGGGACTAAGTGATGCGTTCCCTCCCAGGTGCCCAGGGACCCATGCACAGTACTCATTAGCTGTAAATGGTAGCTATGCGTGGAAATCCCAGCACATTGAGGAGAGAATACAACCCTAAGGAACCATAAATCACCTGCATTGATTCTAAAACTGACTGAGATGTGGCTGAAGAGTTGTTTGTTCAGAATTTAATTTGAATCACCGGCCATTAGACGGGCCTTTATTTGGTGTTGGACTACTGCATTTCTAGCTACTGAAGCTGACTCAGGTGTTCCCGAGGTTTTGTCTTCCTCCCACCCCTGCCCCTCACCCCCATCCCCCAGAGTTGTAGGCAAAGAGAGTGGAATACGTTTCTTTCAAACCTTGCTTCTGCCCTTGTTGAAAAGCACTCATGTCAAGGGGGAAACATGCCAATCAGGTGACACGGTAGATTTTGGTGCCTGCAGCAACTGCTGAATTCACAGCTGGGCACAGCTGGATGTGGGTTAGGTTTGGCCTCTTCCAGTGGTGACCTTTCTATGCCCTTATAAAGACCAAGGCCTGGTGAAAAATACAGCTCAGTGTATTTATAGCTGCTGGATGCATTTCCAACAGCAGGCGAAAAACAAGAGAAAATATGAGCCCCTTATTTCCAGCCCTCGGTTAACTAGCCACCTGAAACCCTGACCTCAGAACTTCTCACCTTCCTGCTCTGTGCCTCCTGCATCCATATTAGCTGCTCACTGTACCAGGCTTAGTCTGAGCCGTCCCATGATCATACTCCATCTCCAAGTGTGTGGTGTTCCTCCTCTTCATCCACACCTTCCCTCTCTCCCATGTCCCCGTCTGGCTCAGGTGATTCCTCTCCTGCTCCTTCACTCACTCCCTGCCTCAGTTGTCCATTAGCCTGCTTCTGGCTGCACTTGTCCTCCTGATCTAGCTTGGGCTCTGAGGTCAGACACATTCAGATGACCTTTACTCATTCATCCCTTTCAAATGCTTTCATACCCAAATGGTAACACCCATGCCCCACGACTGTAACCATCTGTAGAATATGTTCCATTTCTCAGTTTGTTCCACAGGACTTGGAGAGAAGTCTTGAATTAACTATTGCAATTATAGCGTGCCCATATAGGTCATCCTTCCAGGCTTTCCTCCAACGCCATTTCCTTCTAGATGTCCTTCTTGATAGTCTCAGCCAGATTTGACTTCTCCTACCTGTGAATTCCCACAGCTCTTTTCTCGTCAGCCTTTTACATCCTTACACCTTTCAGTGTATCCATTGTCTAAATAGTCTTATCTTTCCTGCAAGATTATGACTCTTTGAATGCACGAATTATGTTTTATTCATCTCAAGCCTACTCTTTTGCTTTTGCCATTGTACATGTGTTTCATTTAATTAATTTGGGCTGAGCAACCAAATTATCACTTGACAATACTGGTAATTTTCAGCCTCCACGCATTAGACATTCATAAACCAATGATACATGGTTTTTTATACATGATATTTGCAACAAGTATTTCTGCATATTTCTTTGCCATTATGGCTAAGTCGTGAAGCTTGAATAAGTAAGAGAGAAGCCAAAATTGAGGAAAACCCCACCCAACAAGAAAGAGGAATAGCAGTCCTTGAGCAAGGAAAGGGGACTTCAAAGAGAAGAAGAGGAAGGAGATCAGAAATGGGAAGATACCGACTCGCCCAGGATTCAACTCGTTTGGGTGGGGTTCAGTGAAAAATTTGAAACCTTGGATAAATTAGAGAGGAAGGTAGAGGAGCAGAAATTCTAGTTTACTATGGTTATGCCAGATACTGCAGTCTTCATAAGAAGACATGAATCCAACACAGAGTCACCTAGTAGTGGTGTAGAAGTGGTGGCCTCAGAAAATTGGGTAGAGAGAGAGCCTGAATGAGTATATTCATTAGTATATACAGTTGACACTTGAACAACGTGGGTTAGAGGTGCCAACACTTGACTGTGAAAATCCACTGATAACTTCACAATCAGCCCCGTGGATGGTGTAGTTCTATAGTACATATTTATTGAAAAGAAAATCCTAATATGAGTGGACTGACGCAGTTCAAACCCATATTGTTCAAGAGTCAACTGTATACATATATATATATATATATATATATATATATATATATATATACACATATAGTTGTGGGGAAAAAAATAAATCAATTTCCTCGATCCTACTTGAGGGACCCAGCAAGCTGTAGCATGACAATATAAAGCTGTAGGCTGAAGTGATCATCCATGGTGGCCCTATGCTGGGCTGGGAATGATCTTTGGACCTAGTTTTCCTATCTGCATGGTCAGCTGGTGGCTGCCTTCTGCCCCATCTCTGGCCCCTGTCAAAGCCTTTATTATCTCCTGGATTGTCCACATTCAGGAAGTCAGTGTCTGAACAAGATTATTATTAGTGATTTTGTGCTTTTCAAATGCCTGATCTGCTATCTAGTAGCTATGTGACCTTGAGCAAGCTTCCATGTCTACAAATTGAGGATCATTATTTCTATGACACTTAATTATTGTTATAATTAAGAATTAATACACCACATGATGAATCTGGCTTGGTACACCCAGTAGACCGCATTATGAAATCAGAGTTATACTCCTGCCTTTCCTCTATCTGCTACATGTCTTTGCTGCTTCCCATACCTGTGCTCTCTACTTTATTCCCTTCCACCCTTTCTAGGGACTTGACACCACAATTATCCTTCTGCCCTCCAGGACCATTCATGGTCCTCTCTTTGTTGTGGTTTACCCCTTAATCATCTAACCTGCCCTTGTCTTCCCTATCCTGAACAAAAGCTTCTCAAGCTACAGCTGTCTTGACTTGGTCTCATACTTTCACTTCCAGAATGATTTTTAAGAGTGTTCAGCTACCTGCTGACTTTATGTCACAGCCTACAATCTCCTTAATTAACTGTAATCTAGGTTATATCCTGACCATTCTACTTGAAAATGCCCTTTCTCTTGATTCTCATCAATGACCTAGTATCAATATATCCCCAGTGGCCCACCCTTCCAAAAACATTACTTACATCCTTGAATCATGACACTTCCCTTACTAGAAATGTCAGTGCTTTCGGGTAAAATTCTGAGTCTTCACTTTAGCATTTGCTTTCCATGACCCCAATTTATCTTTCTACATCTGATATTGCCATAAAGACAAAATTAAAATAAAGAGTTCCATGATCAAATAAAGCACAGAAAACTTTGCTTACTATTCCCTTCTTAGAGGTTCTTAATATATATTGTGATATTAAAGGCTCTATGAGGAGCTCTGCAGGAAAGAAAACTTAATAAGTAATTGCCTATCGCTCAGTAATATCCACAACATATTTTTATGACTATGACTTTTTTACTGTACAAATCTTGTTTCAAGTTGCTTTTAAGCTACTAAAATAAAGGTTTTGTGCTCTATATTTGTTTGCATCCCTCCCCGAGCCTGTTCTAGGACTTAGACATAGTGTGTGACCAATATCAACTGGATTTCCAAGTTGCTTTCTGTCACTAGTATAAGCATGACTTTTTCTTGCTTTAAAAAATTTAATTTACACCACATTTGTCTGAAATGAATAGGAAGGCAATGAACTATAAAGTCTCTATGACACAAATATTTTCTTTGACTCTCCCAAATGCCTCATTTCTCCATATCCTATATGACTTGAAGGAAGGAAGAACAGACTTTTAAAATCACCTATGGAACAGACACGATTTATACACATATTTACCGATGATAAACTGAGGATCAGAGTCACCCACCAATTAAGTGACATTGTCTGTATTCAAATTCAGGAAGGCTGATTCTAAACATCTCTGCTCTTTGCACAAAACTGAAGCCTTTACAAATAGTGAGGCACACAGAAGTAACACGCAAATGCTGTTTGATGAAAAGGGAGGTCACCCAAGAAGAGAACACCGTTCATCCAGTGGCCTGGGTGATCGTATTTGCCAAGAGTCATGTGAGGAACAGGAACTGTAGGTACCAGCTGCCAAGTCCCAGTCTTAAGCCATGAAGAACCAGAATGAAGGAAGACTGAACAAAGAAAAAAAAAATCAATAACGTGATCAAATTGCCTCAGCTCCTGCAAAGCTGTTTGCTCTAGGGAAAAAAATAAACTGTAAACTGTTTTTCTCTCCTTGACTTCATGCTGATTACCTGGTATCACGAAAATTTGACTCAACTATGGCAAGCAGGTTGTCTGTTGCAGAAGATGATGAAAGAAGAAACTATAAGATTCCATTAGAGCCATTGACTGTGTGTTATTCTTTTCCACCATGTGTTTCCCACTTTCTAACAATTACATGCATGAGTATTCACTGAATGCTACTTGAATGAATGAAAATAGGTTTATATAAGAGAACTACTTAAATTCCCTACCAACCCCTTAATTAGTTACACCAGCCTCAATATCTATGAGGAACAAGGCATTTACAAGTAAAATTCTTTCAAAATTTGTATTCTGAAAAGAAGAAATACATCACATTGCTTGTGGGTGGCTGAGTACATCAGTCATCAACATTTCTACACATATGACTAATACCTCTATGGTGCATTATCACAACACCTAGTGTTCACTCAACACTTCCGTGCATTCCTGATCTCAGAAACAAATCAAACTTTATCTTGTGGGTCTACATTGAGTGCAAGCCCTACTGATGGAAAAACCTGTCTGCCTACAGGACACTGATAATGTTCCTTATATGTGACCTGGCAAGTCAGAACAGTACAGTGAAAAAAAAGTGGCTTGGTGGCAGCATTTCACTAGATGTTAGAATGACATGGTCAGAAATAAGAAACTTTTTGTTCTTGGTGCTTTTCACAGAGGATTCTTGGACCTTCTATGAAAACCCAGTTCTACGAGGCTTTTTCTGCGAAATTACTGGCAGATAGGAACTTTTCAGCTAACACATGTCAAAGCCTCTGCCAGGAATGTAAACTGTACAATAATTTTTTTATGTCTTTAGACACCTAGAACAGAAACCTTAAACACCCAAGTGTCAAAATAAGACAGATAACCCAATAAATTTGCTAGAGCAGGGACAGGGAAAACAAACACAGCCTTCTGTTATACGGATGTCTGTTAACTCACTCCAACCACTAGCCTGAAACCTTAGCCTGCCACACGTCTTTCCTGTCGGGCTGTTTATTTAGACTCCTGTAAAGCCTCTCGGCACCCATTTTTAATTTTCAGCTTGCTTCTTGTCAGTTTTCTGAAAAGTATAGCAAGATCCACTGTTTAACAAAAACACACAAATCAGGGAAGGAGGAGATGGATGGTGGGACATGGTGGGTGCAAGCACCTCCTGGCAAGTGTGAGAGGACTGCATTCCTGGTCCCATTTGTTTGTAACGGGGTGCAGGGGTTGCCACCTGGGGTCATTCCATCATGCATGCTTGGGCTTAACTCTGTGACCATCCTCAGGAAGGGTTTTGCTTCATTCCGTTATATTCTGCATTCACTCATGAAATATTCTGTCCATGCTCTTTGGTAATGTGGGTAAGAAAAGGAATCTTCAGTGGCAATTCATTTTATTCTGGTAACTTCCTATTCTTGATTAGAGGGCTCCAGCAGGCTGCAGGCAATCATCTTGTCCCTCTAAAGAGGAAAGATAACAGACTTTTGAATTCAAAGATCACCATCAGGGAGTGTTATTCTTCTTCAATGTGACTGATAATCCATGAAGCAGCATTATTTAGCAAGGAACTGTTACCCTCAAAAGTGCTGGACTTGATCTATGGGTAAAGTGAACATATTTTGTGAACCAAAACTTGGAATTCAGAGTCTCACATGAAATAATTGTGACAGGTTCCAACTCAAGAGGCAGTTGGGGAGATGAAGTGTGGGTGCCTCAGGTACTGGAATTTACAGGCAATTTGATGACTTCGGGGAGCAAGGTTAAAGACTATTTAAAACCGGGCTGCTTGCTCTGCAAAAGCGTGGCTTATGGTCTCTGCAGTTATGGGAAATATAAAATTTCTTCATCTCTGCACTGTCTCTTGGCTCCCACCCTTGTGTAGTTGGAAGCAATCTCTCAGTTTCCTAGGAGCCCAAAGACTCAATTTATACTTCTTTTATAGTGTTCATCAGTTTCTACAGTGAATAGTAATTTATCCCAGAACATAGTGACTTCTTTAAAATTGTAAGGTTGTCAGGGGCTGGGGGGCAAGAGAAGGAAAGAAAGAGGTTCTTAAAAAAAAAAAAAAGTAAGTTGCACCCATAATCCCATTGCATATGTGTGTGTGCACATGTATGTGTGCATGCCTGCATGTATGTGCATATGAAGGAAGAGGCGACAGTCTCAGATCATCTCTAACAATCCCACCCCTCCCTCAGGACTAACCACTATTGGCATTTAAAGGCATTATTTTCCTAGATTTTTTTCTGGTGCTTGTATCTGATCTATAGGTGGACATTTACACATATATTACGCAAACAGCCACATATATACTTTTTTTCACAAAGATGGAATCTACTATACCTATTGATATACAACTTCTTTTTATAATACCATTTTATTATATGTATATCTGGTAAAGTCAGTACATATTGTTCTATGCATTCTTTCTAATGATTACATAGTATACCTTTAACTAATCCCCCAATTGATGAACATGAAGCTCATTGCCAACTTTTGGTATGACAAACGAGGCTGCAATTAACATCCCTGTATACTGCTTGCTAGTATTCTGTTGAGGATTTTTGCGTCTATGTTAATCAGTGATATTGGTGTGTAATTTTCTTTTTTTGTGATATCTTTGCCTGGCTTTGGTATCAGGGTTCTGGTGGCCTCATAGAACGAGTTTGGGAGTGTTCCTCCCTTGGCAATTTTTCGGAAGAGTTTGAGGATAGGTGTTAACTCTTCTCTAAATGTTTGATAGAACTCACCTGTGAAGCCATCTGGTCCTGGACTTTTGTTGGACATTTTTAATTACAGTTTCAATTTCATTACGTGTGATTGGTCTGTTCATATTTTCTAATCCTTCCTTGTTCAGTCCTGGAAAGTTGTACCTTTCCAAGAATTTGTCCATTTCTTCCAGGTTCTCCATTTTATTGGCATATAGTTGCTTGTAGTAGTCTCTTATGATCCTTTGTATTTCTGTGGTGTCAGTTGTAATCTCTCATTTTTCATTTCTAATTTTATTGATTTGAGTCTTCTCCCTTTTTTTCTTCATGAGTCTGTCGAAAGGTTTATTAATTTTGTTTATCTTCTCAAAGAACCAACCTTTAGTTTTATTGATCTTTGCTATTGTTTTCTTCGTTTCTATTTCATTTATTTCTGCTTCAGACTAGACTACAAAGCTATAGTAATCAAGACAGTATGGTACTGGCACAAAGACAGAAATATAGATCAATGGTACAGGACAGAAAGCCCAGAGATAAACCCATGCCTATATGTGTCATAGGTCACCTAACCTATGACAAAGGAGGCAAGAATATACAATGGAGACAAGACAGTCTCTTCAATAAATGGTGCTGGGAAAACTGGACAACTACATGTAAAAGAATGAAATTTTAGAATACTACCTAACACCATACATAAAAATAAACTCAAAATGGATTAAAGACCTAAATGTAAGACCGGACACTATAAAACTCTTAGACGAAAACATAGGAAAAACACTCTTTGACATAAATCACAGCAAGATCTTTTATACCTCCTAGCATAATGAAAATAAAAACAAAAATAAACAAATGGGACCTAATTAAGCTTAAAACCTTTTGCACAGCAAAGGAAACCATAAACAAGATGAAAAGACAACCCACAGAATGGGAGAAAATATTTGCAAATGAAGCAACAGACAAAGGATTAATCTCCAAAATATACAAACAGCTCATGCAGCTCAATATCAAAAAACAAACAACCCAATCAAAAAATGGGCAGAAGACCTAAGAAAACATTCCAGTAAAGAAGACATACAGATGGCCAAGAAGCACATGAAAAGATGCTCAACAGCACTAATTATTAGAGAAATGTAAATCAAAACTACAGTGACGTATCACCTCACACCAGTCAGAATGGCCATCATCAGAAAATCTACAAACAATAAATGCTGGAGAGGGTATGGAGAAGAGGGAACCCTCTTGCACTGTTCATGGGAATGTAAATTGATAAAGGCACTATGGAGAACAGTATGGAGGGTCCTTAAAAAACTAAAAATAGAACCTCCATATGACCCAGCAATCTCACTACTGGGCATATACCCTGAAAAAACCATAATTCAAAAAGACACATGTACACCAATGTTCATTGCAGCACTATTTACAATAGCCAGGACATGGAAACAACCTAAATGTCCATTTACAGATGAATGGATAAAGAAGATGTGGTACATATATTCAGTGGCATATTACTCAGGCATAAAAAGGAACGAAATTGGGTCATTTGTAGAGATGTGGATGGACCTAGAGTCTGTCATACAGAGTGAAGTAAGTCAGAAAGAGAAAAACAAATATCGTATATTAATGCATATATGTGGAATCTAGAAAAATGGTACAGATGAACCTATTTGCAGGGCAGGAATAGAGACGCAGACCTAGAGAACAGACGTGTGGACACAGTGGGGAAAGGGGGTTGGGGGCGGAATGAATTGGGAGATTAGGTTTGACGTGAATACACTACCATATGTAAAATAGATAGCTAGTGGGAACCTGCTGTATAGCATAGGGAGCTCAGCTGGGTGCTCTGTGATGGCCTAGTTGGGTGGGATGGGGGGGAGGGAGGGGATGTGTGTATGCATATGGCTGATTCACTTCGCTGTGCATCAGAAACTAGCACAACACTGTAAAGCAATTATAGTCCAATAAAAAAAAATCCTTGTATATATATTTTCACTGATTTTAGTTATTTTTTCCTGAAAGATAGATTCCTAGAAATAGTGATGCTGACAACTGGGACTCGCCTTTAGTTATTCATGTCTCAACAGAAAGAATTTGAGATTGAGGGGGAGGGATCATCAGCAACAGAAGCACAGAGGGTCTGGAAGACAAATGTTAGCAGGACCCATCCAAACGCTATTGAGAGAAAAGGAGTCTCTGACTTCAGGTATCTGGTCTCATTGGGAAGGGATCTCTCTGAGGGGAGTAGTGCCTCTAGTTCTCTTAGGTGATAATTTTAATTCTAGTGATAATTAGATAAATTTAGTAGCATCTTATTCCTATAACTTATTCAGATTCTATGCTCACTAAGCAACATTCTGAATACAATATGATTTCTCCAAAGATACTACCTGAGAGAAAGTTGAGTATAGAAAAAAGGTAAATAATAAACTCTCCGCCAAGCCTGTGTTTTGGGTTTGGGTAAATCCACCCCGGAGACACGGATCCTCCCAGCATGCCCATACAATTCTTGAATGTACAGAATTACCATCCTGTGGGGCCATTTGAAAGACAGCCTGTCATTAATATGGCAACAACTTGCCCCCATGATGTATCTTCAGTTACATACTTGGATAGATGCCAAGCGTCTAGAAGGCAAGAGACACCTTGGTTTGAGTTTGTCAGCCCTATAGCTAGGGAACAATGGCAGAGGGAGCATTGGTTGCCAAGTCAATTTCTCAACATCCTCCACATTGAGATCCTCCTTGTTCAGGATCTCATCCATGACAACAGTACTGCCTGCAGCTGACTCCACTGTCTTCAGTCTCTTTCTCCTCAAAAGCATGCTAAAATAGCATCCTCTTATTTATAAACTAAAGTATAATCCCCTAAAAGCTGGCATTTAAGGTCTGAGTCCATCATAAACTTAGTGGTCCAATTTCTCACTATACCTTTTTATTCCCATTTCCAGGTCTCTGCTTGTATTATTCTCTCCACTTGAAAGACCCTTCTATTCTCATTCCCCTGTCCTTGAGAAATATAAAATATATTTGTAAGATAGAAGGTAGAAATGTCTCTCTGAAGGGCAGGAAGTTCTGTAGTAAAGCAAAGGCTGACAAGACGGGAGACTCAGGCAGGGATGGGGAAGAGTTTGGGACTAACCAGTCACAGAGATCTATCTCCCCTCCCTCATGTCCCTGGCTTTTCTTTTGAGCTATAATGCTTAACCATAAGGTTAAGGTCTTTCAAAAGAATAAGGTCTTTATGGGCTTCCCTGGTGGTGCAGTGGTTGGGAGTCTGCCTGCCGATGCAGGGGACGCGGGTTCATGCCCCAGTTCAGGAGGATCCCGCATGCCGCGGAGCGGCTGGGCCTGTGAGCCATGGCTGCTGAGCCTGCACATCCGGAGCCCGTGCTCCACATACCGCAAAAAAAAAAAAAAAAGAAAAAAAGTAAGGTCTTTAAAAAATATTTTCATAAATAGTCATTGTTGTATACCTATATTATTTTTTATAAAGGTAAAATTGGCATTTTATCTCAACTTTTCTTGTGACCAAGATAGAAGAGCTATGAAACTCAAAACTTACATCTGCATTTGTTGCATTAACATGATACTGTCCCTTAGAACTGAATAATAAGTGAATTACTCATTGAGGAGGAAAAATAACTTTCTAAAATCGACCAATATGACATTTATTTTCTTTTTGAATTTGGTTAACTGACATGGCCACCAAGCAATCATTTATGAAATTGTTGTAGAAAAAAACTTGGTCAAATTCTCCATGTTAATACTCATTATAAATTTAACTTTTTGTTCCCTTGAGAAAAACATAGAGGTTTTTAACAAGTTGTTAAATATTCTTCTAGTATAAGGCAATTCAAGATCCTGGGTACCTTTCTCAGAAGGATTCTTATTCTACTTTATTATATTATGTGGAACATGTAATGCTTTCCAAGTTCCAAGGATAAATCTTTGTCTAAAAGTTGCCCTGACTTGCTGTTTACCTTGCTGTAAAGAACAGAGAGAGACCCAACCATGAACCCATCTCAAATGAAGTACAGACTTATGCTTGGATATCTTTGCTGCCAATCAGTTCTGCCCTCAAGAAAGTTATAAAAAGATCCAGGACACCTCTCTCCTTTGAATCAGATGTCCAGTTCTCTGAGAACACCCATCTCCAAAACTGGGATATGCAGATCTGCAAGACATAAGAAAAAGGTAAAAATTTCACAGAGCATTGAAAACTATGTGACAAGGTATTTTGTGTAATAAAGTTCTGAGACAAAAATAAATGGGCAACATAGTAACAGCTTGACTGGCTTCTACATCTCAATGTCTAGAGATTTCTGCCTTATATCTTATTTTGGAAATAAAAAGTGGGCCAAAGCAAGAGAAAGGAGCTAGTCCTGAGTTTGGCAAGTGTCCAATATCGATATGCAGTAAATGATCAAAGAGAACCCAACTCAAAGATTCAAGCCCTTAATCAGAGCTAAGGATTTCTTTCTTATAGAAAAACCCACCTACCAGTTTCATAGGACAGCCTGTGTTCAGTACCTATTTTACCAGTCTTGAGCAGGTAGCATCACAAAAGAGCAAAGTTAACCAGGAACGAAGAGAACCAGATCTTATCTGTACCCAGTGGTGACTTCCTTAGGCACATCACTTAGTGTTTTTGAGTTTCATTTTTCTTACTATAAAATGTAGATAATAACATTTGCCTTCCCTATCTCAAAGGAGGATTGAGAGGATTAAATGAGGTAATATATGTGAAAATGCTTTACAACTACAATACATTATTGTTGTGATCACAATATCATTTTCTGTTTCAGCCCCAGATCATCTCCTATGTTCTATGTAGACATATATATAGTATATATAGTCACTGTACAGTACTATATGGGCAGAATAATTGTTATGTCCTACATCTTCCTGGATGACCCAGATTTCAACATTTCTACCCTGCTTTCCTCATGAGTATACCCCTCAAATCATTGTCCTTACTTAGATTGGAAATCACAGGCACTTAATTTTTAATCAGATGTGTAAATATACACCACATAATTAGAAGTCTGCACACAAACAATATTTTAATAATAATCTCTTTCTAAAAGAATGCTCAATAGTTGGAAAGGTTTTATAAGAAAACTGCCCAAGTGCAAAAAGAAAGAGAAGGCAATATAGAACTATCTCAGGAGAGGAAAGGGACAAAGAGCTATCAGAGGTGACTGTTTCCAAATCAGGTACAAGTTACCCTTTGAAGTTAGATAAAACTATCTGCCTGAACCTTTGACGATGGCACAAAGCCATGAGAGACATTTCTCCAATGAGAGCCAAATGTGAATTATGACTACTTTAGAAGAAAATGCCTTTCAGAGGAAGTCTTTGGCAGCTGTGGAAGCTGGATTTAGAAAGGAGTTAATTTAAGTGCACAAATAAATGGAATCTATATACATGGATATTAGGAGTGTCATTTTTGACATTTTAAAAGAATAGCTCTTGACCTCAGTTGGAATATGTATGTGATGTGTCTCCCATCTCATTCCTAACATCACTAACTGGTGCATTATTACTTGGACACTAAATGAAGAGAAATGGCATTCTGTCACTGGATCAACATGTTATTTTAGAAATCCCAGTTTTAACACAAGGAATATGTTGACAGTGGATGGAGCATGCACTCTCTGCAAACCTCACACAGAGCAGCTGGTAAATCACCCAGAAAGCCAATTCTATATAAATGCTTATGAAACCTCTGAGGGAAAATCCAAAAATTTTTTTAAAAATCACAGTTGAAAGTGAAATACAGTCTTCCAGCAGCAACAAGCTGGGAAAGTGAATGGCAAAACTTGGGTTTTTTCCTCCACCGAAGGAGCCAATCTTCTCATCCTTTATTTTTTATTTATTTATTTTAATAGGAGGCAATGAGGGCTTATGTTTGTATCCAGGTTGATTCTGAAACATTGAGTGGATTTATGTAACAAAGCCTCTAGGATGTGAAAGGTCCTGATGAGAAACTCATCTGGTCTAGCTTATAACCACAATATCTAATTCAGATGACCTCCTGGTAATTCCAATAGCTTTCCTCTCTAATTCCAGTCCAGCTTGGCTGTTGGGTCTCAGTTTTCATCATGCTTCTACTCATGGCTCAGCCACAACCACAGTAACTATGCACATCAACCATGAGGAGATTTAATATTTTTGTTTGTTTGTTTTTAATCTAATGAGCTGAATTTGCAACATTTAGCAAATAATCACTTCCAAAGAGGTGATTTTTCAGGCAGCCATCTTGAAATGACCATGGTTTTCCTTAGTGCCATGTCAAAGATCAGAGATTGGCAAACTTTTTCTATAAAAGGCCAGATAGTAAAATTTTCTGTTGCAACTCCTCAATTTTGCCGCTGTAACACAAAAGCAGTCATAGACAGTACATAAGCAAGTAAGGCTGTGTTTCAGTAAAACTTTATTTAGAAGTACATTTGAATTTCATATAATTTTCATGTGTTATGCAGTATTATTTTTCTTTGGATTTTTTCCAACCATGTAAAAATGTAACAACCATTTTCAACTAGCAGACCATACAAAAACAGACAGCAGGACACATTTGGCCCATGGGCCAAAGTTTGCTGACCCCTGTCTGAGAACCTCAGAAGGGAAGAGAGTGCCAAAGGACACTTCCAGGAGTCATTACAGGATACAACTCCTTCCTCAAAGGTTAAGGTCAACTAAGTATGATAGTCATTAGTGTTGTCCACTGACTGTTCCCTGGTTTGTACCTGGGCACAGGATAGCAATTGTCCTTTCCCACACCCTTGTAGTCAGTGTGGTCACACGTCTTACTCCAGCCAAAGAGATATGAGAGGAAGTGACATGTGCCTCTTACAGGTGAAAAATGAAAGAGCAAATACATGATTTACCATATTCCCTTCTCAAGGTTAGAGCAAGTACGAATGGGCAAATTATCAACTATTGACCTTCCGTACAAGAAATAAAGTTCTGTTGTATTAAGCCACTGAGATTTTGAGGTGATTTGTTATCACAGTTTAGCCCAGCCTGTACTAAATGCAATCAGCCTATTATATAGTGCGATCAGAGGACACCTATGGTTTCTTAAAATGAAACATTTAAGCCTATTTCAGCAGGAGACAGTCACTTTGCCAACTGAAAAATCAGTTACTCAAATATATCATCAATTTATTATCCTTGACTCTTTCGACTGTAGAGAAAACCATAAAAAGTAGTAGATAATTTTTAAATGGTACTACTCAGTGCAGATGAAAGTGTTATAAGATAGGTAATTTCATATTCTGCTGGTAGGCAAATAAACTCCTGGAACCTTTCTAGAAAGCTGTTTTCCTATATATCAAGATCTTTTACAATTTTTCAAACTTTTTGATCATGAATTCTACTACTAGGACTCTATCCTAAAAAAATAATCAAGAATCCAGGCAAATATTTATAAATAATGATAATAACAACATTCTTGTTAAAATAACAACAACAAAAACCTTGGAAATAATTATGCCCAATTTTACAGGAAAGGCCAAAAATTATGGTATATTCATATAATTAAAAAATTACACAACTATTTAAAATTTAGTTTGTAAAGAATTTTAGTGACAGAAACAGATTATATTTGGTACAATTAGAATAATTCAGTGGCTTCTATGTAGATTACATATGATATATGTAGAGAGAGAAAGAAATAGAAAGTGAAAAAGAGGACTGGCATGAAAAACCCCAAAACGTGGTAGGATTACAAATGGTTATTATTTTATTCCATTGACATTTTTATATTTTCCAATTTTTCTACAAGGAATGTGTATTACTCTTATAATCAAAAAAGCAATAAAATGTATTTTTAAAGTAGTCCCAAGCCAGCCAGCTTTAGGCTCCCTCTCAGAGCACGCCAAGTCCTTTCCCTCTTTCCATAAGCTCTCTTTATTGATGAAACTCCCCTTCCTAAAATTTTCACTTAGGACCCCAAATTAAGTTGTCAGCATCAAACCAGCCAAAAAAAGCCATGACTTGTAGAGGTCCACATTGGAAAGAATGAGCTCTGATGCTGATCTTTCTTCCTGATGCTGGCATATTAATTCAAAACTTATTACTATTTAAATTAATTTATTTTCTTAATTCTTAGAAATGACTTGATTCAGGAGGATTTCATAGGCCTTTTAAACCTCCCTTTTCAACCTTACCATCCCCACTCTAATGCTAGCTGCTGTAACAGCAACAAAGCTCAGTGGCTTAACATAGTATTTCTTGCTCACTTTACAGTCTGATCAAGTATTTGGTGGGCAGCCTCTGTCTGATAATGCCAGCATCCAGGTTCTGCCATTTCATGGGACCACCATCTGCCAGGGCTTCCTCAGGGGTTCTTGCTGGATCCTCTGCATACAGCTGGCCGAACAAGCAAAAAGAGAAAGTTAGGAGGAAATGGCACACAGTCACTCTACCTTCATTCCATTTGTCAGAAGACAGTCATGTAACCCCGTGTAACCACAGGGGAGTCTGTGAATGTAGTCTTTCTGTATGTTCAGGAAGAGGGGATGGGGTTGGGAAACATCTAGGCTGTCTCTGCTGTATTCACTACAGGCAGCTGCGAGGAGCTGTCTGCTCTCAGTTCTCGATACTACATACTCTGGTTTACCTCTGTCTCTTCACTAAATGAACTCCTCCATTCAGCCGAGCTTTTCCTGCCAGATTCCAGATTGGTTTTGAATCTGACCTCCAAGTAGCTTTTCTAAATTGCCCCAATGAGAATGAACTTGTTCCTTTCCCTAGGGTCCTGTTGCATGAATCTCTGCTATCACCCTTCTCAGAGTCTGACTTGTATATTTTTCCTTCATCAGAGAGAAGGTGTCATCCTTCACAATGTGCCATGGGGCCTGCATGGTGCTTTCACACAGGAGGCACTCAGCAAATGTTAACTCCCTTCCTTTGCCTTTCAATCAACATTTGTGAAAGCTAACCGAACAAAAATGCATTGGCCTAGTGTCTCACATAAATGCTGCAGGTTTTAGCTCTCCCTCTTAGCAGATATTATATGAAGAACATTTATGCGGAGGTCCAGAAGAACCATCCAAAAAGTGTATGGGGCTTTAAAATCTCTGTGGGATTGATTTAAGAACCAAAGGATCTAGCATAAAATTTCTTATTCCTCTGATAATCCTGTAGTATTTTGCAGATTTAAAAACTATCTGTAGATTTTTCCTTTTCCTGGAAAATCCAAGTTCTTCAGCAAATCAGTTTTTCAGCCCAGTGGGTATAAAAACAGCCTGTGTAGTGAATGGGTTTCAGCTTTGCTGAGTTTGCAGGCAAATGGAAAGAAAAGCAAAGAAATAAAATAAAAGTGAGAGGTGTGAACTTTCCCCATCCATCTTAATGGAGTGCTAACCTCCCTGCTTCAAGGTGACCATTTGAATTCTAGAACTATTAAACAATGTGTTGAAATCCAAACAGTCTGAGAGTGAAATCTCCTTGAGAAAGGACAGCTGTGTCCAGTTTTGACTATGGTTCAGGCTTAAGAAAACAAACACACACCAAATGAAACTGATCTTGGCTGTCCTCTGTCAGCTTTAGGCTCTAGAATCTCCCCTCTTCGCCCTGCCCTGAAAGGTTCACCCTCTTTAAAAGGTGGATGGGACACAGAGCATGGCCTTGCTTTTCCAGATGGCACCTGAGGTAGGGAAACTTAAATCAGAGACTATCTTTCACCAAGGAGTGCCTCAAAAACTCTTAGAATTTAGAATCTCAACAATTGTTGGTGTTCACCATTTGGAGTGATTGGTATGGCGCCAGGTACTTGGCCCTGCTCAAAATAAGGGCTCAATATACGCACACAGATGATATGGAGGAAAGGGGCCCAAAGAGAACTAGGACTGGCCAAAAGAGCTTAACAAGAGCCCAGAAAGAGCAAGCAAGGGTACTTGTTTCCAAAGCATTCTGCTTAGTAGTCTCCTCCTTTATGAAATAAAAGAATTGGAACCAAATGACCAACAACTAACTGCCTGCTATTTCTGATGTTTGGTAGTGGGGTAAAAAAGAACACCTGCTTGGAGGTCAAGTCAGACGTGGGCTTCATTTCCAGCTGTAGAACTTGGCAACTGTTTTACCTCGGGCAAATGCCTTCATTTCCCTGATCTAGGCACCGTATCTTTAAAATATGAATTATAACACTGCTTCATTATTTTGAGAACTAAAGGACATCATGGATATAATAAGCAATCAAAATTGTAATTATTCTTCCGTGATGAATAGGGGCTTAGGAGGAGCTTCCAGGGAGTCTTTCCTAATAACATATATTCCTTCAGTTTCTCCTACCTTCTCTATTTTGCCTGGTCAATGGCTGCAAGCAAACAGCAAGCAAAATCCCACTGAAATCTACACAAAGAAAAAAATTATTGGAAAGCAAAACACCAAAAGGTTAACACTGTTTTGGAGCGTAGGGACTCCATTTGGACGATTTGGATGATTTTTGTTTGTTTCTCTTTGTCTGCAGTTTCCATATTTTCTATATAAGCACATATTACTTTTAAACATTTTACTAAATATTTTTGGCTAGAAAGAAAAGAATGAATGATCAACAAATACAGAGTCATCAGTAGACTAGTTATTAAGCAGCCCTTTGCAGGTTGTTAGACATAAATCATGCAAACATACACTCCAGGTTTCATGGGAGAGTTCTAAGTGAGGATATTCCATTCCATGTGTTTGATTTGCTCTGGTGTATATGGTTACTCTATATACCAAAGGCTACATCACATTAGGGAAAACATACGCAATCCCACCTATCTGGGAAGTTAGAGCCTAAAAAAGTCCTGTGTGTATATTAAAATAATAATAAAATCAAACGATGTGACGCCTAAGCAGAAAGCAAACACATTGGAAAGTGCTAAGTGAGGAAGTTACACTAAATACAGGCAGCACCGTGTGTTTTTAGGCAGAGAACTCTGGTCCCAGTGGAGTACTTCATGTTGGGGGAAGAGATGGCAAAGGAGGAGAGAATCTGGGGAAGGTTAAAAAGCAAATTAAAAATTATTAAAAGCTTTACACTAGGGATGAAAGAAATGCGGTAGAGAGGGGTATTGGGAATGGGATTCTGTAATTATAATGATTGTAGAGAAATTCACAGGCCTTGGGTGCAAAAAAAGAGTTGTGCCTCTACAGTTCTGTTGCATAACAAAATTA